>NC_085136.1:250620936-250954598 GCF_035046485.1 Aedes albopictus
GAGTAGTGAGAAGTAAATGGAGAGAAATGAGTAGTGAAAAGTGAGGAGTAAAAAGTAAGCAGTGCAAATTGAGGGGAGGGCAATAAGCAATGGGAAATTAACAGTGAGGAGTCAGTGAAACAGTGAGAAATGAGCAGTGAAGAATAAGGAATGAGTGAGTTACGAGTGAGAAGTAAACTGTAATAAATAGGCAATGAAGGAGTAGGGAGTGAAAAATGAGTAATTAAGACTGAATAATGATAAGTTACCAGTGAAGAATGACACCAGTGAAGAGTTTTTTGGCACCAACTTCAAGAATCATTTTCAAATGTCCATATGAGCTTTCAAAAACATTTAAGCATTTTGATAAAAAGGCACGTTTTACTCCAGCCAGTCCCCTCTCACGCCTTATGACCAAAGTAGTCTCCAGAAACCCTAACAATACTTTATGGATTCCTGAAATTCTCCGGTAATGCCGAGAATCTGTGTAAATCTTGCTCATTCTTCAGAAAGTATGATATCATCTAACTTGAAAATGGCATTTTCAGTCGCGTCAAAATTCAAATACTGCTATTTATTTTTGTCCAACGTTTCGGTCGCATTTGGGACGAAGAATCCGTGATAATTGAGTCCCTGATGAAGGCCCTAAATGCGACCGAAACGTTGTACAAGATTAAATAGCAGTATTTAAATTTTGTCGAGTCTGAAATAGCCATTTTCAAGTTACATTCCATCACAGTCGCAACCAAAACTGATATCATCTAAATCTAAATCAATCAACATGGGACGGGACAGCTTATGTTGAAACATTTGACATGGACCAGCTTATGATGAAAACTGAAACATGGGACAGCTTATGATAAAAATCTCACATAATATGTGACAGCTTATGCCGCGAAAACCGTGAAAATTTATAGATTTATTACAATCTCACCAGTGTTTTTCTTTGAAAACTTAAGTAAACTTAATGTTTATGTTTTTTGGATCATACTTCAGTGTAACTGCCAATTCTAACGTTGTCATGATAAATTTACTTTGTTTTTTTAACACTTCAGGCCAAACATTTTAATAGGTCCTATCTGCATTTGAGAGGCTCTCTTTGTTCACTTTCTCTTTCAATTATTGCAATGTAATGGTACACCTTTCAACTATTTTTACAGTACAAATCAAAAGACGATTGTGTTGACCATCGTTCAATGCAAGGAGAAAATCATAATACAAATAAACAGCTAAGATATTAACGAAAGAGAGAGAAACCAAAGAGAGTCTCTCTTCTGCAGATAGGACCTTTAGACATGTTTGGCCTGACTTGTCCAGACAGAAGGAAATAAAGCTGAAACTTGACGTGTTTCTCAGTGTGCTGTTTCGCAAAATGGGACAACTATGCTGCACACGACATTATTTCAATATTTGTTCATCTTAAAAAGGAATTTACTGTCAGATTCAGCAATAAACTCTTCCACGAATTTCAATAGTAATATATTTAATAATCTGCATGGAGTTCCAATGAGAGCAAAACAATGCATCAAAATTTATAAATTTTGGAAAGGAACAGTCTTTAAAAATATCACAGCTGCTACGAAATTTTATCATTATCCGTACAGTACTTTGGACTGTAGCGAAAAAACTACTTATCATACGGAAACATTGCGAGTATTGATTAGCTATAATTTTCCAATACATATTCAAAGTATATGGAGTTTCTTTATAGAACTTTCAACGAACGAACGAATTTTTTTTTGGGTTTCCTTAGACAATATCTCTGTTGAAAGTTCATCCGAGAATTTATCCAATGGGCCAAATTGTGTTTTTGTGCACAAAATATGCAAATTTATTAGTTTTTCACGTTTTCATGGTCTCGGGACCAAAGAACCCCTGTGTTCTTTCAGAAATCAGAAATTTATCCAAGTTTGACCCACAAATTAAGCAAGAAATTCCTCCAATCTTCACAAAAAACTATCAAAGATTAATTCGAAAATTTTATCCATCGATTTGTTCAGTTTCTTACAAGGATTTAATTCAGATATTGCACAAGCTATTTCTCCAAAATCCCTCCGAATATTATTTTAGAATATCCTGCATGGATTCCTTCATGAATTCCTCCCCATGATTTTCTTCAGAAATTCATTGAGAGATTCATTCAGAAACTTATTGGAAGATTCATTTAGCAATGTCGTAGGAAATTGCCTCATGCATTCCTATGAAAATCCTCCAAGCATTTCTTCTGAAATTGTCCAACGATTCTTTCAGAAAATTCCTTTAGATTCCTTCACAAAACTCATAGTTTTCTTTAATTTTTTTTCCAAAGTTTTCTAGAGATAACACCAGGAATTCATTTAAGAACTTTTTTTTATATAAAACCTTGCTTGCGTTCCTTCCGTATGCGCTCCATGGATTTCTCTAGAAAATCCATCAGAAAATCTTTGACAACAAGTTTCATGGATTGCTTTAGAAATTCTTTTAGAATGTTCTTCAGAATTTCCTCTATAGGATTATCTAGCAGTTTCCCATGAACTTCTCTAGAAAAGCTTCCATCATCGGTTTCCTCATTTACTCCAAGAATTACTCCACGGATTCTTTCAGAATTTTTCCTAAGAATTTCGACAGAAATATCTCAAGAATTTTTTCTAGGGTTCGTTATAGAAGCTAATCTAGACGTTTATCTAGATATTCTCACAGGAATACGTCCACAGATTGCTCCACGAGTATGTTCAGAAAATCCTTTAAAGAATTTTATTACATGATTTTTCCAGAAATTTCCCAAGAAACGTCAATAAACTTTTTTTAATCTATCAAGGGATAAGTTTCTCCAGGTATTCTTCAGCAAGTTCTTCAGAAATTCCTCCCGGTACTTTTTCAAGAATTTTTGATTTTTTTCAGATATTCCTCTTTAGATTCACTCAAGGGTTTTATATCCTTCAAAAGAAGAATAATAAATATGTTGACTGTCCAAGGCTTGTGCAGTATCTGCTGTGTGGTCCAATGACCACCCGTATTTATACTACCTTAGGTAGACATAATGAATGATACCTAGACATTTAGATATTGTTATAAATAGTATTTCATGTAGGTAGATATCCTATGCGCACAACCATTAGGTAGACACTACAAAGGGTACTTACTACTTTGTGATATTTCTTCAGGGATTCTACTACAAATTGTTTAAGAAATTCTTTCAAGTATTCCTGCTCGGATTTCTTCTGAGATTCTTTCAGGGATTCTTCGGAGGCTTCCTCAGAATTCTAAAGATTTTTCCACGAATGCAGCAGTTCTTCAAAATTTCTTTCATGACATTTTTCAGATGTTCTTTCTAAAATTTCTTGAAAAATCTTGCAGATATTTCTTCGATTTTTTTTCAAAAAGGTGTCTCCCAGAGATTTTTAAAAGGATTTTTCTTTAGAAAACGCTCTTGCGGTTTCGTCAGAAATATCTCCTGGGAATTGTTTCAGGGAATTTCTCAACATTTCAGGGACTTTATCCGAAGTTCTCCCAGAAATTGCATAAAAAAATACTAGAGGAATTATTGAAAAAAAAAAAAAAAGAAATCCCTGGATGATTGTCTAAAGGAGTCTTTTAAAAATGCCTACATACCTTTGGAGATTCCTACAAGAAATTATTGAAAATGTCTAAGACGGATAGCTGAAAAAAAAATTCTGAAGCAGTTTCTTAAGGTGAAACGGGACGCCGTGTTATTTTTCCTATCTTGCCTCTCTTTCTAACAATTTGCCTCGCGATTTTGAAGATGGTAATCTCGAGTTCTATCGCACTGAAGATGCTGAAAAACAATCAGCATATGCACTGCAAGTGAGCATACACAGTGATAGGTTTTTGTTGCAAAATATGAAGTAGAATCTGAGATTACCATCTTAGTAGCAACAGAGCAATGGCGGATATTTCCCCGACCGTCCCGTCCGCCCTTAAGTTATCTTTGAAGAAATTCCTAATCGAATGCCTGGGAGAAAACCTTTCACAATGCTTCCTTATTTCCTAGAAAACAATATCTTGAAAAAATTCTGGAGGGATCCTGAAAGTTATTCCTAGAAAAAAATGCTTGAGAAATTCGAGCATGGATTCCTGGAGAAATTTCTAAAAGAATCTCTTGAAAATGTTGGTAAAAATCTCTGCAGAATTTTTAGAAATGGTAATGGTGAAGTTCTTGAAGAAGTCGCTAAATAAATTTTTAAGGGTTCTCTGAAGGATTATCGGAGAAATCTTAGGAAAAACTTCAGGAAAAACCTCTCAGAAGTTCTCAGAAGAATTTCTTATGCAAAGATAACTTTCTGGAGACATTTCTGACGGAAATTCTGCAAACACAAAAAGAGAAGTTTCTGTAAAAAAATATTTTTAATATTAATCTTCGAAGAAAAATAGCAGAACATTGGGAACCCACAGCATAAAAAAAATCTTTTAAAAAAATCTGCCAAGGAATAGATTCCTAAGCAATTTCTGCAGGTGTTGCTGAGAAAATTCATCACTGGAAACCGCTTGGATCATCAATCACTGGAAGAGTACTTGGATAAACAAGAAACGCCTGCAGCAACTTCCAGAAGAATCAATGAATAGGGTGCCTGTACCAATTATGGCACTACCTAAGGAAAACTATTTGTACAAAAATAACGAGAAGACCAACGAATGTCGTCAAAATGTTAAAAGATAACTTAGTTTCCATATTTTACAGGAGAAGTATAGAAACGGAGCCAAAACAACTTTTAGTATTTATTACAGCGTGTACCAATGATAGGAACCCTGTACCAGTTATGGTTACATTTTTTAACTTCGGTTCCTTTTCGCACTATTTGCATGCATTCCTTATGGGGTTTGCCATAACTGGTACACTATGACGAAAAAGGGTGCAAGGAAGCCGAAATTTTAAGGGAAATGATATATTTCTACCATAATTTGAGCAAATGTGCAGTTCAAATGAATGCAACCATCTTTTGTGAACGTGATCTGTTGTTCACAAGAAAATCAACTATGGCGAATAATTGGTATTGTAGCCATAATTGGTACACTTACCCTACCTGAAGGAATCTGTGCAAAAATTGCAACAGCAATTTTTAAAAGAGTTCCTGAAAAAAAAAACAATTTTTAAAAGAGTTCCTGAGAAAACTCTAGACGAATTTCTGAGAGAATCTCTTAGTCTCTGTGTTTTTTTTTCTTGGACTTGCGTCTTTGCCAGAAATTTATGGAGAATATTTTAGAGAAACTTTTGAAGAAATTCCAAAAAGAAATTCTTGAGAAATTTTCGAAAGACTTCATGGAAAAATTTCAAAGAAAATCCTGGACCCCCTTTCCCTTTTTAGACTTTTGTCCAAACAAGATTTTCTAAATGTGTGTGTGGAGCGTAGACTTTGGCCAGATCTCCCCCTCCCCCATAAGAGTCTACGTAGTTTATGGACAAGCCCTGCCGGGAGTGTTACATAGAAATTCGGGCGATTTCGAAGGAATTCCAGGGGATTTCAGGTAATTGCAGAAGTTTTCATTGGGGCTTCAGGGGGCTTGAGAAGGGCTCCAAAGGGTTTTTAAGGATTTCAGGGGCGTTTGAAAGAGTTTCAGATAGATGTCAAGCGTTTTAAGGAGTTTCAGAAAAAGCGAGTGAATTTTTCAAGGTTTCAAAAGTTGGTTTTATAAGATTGAATGGTAATGGAAGAAAATGTACATTTTAGGAAAAACACAAGTTCCAGAAAAGAAAAGACACGGACACCGTCTTCAGCCAGAGGCTGCACAGACTGAATGAAACTTAATACTAGACAAAGGACACACGGAGCATGCACCAGTGGATGCGGAGAAAAAACTGTTCTCTCGAAAAGTTTCATCGGCCGGAGCGGGAATCGAACCCTCATCCCATAGCAGAAGCTTGGTGACCCTAACCGCACGGCTACGAGGCTCTACACAGTTCTATTGTTCACCCTAGTTTGTAGTAGCATGTTCATCTAGTACGTTGTTCATTTCTATTTCCGATATAGGAGAAATTACCTATTCTCGGCCGTTTTGTTCTTTTCGTCTTAGGGTTTTTTTTGAAACCTATTGAACTCAGAGTTGGTCTCAAATCCTTCCCAACTAAGCTGAATTATATGGCCAAGTTTCATGCAATTTGGCTGACAAAAACTCCCCATGACGAAGAGAACAAACCTGCCGATAATAGCCATTGTCTCCCTAGTATGCCTCGAGGTTAGATAGCTAGGAATACCAATTGTCAATAAATTCATTCTGTTCCCAACCATCAACCGCTGTAGACCACTCACTACAAGTTATTGTTCTATATTGTCTTCAGAGTGGACTATTGGTCTTTCGTATTCGTACACGGTTACAGAAGTTATACATTTTTGTGTACGACTGTATCAGGCTCACCGCTGCTGTGTCAAATGTATTTCTAGCTCTGGCGCTGGCATAAGAACAAAACTCATCGATTCCTGATGATGCATGTCATCGTTCAGTGAAAAAAAATTATGAACTTTTCCCCCATACCAGCGCTAGAGCCAGAAAAGCAACTGTGTGCAATTGACACAGGGATGGAGGCTGATCCTTGATCCAGTAGTGCACAAATATGAGTAAATTGTAAACAAGCCTCTGTTGTTTCGTTTTATATTTATTCACTTGAAACTGATCTTAATAGAATTGCATTAGTTGCAGATCAACATGAAAATATCGAAATCGGCATAAACAGATGTGGTTTGATCGGGATTCTCGGTTCCTCCAATGAGTTTCAGTGCTGTTTGAGGTAATTCAGGTAATAAGGGTTTTAGCTCATAAGGGTTTTAACCTCCTGGATTCCTCTGATCTCTGTGGACACCTTGAAAATACCTGAACGCCTGTTGAAACCTATCTAAAACCCATTGAAACCCACCTAAAAGATTCCCCAAATCTCGTGAAGTCGCATCAAACCCCTTAAAATCCATTCAAACCGCTCCTGTCTAAACTCTTGAAGTTTTATAATCGAAAATTTCTGTAGAACACGGAAAACTGTCAGAAAGGAAAACTAACTTGAAATTTATCAATTTTCTTGACAGTATTCCCAGGGAGTGACTAGAAGTCTAGAGGAAGTTCATGTGAAAATCTAGGAGAACTTAAGAAAATGTTGAAATGTTCAAATAGGTACATAAAAAGGGATGGTAACATAAGGCTAAATTCCAAAAGGTTGAATGCACAAAAGGCTGAAATTAAGAAAAAGTAGCATAAGGCTGAAATTACAAAAGGCTGAAAATTAAAAAGGCTGGAAATACGAAAATGCATATATAAGTTATAACACTCCTTCCTTTTCTTGGAGTAACGCCCGCACTAAAATCAAGCCTGATTCTCAGCTTTGGCGTATCGTGAAACAGGTACGAAGATACTCAATGCAAAGGGAGTCGAGAAAACTTTCATAATGAGAAGTTCTTACTCCAAAGCCCGAATCGTACACGTTACTCTCAGCATTGGCATTAGTGTCGTAACTGAGCTTAGTGAAGAGGCTAGTGGTGCATACCAACGAACACAAAAAGGAGCTGATAATATTCATATCGTTAATTTTTCCTTCTTTAGACATGAGCTATTCTTTCGAGTCATGTTGTTTTGGAGATTATTATTATTATTAAGCTCAAGCAGAACTAGTGCGAGTGCCACGGCTGGGTAATCGACCAACAAGCAAATTTTCAAATAGATCGTAAAATAATTGAATGTATGTAATTATTCCCAATTGGAGTGATACGACTGTTTCTATGAGTTGTTAATATTGAGGTTAATCTTTGGGCTGATGCGTTTGAAAACTAGTCGAACCATTATTTCAGCCTTATGTTATTTCAGCCTTTTGATGCATTCATCCTTTCGTATTTCAGCCTTTTGTAATTCAGCCTTTTGTACGTAACCCCATAAAAAGGCTTAATAAATTTATGTAAGATCTTTTTATAGATTTGTGAAAAAAACATTTTAAAATCATACAAAAATGAGTAGAATTTATTAAGAATGTGTGGCACAACTTATTAATTCGGGGATTTCATTGGAAATTCTCATATTGAAATAGTTTTTAAACATTTTGTTTTTCCTGCAGTTGATGATGAATTCTAGGGAAATATACGCACTTCTTCTTCTTTTTTGTTGCTCTTCGTCCTCGCTGGCCTGCTTCGCTTCAACTTAGTGTTCTTTGAGCACTTCCACAGTTATCCAACAAAATACACTTCGAGGGTTTAACCAAGTGTGCCGTCGGGAATTTCTTCAGGAACTGCCACAAATATTCCTCTATTGATACGTCAGAAATATATAACTTATGAAAAGTCAAAAGTAAAGCAAATAAATTTGAAAAATGGCGACAGTTAACGGTCGATTTCACATTCCATTCAATCGGAACCACCCAAATCATTCTCGATTGCCAATTTTCGCAATTATCGTCGCAATGGTATCTCTTCCGCAAACCTAACAGCTTCGCATTCAAATAGGAGGCCCAATCAATTTGCGCAGCACAAGAATGATCATCAAACTCGATTTCGTCAAATTTGACTTCTTTCCCGCATTCTTCCTCGTGTGCCTCTTTCATCCGCGATGTACTGTACACGCATATCAGGACGACCCGGAGATATGTCAAAACAAACAAATCCGATTGGAAAAAATGTGGTGTAAGATTCCTCGCCGCCTAGCAGATTGGCAAATGTGCGAGGAGGGCGTGCGTGCCGAGATCCAACATGTAAAACGCATTTTCCGGTGAAATATTCATATGTCGAAAAGAAAAGAAAGCGCGAATGGCAATCGCGTATGTACGCTTGGGGATTTGTTCAAAGCCGTTAAAAGTATAGGCAATAAAATTGAAAATAACACTTGACTTGTTGGATATTTTTTCCTTTTATTTCTCTCCACGACTTTTCTTGCTTGAGATATGCGACAAATTGTTGTCAGGCAGGACCAACCTACAACGACGCGATACGTCTGTCTGTCTGTCGATGTGCGGAAAATGGCGTGTGATGATTGAAGCATGTCAATAAATTGAGAGGATGGAGAAAGATGCAAATTAAGGATCAATTTTGGGTACGGATACAAAGACTCCGGGAGATGTTCGTTCATTGTGGAGCACGTTCAGTCGTAGGGTGAGGGCTTACTCGAAAAAGGACTTCAAAGTCATGTAATTCTTCCTTCAGTGGACCATAGAGCGCTGTTTTGATTGAAACATTCAGGACAAAAAGATTTTCCATGGAAATAATTAGTTTGTATTCCAAACAGTATATGGTATTTTCAGTCACAGGGCATTACTAAATCAACCAAGTCATCAGATCCACCAAATGCTCAAGTAAATATTCCATACACATATGTGAATTTGAGCTAGGTGCCGGTCGATGGATAAATCACGGCATCTTGCAATTGCAATTTCAGTCACAGGGTTTCTCAGGGGCCCAAATAAACGATGCGGTAAGCGCACTTGTATTCAGCATGATCTTGCTGAGAGTGACAGATTCGATTCCCTGTCGATCCAGAAACTTTCCTAGGCTTCCTTAGGCATAAGGTGAGTCAAAGGTAAGTGAAAGGTTCATGCCTGCCACATGATGTACACATGCAAAATGGTCACTGTCAGAGGAACCTCTCAGTAAATAACTATGGAAGAGCTGATAGAACACTAATCCGTGAGCAAGACTTTACCCAGTTGGGACGTTATGCCAAGAAAAACGCGTCTCAAGCACACCAATCAAAGCAATTTCCTAAAACATCCTCTGTGTTGCAACAAGGATACAGTTCTGGACGAACATTTGAAAAGGGCCTATCTGCTTTTTGTAAACAAACATGTTTCTGTCTCTGTAGGGCCCATCTGCATCCACCCACGCACATCAACACCCTTAACAGATAGCTTGAAGAACACTCTTTCTGATAAGGGTGTTGATGTGCGTGGGTGGATGCAGATGGGCCCTACAGAGACAAAAACATGTTTGTTTACGCAAAGCAGATAGGCCCTTTTCAAATGTTCGTCCAGAGTTCTCGAATAACTATGAATATTCGGAACGCAAAGAACACTTATACTCGTTTGACAGAAATATCTTTGTTGTATACAATACAGAAGACTGCAACTTCAGTCGCAGGGTTTTGCAGGATTGCAGGTCCTCAAACCATCCAATGCAGTATTTTTTGCAACAAAATAAACGCTATTCGAAGGTTTGCTTAATAAAAAGTTTGTTTTGATTGATATCACCCAAAAGCATTTTCAGTCATAGGGCATCTCAAAATCACCCAAGCACAACTTGGATGAAATTGATATCCAGTTCCGTGTATTGTCATTTACATTGACAGTTCATAATTGAAAGGCTCCTATGATTGCAGGTTATCACGTTAAGACACAACCAGGTTAAGCCATAGGTTAAGAACTGCCAGTTTCATTTTTAGTCACAGGGTACCCCTGAGTAAATAATATCTAGTTTTGACAAGAATTTGAAATGGAGAATAACTAAAAATCGTGAAATAAGAATTGATCGCACAGTGATTTTTGAATACAAGCGAATTAAAAAAGAAGTTGAAATAATTTCCGAACATTATCAGTCATAGGGATGGGATGCTTTTCTGCACCAGAATAGACAAATTAATAATTGGCGATCCTTTAACAATTAAAGTCATTTATTGTTCAAGTCCCAACCGCCAATTATCTTGCATTATTTTCCACAAATTATAGCAACTACCACAGGAAGCAGTGTCCTTCCTGTGATCGACGTCGTTGTCGGAATTGCGCGAGGACACGATTGTTCCTTAGCCAATGAAATCATAAACCAATAACGAGGACAAAAAAACGCCCCTTTATCGTGGAAAACCGGAAACCAATTGTCCTTGGCGGCGGGTTTACAGTGAAGTCATACCGGAGAGCAATTAAGATTGGGATCGCTAATTGTTGGGAGGAAATACTTTTTCGAGATGACATTTATCGTTTATGGAATAATGAGGACTTTTTTATCCTGGTTAGGAAGGGAACATAATATTTTTAAGGAAATGTGTTAGATTTTGTACAGAAGTTATTCAGACAGCGTTTTTAAAAGTCTTCAAGACTTCGTTCAAAAATCTTCCGGATTTCGCTCAGAAAGGTTAAGGACTTCATTCAGGAGTCTTCCAGACTTCGTTCAAAAATCTTTCAGACTTCGTTCAGAAGTCTTCCGAACCTCGATCCGAAGTCTTCTGGACTTCGTACAGAACTCTTCCAGCCTTCGTTCAGAGATCTTCCGGACTTCATTCAGAAGTCTTCCGGACATCGATTTGAGCTCTTCAGAACTTCTTTCAGAATTCCGAGAGGACTCTCCTCAGAATCTTGAAAGGATTCTCCTCAGAATCCTTTCAGGATTCTCCTCAGAATCCTGAAAGGATTCTCCGCAGAATCCTGAAAGGATTCTCCGCAGAATCCTGAAAGGATTCTCCGCAGAATACTGAAAGGATTCCCCTCAGAATCCTGAAAGGATTCCCCTCAGAATCCTAAAAGGATTCTCCTCAGAATCCTGAAAGGATTCTCCTCAGAATCCTGAAAGGATTCTCCTCAGAATCCTGAAAGGATTCTCCTCAGAATCCTGAAAGGATTCTCCTCAGAATCCTGAAAGGATTCTCCTCAGAATCCTGAAAGGATTCTCCTCAGAATCCTGAAAGGATTCTCCTCAGAATCCTGAAAGGATTCTCCTCAGAATCCTGAAAGGATTCTCCTCAGAATCCTGAAAGGATTCTCCTCAGAATCCTGAAAGGATTCTCCTCAGAATCCTGAAAGGATTCTCCTCAGAATCCTGAAAGGATTCTCCTCAGAATCCTGAAAGGATTCTCCTCAGAATCCTGAAAGGATTCTCCTCAGAATCCTGAAAGGATTCTCCTCAGAATCCTGAAAGGATTCTCCTCAGAATCCTGAAAGGATTCTCCTCAGAATCCTGAAAGGATTCTCCTCAGAATCCTGAAAGGATTCTCCTCAGAATCCTGAAAGGATTCTCCTCAGAATCCTGAAAGGATTCTCCTCAGAATCCTGAAAGGATTCTCCTCAGAATCCTGAAAGGATTCTCCTCAGAATCCTGAAAGGATTCTCCTCAGAATCCTGAAAGGATTCTCCTCAGAATCCTGAAAGGATTCTCCTCAGAATCCTGAAAGGATTCTCCTCAGAATCCTGAAAGGATTCTCCTCAGAATCCTGAAAGGATTCTCCTCAGAGTCCTGAAAGGATTCTCCTCAGAATCCTGAAAGGATTCTCCTCAGAATCCTGAAAGGATTCTCCTCAGAATCCTGAAAGGATTCTCCTCAGAATCCTGAAAGGATTCTCCTCAGAATCCTGAAAGGATTCTCCTCAGAATCCTGAAAGGATTCTCCTCAGAATCCTGAAAGGATTCTCCTCAGAATCCTGAAAGGATTCTCCTCAGAATCCTGAAAGGATTCTCCTCAGAATCCTGAAAGGATTCTCCTCAGAATCCTGAAAGGATTCTCCTCAGAATCCTGAAAGGATTCTCCTCAGAATCCTGAAAGGATTCTCCTCAAAATCCTGAGAGGATTCTCACCAGAATCCTGAGAGGATTCTCACCAGAATCCTGAGAGGACTCTCACCAGAATCCTGAGAGGATTCTCACCAGAATCCTGAGAGGATTCTCGCCAGAATCCTGAGAGGATTCTCACCAGAAACTTGAGAAGGTTCTCACCAGAATCCTAAGATGGTTTCCACCAGAATCCTGAATCACAAATTCCTGTCTAAATTCTCACAAATTCCTGTCGAAATTTTCACAAATTCCTGTCTAAATTCTCACAAATTCACAAATCACAAATTACCGTCGGAATTCTCCCAAATTCTTGTCGGAATGCTTACATATTGCTGTCGGAATTTTGACAAATTTCAGTCGAAATTCAGACAAATTCCTTTGGGGATTGTGACAACTTCCTATCAGAGGTCGTTCAAATGCCTGACGGAGTTCTGACGAATTCGTGTCCGAATTCTGACAAATTCCTGTTGGAATTACAACAAATTTATGTTGGAATTCTGACAAGTTGCTCTCGGAATTCTGACAAATTCCTGTCGGAAATCAGGCTAATACTTGTGACAAGACAAATTCTTGCCTAAATTTTGACAAATTCCTGCCGAAGTTCTGACAAAGTACTGTCGCAATCCGGACAAGTTTCTGCTTAATTCTAACAAATTTCGAGGTTCTGTCAAATTGCTGTTTTAATTCTGACGAATTCTTGTTGGATTTCTGACAAATGCCTGTCGAAATTCTGACATATTTATGTTTGCATTATGACTTATTCCTGTCGGAATTCTGACACATTCCTGTCGGAGTTCTGTCAAATTGCAGTCAGTATCCAGACAAATTCCTGTTGAAAATTTTGACAAATTTCTGTCGAATTTATGAAAAATTTCCATCGAAATTTTGACAAATTTCTGTTGAAATTATGACAAATTGCTGTCGGAGTTGTGACAAATTTATGGCGCAATTCATGTCAGAATTCTGACCAATTCCTGTCGGAAATCTGACAAATTGTTGGCGGAGTTCTGGCAAATTTCTATCGAAATTCTGACAAATTCCTGTCGGAATTCTTACAAATTTCTTTCGGAATTGTGACATGAATTCCTGTCAGAATTCTGACAAATTCCTGTTCGGATTCTTACAAACTCCTGTCGGAATTTTGACATATTTCTGTCGGAATTCTGAAAGATTTCTGTCCAAAATTCGACAATTTATTGTCCGAATTCTCATATATTTTTTTCGGAATCATGCCAAACTATTTCCAGAGATTCCGATCATGAATTTGACAAATTTTTGTTTTAATTTTGGCAAATTCCTGTTGGAGTTCTTAAAAATTCGTGTCGAAATTCTCACAAATTTCTGTAGAGATTTTGGTAAATTCCTGTCGGAATTATGATGAATTCCTGGTGAAATTCTGACATTTCATGTCGGAATTTTGACAAAATTCTGTCGGAATTCTGTCATATTACTGTCGGAATTCTGACAAATTTATTTCGGAATTCTAGCAAATTCCTTTCGGAGTTCTGACAAATTCTTGTCCGAATTCGTAACATGCCAAGTCTTCCCGATGTCGTTTGGCAGTTTTCCTGGCTTTGTTAAGAAATTTTTCAGAATTTTTTTAAGCTTCAAATCTAATGAAATTAGATGTCGATCAAAATCGCCAATAAGGTTAAGTAGAGTGCTATTCAAAAGAATTAACAATTCACTAGAACAGGAATTGAACAAATGGTACAAAGTCACTTGCAATTTGGCTTATCCCCATGTTTACCCTTCCGAGCGCCCTCAGTCAAGTGGAAAGTTACAAATCTGCATCTGTTATATTTTATATTTGATAAATCCCATCACCACCCTTGCCTGCCGCTGTACATTTCGAGCTATTGCTCACCTTTACACCCCGTTCTGGTTCGGCCTGCAATCTGCTTGCTCCATTAGGGTAAGTTTCCTCCGAAGCTGCCACCATAAAAGCGTCAAATGTGCACACCCTTTTCATCGCATCCATTAGCCAAGGGAATCGCACCCCACGCCGGTGCCTGAACTCCGATTCTCCACACCATCACTTGAGAGGTCCGATCCGGTCCAGCAGCAGTGCCACAAAGCTTTTACATCACCAGTACCACCGTGCTCAGATTTATCTCCTCCAACTAAAGGAGAAGTATGAAATAATAATCGGACCACTACGGGTCCGGATACGGATGGGACCGGACCGAACCGGGCCAAAACCAACTTACGGACGGCGAAGGACAAATGGAACAAATGAAACGCCAAAATCATCATTTGTCTAAGCTCCGGCTTCGGGCCTCCACCTTCCCAATCTCATCTCACTGCGCCGCCATCAATGTCCGAATGGGGAATTTCTTTTGCTTGCTCTAGCCGGAGCCCTCCGAACAGGTATAAGTGAATCCTGGAAACACCACGTATAGGCAAAAAACAAACTCCACAGTCCAGCTCTAGGAAATTCTGACTGACGTAGGTTTTTCACCTGGTTGGATTTGACGAGGGGCGTCCGGATTGGTGCGAATTGGGTTGATTTTTAAAAGTGCCGATTTGGCGCCGGCTAGCGGCTGGAAGGTACCGGTTCAAATCCCGCATGAGGAACTTTTTTTTATCGTTTTTTTACGCATGTCTTCATGACCGGAGGACCCCTCGATCCTCGGATCACCCTCATTCGAACTCCGACAACCCCGCCAAACGTGGAGGAGGCGAGTGAGAAGTTGGCATTAGTGCACTTTTCCCTTTGTTCCGGTATTACCATTTTATCATCCGCACAAGGATGAGTTGACCTGAATTCGAATGTCGTCCGTCGGTGGTCGCCCCTTCTCCAGTCCCGGTCTGTCAACAAGTTACATACTTGCAGGGGCGATCTCCTGCCGGCCCGGTTACTTTTATCTCGTACGGCTGTGTGATGTGTGTGTATACGTTGGTTGTCGTCATCCTGGTCGTCATTCTTTTGTCTCTCGGTCGTGTCCGAGGTGTGGGCTGCACTGTGCAAACATCCAGGTGACGACCATTATCGCTATTGTTTGTTTTGGCCGGGCCTCCCGTGGAAGGATGCTTTTGGGACAAAGTTTCTGCTTCTGTTTCTCTGTCTGTCGTCTGTCGAAATGGTGCTTAAGTATTCATTTAGGAAGTCTCGTTCGATGGCTGACAGCATGGGGCTTCCGTGAAAGTAGCGAAGCACTGAATGTGGTTCACTTTTCTTTGTCATACAATGTTTGTCGGAGTTAGGTCAACTTTCGGAAAAAAGCCCAAAAATACCCCATTTTGAATGATTTTTCACTACGTGTTTCCCACTGCCGAAAAACAAACGAAGTGCGGCTTTTCCGACGAAGGATTAAGTCAAGCAAATTCGGAATGACACACCAAATCCCCGATTCTTTTGTTGTTTCCCCAAGTATCCCCCTTTCCAAGCATGCATAGACAGATAAAAACAAATATGAACCCAGAAGAAAAAAAAATCCAGCACATGTTATGGATGGGATACCTGGCAGTTCCACATTTTTATTATCCTTTTGACAATGATACAGCATCGCCGTCGACGCCGTCGTAGCCATCGTCGTCTTGTCGGACATAATTTTCCATCAGCTTTTATTTGCTTTCCAATTTTACAACGACGACGGCGCTGACGCCGTAGAATGGGTAATCCAACATAGCAGCTTTTCTTTTATGACGTCCGGCTTTGTGTCATCGGCTTCATCGTCATCGTCGTCCAGGAGAAGGGGCGAACATATTTTCACTTCACATACATGAAAGGGTCGGACCTATCATCGGTTTTGAGAGACTGGAAATTTGCTGCCAAAGGTGGTGACGTGAAAGTGACGTGAAAAAAAGTGTGAACTATGCTGGTCAAGGTTGATTAAATTCCGACATTCCGACCGGGGAAATTAGCTTTTGCTCGGCACGGGGTTGATGAAAGGATATGGTTGAATGGCAAAAGGGTTCGATAGATGCTAGGACAAAGTTGACAAACTTTTGGGAAAGTGTATCAGCAACTAAAATTGATGGATTTAAACAAAATCTGCAAGAAAAAGTAAGGAAAAGCGGTAATCTGCCAGTCTACGCCACTGAAAACGTTGACGTAGGACTACACACTGCTAAAACTAGTGTTGCTAATTTATTATCTCGAATACTTGTCGAAGAAAGTTACTACAAAACTTTCCAATGACAATTTCTACAATGAAACCAAGACGCTTCATTTTTTCACAAACGTTCCAAATGGAACTTGGCTTGCCTCTCTTCAACTTAGTGTTCTTTGAACACAACCACAGTTATTATATGAAGAGCTTACGTTGCCTGCTAGTGCATAAATTTATGTAGAGTGAAGCAAATTATATGATACACTATGCCCAAAGAAGTTGAGAGAAAAGTTCCCGACCGGTACGGGAATCGAACCCGATACAGAGCCTTACCACAAGACTCTCTGGAGACCCCTTCTTGAAAAATATCCACATTCGGAATTGATTAGCTGTCAAATGAAACAGCCATTTTTAACAGAATTATCAAATTTTTAAAACGACGTCGCATCATGATACAAAGTGTGTAGTTTGAATAAGGGAATATCGCTAGAACAAATTGCGACCAAAAATATTGAAAACAAATATCTTTCTTGCGAATCTTGAAACTTTAGAGCAGAACAACACGATGAAATGTTGCCGTAGGACTACATTGTGCTCAACTGAACACTAGCTTCGCTTTACCTATTTCTAGAACACTTGTCTGAGTAAGTTAATAAACAACCTCATGATAACATTCTACAATATGACCAACTGCCAACACTGTTCTTTTCGATCCAGTTAATATAAGGCGCTTTGTACTTGTGAGCAATCCGACAACAATAAGTTAGAATTCCGACAGTAATAGTCAGAATTCTGACAGGAATTTGGCAAACTCCGCCAGGAACTTGTCACAATTTCGGCAGGAATGTGACAGAACTCCGACAGAAATTTGTCAAAACTCCGACAAGCATTTTGGAAAATTTCGACAGGATTGTGGATATTCCGACAGGAAATTGAGAGCGTTTCGACAGGAATTGATGAGAACTCCGACAGCTATATTTCTGAATACAGACATCAATTTGGTCAGAAATTGATAAGAATCTCAACAGATATTATGGTAAGAATCTTCTCAGAATTCTGATGAAAATTTTCTCAGGATTCTGGTGAGAATCCTCTCAGGATTCTGGTGAGAATCCTCTCAGGATTCTGGTGAGAATCCTCTCAGGATTCTGGTGAGAATCCTCTCAGGATTCTGGTGAGAATCCTCTCAGGATTCTCACCAGAATCCTCTCAGAATTCTGAAAGAAACCTCTCAGGATTTTGAGGAGAATCCTCTCAGGATTCTGTGGAGAATCATCTCTGGATTCTGGTGAGAATCCTCTCAGGATTCTGAGGAGAAGCCTCTCAGGATTCTGAGGAGAATCCTCTCAGGATTCTGGTGAGAATTCTCTCAGGATTCTGGTGAGAATTCTCTCAGGATTCTGGTGAGAATCCTCTCAGGATTCTGGTGAGAATCCTCTCAGGATTCTGGTGAGAATTCTCTCAGGATTCTGGCGAGAACCCTCTGAGGATTCAGGTGAGAATCCGCTCAGTATTCTGGTGAGAATCCTCTCAGGATTCTGGTGAGAATCCTCTCAGGATTCTGGTGAGAATCCTCTCAGGATTCTGGTGAGAATCCTCTCAGGATTCTGGTGAGAATCCTCTCAGGATTCTGGTGAGAATCCTCTCAGGATTCTGGTGAGAATCCTCTCAGGATTCTGGTGAGAATCCTCTCAGGATTCTGGTCAGAATCCTCTCAGGATTCTGGTCAGAATCCTCTCAGGATTCTGGTCAGAATCCTCTCAGGATTCTGGTCAGAATCCTCTCAGGATTCTGGTCAGAATCCTCTCAGGATTCTGGTCAGAATCCTCTCAGGATTCTGGTCAGAATCCTCTCAGGATTCTGGTCAGAATCCTCTCAGGATTCTGGTCAGAATCCTCTCAGGATTCTGGTCAGAATCCTCTCAGGATTCTGGTCAGAATCCTCTCAGGATTCTGGTCAGAATCCTCTCAGGATTCTGGTCAGAATCCTCTCAGGATTCTGGTCAGAATCCTCTCAGGATTCTGGTCAGAATCCTCTCAGGATTCTGGTCAGAATCCTCTCAGGATTCTGGTCAGAATCCTCTCAGGATTCTGGTCAGAATCCTCTCAGGATTTTAGTCAGAATCCTCTCAGGATTCTGGTCAGAATCCTCTCAGGATTCTGGTGAGAATCCTCTCAGGATTCTGGTGAGAATCCTCTCAGGATTCTGGTGAGAATCCTCTCAGAATTCTGGTGAGAATCCTCTCAGGATTCTGGTGAGAATCCTCTCAGGATTCTGGTGAGAATCCTCTCAGGATTCTGGTGAGAATCCTCTCAGGATTCTGGTGAGAATCCTCTCAGGATTCTGGTGAGAATCCTCTCAGGATTCTGGTAACAATCCTCTCAGGATTCGGGTAAGAATCCTCTCAGGATTCTGGTGAAAATCCTCTCAGGATTCTGGTGAGAATCCTCTCAGGATTCTGGTGAGAATCCTCTCAGGATTCTGGTGAGAATCCTCTCAGGATTCTGGTGAGAATCCTCTCAGGATTCTGGTGAGAATCCTCTCAGGATTCTGGTGAGAATCCTCTCAGGATTCTGGTGAGAATCCTCTCAGGATTCTGGTGAGAATCCTCTCAGGATTCTGGTGAGAATCCTCTCAGGATTCTGGTGAGAATCATCCCAGGATTCTGGTGAGAATCCTCCCAGGAATCTGGTGAGAATCCCCCCAGGATTCTGGTGAAAATCCTCCCAGGATTCTGGTGAGAATCCTATCAGGATTCTGGTGAGAATCCTCTCAGGATTCTGGTGAGAATCTTCTCAGGATTCTGGTGAGAATCCCCTCAGGATTCTGGTGAGAATCCTCTCAGGATTCTGGTGAGAATCCTCTCAGGATTCTGGTGAGAATCCTCTCAGGATTCTGGTGAGAATCCTCTCAGGATTCTGGTGAAAATCCTCTCAGGATTCTGGTGAGAATCCTCTCAGGATTCTGCACGGAAAGATCGATGTGTACAGAGCAAGGAGTAACTTTCACGCAGCGATCAAAAAGACAAAAGATTTCATGCAAACTTGTGTGAAATTTCACGCAAATTTGTGTAACACCGGATCAGCACAATTTTTGTGCTGATCCAGTCGTACGCAAATATGAGAGAAAAATCTTTTGTCTTTTCGCAAGTTACTCATTCGCTGTGTACTTTCGTTTAAGGGAGTGATGACAATCCTCTCAGGATTCTGGTGACAATCCTCTCAGGATTCTGGTGAGAGTCCTATTGGGATTCGGGCGAGAATCCTCTCAGGATTCTGGTGAGAATCCTCTCAGGATTCTAGTGAGAATCCTCTCAGGATTCTGGTGGGAATCCTTTTAGGATTCTGGTGAGAACCATCTCAGGTATCTGGTGAGAACCCTCTTAGGATTCTGGTGAGAATCCTCTCAGGATTCTGGTGAGAATCCTATCAGGATTCTGCGGAGAATCCTCTCAGAATTCCGAAGAAAACCCTCTCAGGATTCTGGTGGAAATCATTTTAGGATTCTGGTGAGAACCATCTCAGGTTTCTGGTGAGAACCCTCTTAGGATTCTGGTGAGAATCCTCTCAGGATTCTGGTGAGAATCCTCTCAGGATTCTGGTGAGAATCCTATCAGGATTCTGCGGAGAATCCTCTCAGAATTCCGAAGAAAACCCTCTCAGGATTCTGGTGGGAATCATTTTAGGATTCTGGTGAGAACCCTCTCAGGTTTCTGGTGAGAACCCTCTCAGAATTCTGGTGAGAATCCTCTCAGGATTCTGGTGAGATTCCTCTCAGGATTCTGGTGAGAATCCTCTCAGGATTCTGGTGAGAATCCTCTCAGGATTCTGGTGAGAATCCTCTCAGGATTCTGGTGAGAATCCTATCAGAATTCTGCGGAGAATCCTCTCAGAATTCCGACGAAAACCCTCTCAGGATTCTGGTGGGAATCCTTTTACGATTCTGGTGAGAACCCTCTCAGGTTTATGGTGAGAACCCTCTTGGGATTCTGGTAAGAATACTCTCAGGATTCTGGTGAGAATCCTCTCAGGATTCTGGTGAGAATCCTATCAGGATTCTGCGGAGAATCCTCTCAGAATTCCGAAGAAAACCCTCTCAGGATTCTGAATAGAATCCTCTCAGGATTCTGTGGAGAATCCTTTCAGGATTCTGTGGAGAATCCTTTCAGGATTCCGTGGAGAATCCTTTCAGGATTCTGTGGAGAATCCTTTCAGGATTCTGTGGAGAATCCTTTCAGGATTATGTGGAGAATCCTCTGAGGATTCTGCGGAGAATCCTTTCAGGATTCTGTGGAGAATCCTTTCAGGATTCTGTGGAGAATCCTCTCAGGATTCTGTGGAGAATCCTCTCAGGATTCTGTGGAGAATCCTCTCAGGATTCTGTGGAGAATCCTCTCAGGATTCTGTGGAGAATCCTCTCAGGATTCTGTGGAGAATCCTCTCAGGATTCTGTGGAGAATCCTCTCAGGATTCTGTGGAGAATCCTCTCAGGATTCTGTGGAGAATCCTCTCAGGATTCTGTGGAGAATCCTCTCAGGATTCTGTGGAGAATCCTCTCAGGATTCTGTGGAGAATCCTCTCAGGATTCTGTGGAGAATCCTCTCAGGATTCTGTGGAGAATCCTCTCAGGATTCTGTGGAGAATCCTCTCAGGATTCTGTGGAGAATCCTCTCAGGATTCTGTGGAGAATCCTCTCAGGATTCTGTGGAGAATCCTCTCAGGATTCTGTGGAGAATCCTCTCAGGATTCTGTGGAGAATCCTCTCAGGATTCTGTGGAGAATCCTCTCAGGATTCTGTGGAGAATCCTCTCAGGATTCTGTGGAGACTCCTCTCAGGATTCTGTGGAGAATCCTCTCAGGATTATGTGGAGAATCCTCTCAGGATTCTGTGGAGAATCCTCTCAGGATTCTGTGGAGAATCCTCTCAGGATTCTGTGGAGAATCCTCTCAGGATTCTGTGGAGAATCCTCTCAGGATTCTGTGGAGAATCCTCTCAGGATTCTGAAGAGAATCCTCTCAGGATTCTGAAGAGAATCCTCTCAGGATTCTGAAGAGAATCCTCTCAGGATTCTGTGGAGAATCCTCTCAGGATTCTGTGGAGAATCCTCTCAGGATTCTGTGGAGAATCCTCTCAGGATTCTGTGGAGAATCCTCTCAGGATTCTGTGGAAAATCCTCTCAGGATTCTGTGGAGAATCCTCTCAGGATTCTGTGGAGAATCCTCTCAGGATTCTGTGGAGAATCCTCTCAGGATTCTGTGGAGAATCCTCTCAGGATTCTGTGGAGAATCCTCTCAGGATTCTGTGGAGAATCCTCTCAGGATTCTGTGGAGAATCCTCTCAGGATTCTGAAGAGAATCCTCTCAGGATTCTGAAGAGAATCCTCTCAGGATTCTGTGGAGAATCCTCTCAGGATTATGTGGAGAATCCTCTCAGGATTATGTGAGGAGAATCCTCTCAGGATTATGTGGAGAATCCTCTCAGGATTCTGTGGAGAATCCTCTCAGGATTCTGTGGAGAATCCTCTCAGGATTCTGTGGAGAATCCTCTCAGGATTCTGTGGAGAATCCTCTCAGGATTCTGTGGAGAATCCTCTCAGGATTCTGTGGAGAATCCTCTCAGGATTCTGTGGAGAATCCTCTCAGGATTCTGTGGAGAATCCTCTCAGGATTCTGTGGAGAATCCTCTCAGGATTCTGTGGAGAATCCTCTCAGGATTATTTGGAGAATCCTCTCAGGATTCTGTTGAGAATCTTCTCAGGATTCTAAGGAGAATCCTCTCAGGATTCTGAGGAAAATCCTCTCAGGATTTCGAGGAGAATCCTCTCAGGATTCTGAGGAGAATCTTCTCAGGATTCTGGTGAGAACCCTCTGAGCATTCTGGTGAGAATCCTCTGAGGATTCTGATGTGATTTCTCTCAGAATTCTGGTGATAATCCTCTCAGGATTCTGGTAAGAATCATCTCAGGATTAAGGTGAGAATCCTCGCGGGATTCTGGTGAGAATCTTCTCAGGAGTCTGGTGAGAATCCTCTCAAAATTTTGGTGAGTATCCTCTCGGGATTCTGGTGAGAATCCTCTCAGGATTCTTAGGAGAATTTTTTTAATATTCTAAGAAGAATCCTCTCAGGATTCTGAGGAGAATCCTCTCAGGATTCTGGCGAGAATCCTTTCAGGATTGTGGTGAAAATCCTCACAGTATACAGATGAGAATCCTCTCAGGATTCTTGTGAAAATCTTCTCAGGATTGTGGTGAGAATCCTCTCAGGATTCTGGTGAGAATCCTCACAGGATTCTGGTGAGAATCCTCACAGGATTCTGGTGACAATCCTCACAGGATTCTGGTGACAATCCTCTCAGAATTATGATAAGAAACCTCTCAGGGTGAGAATCCACTCAGTCTTCTGGAGAGAATCCTCTCAGGATTCTGCAGAGAATCCTCTCAGAATTCTGATGAAAACTCTTTCAGGATTATGAATAGAATCCTCTCAGGGTGAGAATCCTCTCAGGATTCTGGCGAGAATCCTCTGAGGATTCTGGCGAGAATCCTCTCAGGAATCTGGTCAGAATTCTGGTGATAATCCTCTCAGGATTCTGGTGACAAACCTCTCAGGACTCTGGTGAGAATCCTCTCAGGATTCTGGTTAGAATCCTCTCAGGATTCTGATGGGAATCTTCTCAGGATTCTGGTGAGAATCCTCTCAGGATTCTGGTGAGAATCCTCTCAGGATTCTGTTGAGAATCCTCTCAGGATTCTGGTGAGAATCCTCTCAGGATTCTGGTGAGAATCCTCTCAGGATTCTGGTGAGAATCCTCTCAGGATTCTGGTGAGAATCCTCTCAGGATTCTGGTGAGAATCCTCTCAGGATTCTGGTGAGAATCCTCTCAGGATTCTGGTGAGAATCCTCTCAGGATTCTGGTGAGAATCCTCTCAGGATTCTGGTGAGAATCCTCTCAGGATTCTGGTGAGAATCCTCTCAGGATTCTGGTGAGAATCCTCTCAGGATTCTGGTGAGAATCCTCTCAGGATTCTGGTGAGAATCCTCTCAGGATTCTGGTGAGAATCCTCTCAGGATTCTGGTGAGAATCCTCTCAGGATTCTGGTGAGAATCATCCCAGGATTCTGGTGAGAATCCTCCCAGGATTCTGGTGAGAATCCCCCCAGGATTCTGGTGAAAATCCTCCCAGGATTCTGGTGAGAATCCTACCAGGATTGTGGTGAGAATCCTCTCAGGATTCTGGTGAGAATCCTCTCAGGATGCTGGCGAGAATCCTCTCAGGATTCTGGTGAGAATCCTCTCAGGATTCTGGTCAGAGTCCTTTCAGGATTCTGGTCAGAATCCTCTCAGGATTCTTGCCAGAATTCTCTCAGGATTCTGTTCAGAATTCTGGTCAGAATTCTCTTAGGATTCTGGTCAGAATCCTCCCAGGGTTCTGGTCAGAATCCTCCCAGGATTCAGGTCAGAATGCTCCCAGGATTCCGGTCAGAATCCTCCCAGGATTCAGGTGAGAATCCTCCCAGGATTCTGGTGAGAATCCTCTCAGCAATTCTGATGAGAACTCTCTCAGAAATTCTGGTGAGATTCCTTTAAGAAATTCTGGTGAGAATCCTCTTAGAAATTCTGGTGAGAATCCTTTCAGGATTCTGGTGAGAATCCACTCAAAATTCTGGTGAGAAAACTTCCAGGATTCTGATGAGAATCCTCTCAGGATCTGGTGAGAATCCTTTCAGGATTTTGGTGGGAATTCTCTCAGGATTCTGGTGAGAATCCTCTCAGGATTGTGGTGAGAATCCTCTCAGGATTCTGGTGAGAATCCTCACAGGATTCTGGTGAGAATCCTCACAGGATTCTGGTGACAATCCTCACAGGATTCTGGTGACAATCCTCTCAGAATTATGATAAGAAACCTCTCAGGGTGAGAATCCACTCAGTCTTCTGGAGAGAATCCTCTCAGGATTCTGCAGAGAATCCTCTCAGAATTCTGATGAAAACTCTTTCAGGATTATGAATAGAATCCTCTCAGGGTGAGAATCCTCTCAGGATTCTGGCGAGAATCCTCTGAGGATTCTGGCGAGAATCCTCTCAGGAATCTGGTCAGAATTCTGGTGATAATCCTCTCAGGATTCTGGTGACAAACCTCTCAGGACTCTGGTGAGAATCCTCTCAGGATTCTGGTTAGAATCCTCTCAGGATTCTGATGGGAATCTTCTCAGGATTCTGGTGAGAATCCTCTCAGGATTCTGGTGAGAATCCTCTCAGGATTCTGGTGAGAATCCTCTCAGGATTCTGGTGAGAATCCTCTCAGGATTCTGGTGAGAATCCTCTCAGGATTCTGGTGAGAATCCTCTCAGGATTCTGGTGAGAATCCTCTCAGGATTCTGGTGAGAATCCTCTCAGGATTCTTGTGAGAATCCTCTCAGGATTCTGGTGAGAATCCTCTCAGGATTCTGGTGAGAATCATCTCAGGATTCTGGTGAGAATCCTCCCAGGATTCTGGTGAGAATCCCCCCAGGATTCTGGTGAAAATCCTCCCAGGATTCTGGTGAGAATCCTACCAGGATTGTGGTGAGAATCCTCTCAGGATTCTGGTGAGAATCCTCTCAGGATGCTGGCGAGAATCCTCTCAGGATTCTGGTGAGAATCCTCTCAGGATTCTGGTCAGAGTCCTTTCAGGATTCTAGTCAGAATCCTCTCAGGATTCTTGCCAGAATTCTCTCAGGATTCTGTTCAGAATTCTGGTCAGAATTCTCTTAGGATTCTGGTCAGAATCCTCCCAGGGTTCTGGTCAGAATCCTCCCAGGATTCAGGTCAGAATGCTCCCAGGATTCCGGTCAGAATCCTCCCAGGATTCAGGTGAGAATCCTCCCAGGATTCTGGTGAGAATCCTCTCAGCAATTCTGATGAGAACTCTCTCAGAAATTCTGGTGAGATTCCTTTAAGAAATTCTGGTGAGAATCCTCTTAGAAATTCTGGTGAGAATCCTTTCAGGATTCTGGTGAGAATCCACTCAAAATTCTGGTGAGAAAACTTCCAGGATTCTGATGAGAATCCTCTCAGGATCTGGTGTGAATCCTTTCAGGATTTTGGTGGGAATTCTCTCAGGATTCTGGTGAGAATCCTCTCAGGATTCTGGTGAGAATCCTCTCAGAATTCTGGTGAGAATATTCTCAGGATTCTGGTAAGAATCCTCTTACAGACTTGTGGTAACAATCCTCTCAGGATTCTAAGAAGAATACTTTCAAAATTCTGAGGAGAATACTTTCAAGACTCTTCGGAGAATCCTCTGAGGATTCTGACAAGAATTCTCTCAGGATTCTTAGGAGAATCCTCACAGGAATCTGAGGAGAACCCTCTCAGGATTCTGAGGAGAATCCTCTCAGGATTCTGAGGAGAATCCTCTCAGGATTCTGAGGAGAATCCTCTCAGGATTCTGAGGAGAGTCCTCTCAGGATTCTGAGGATTCTGATCAGAATCCTCTCAGGATTCTGGTCAGAGTCCTTTCAGGATTCTGGTCAGAATCCTCTCAGGATTCTGGCCAGAATTCTCTCAGGATTCCGGTCAGAA
This sequence comes from Aedes albopictus, assembly GCF_035046485.1. Lineage (NCBI taxonomy): Eukaryota > Metazoa > Arthropoda > Insecta > Diptera > Culicidae > Aedes > Aedes albopictus. The sequence goes on from NC_085136.1 coordinate 250,646,962, forward strand.
TCCTCCCAGGATTCAGGTCAGAATGCTCCCAGGATTCCGGTCAGAATCCTCCCAGGATTCAGGTGAGAATCCTCCCAGGATTCTGGTGAGAATCCTCTCAGCAATTCTGGTGAGAACTCTCTCAGAAATTCTGGTGAGATTCCTTTAAGAAATTCTGGTGAGAATCCTCTTAGAAATTCTGGTGAGAATCCTTTCAGGATTCTGGTGAGAATCCACTCAAAATTCTGGTGAGAAAACTTCCAGGATCCTAATGAGAATCCTCTCAGGATCTGGTGAGAATCCCTTCAGGATTTTGGTGAAAATCCACCCTGGATTGTGATGAGAATCCTCCAAACTCTGGCAGGAATTTGTAAGTATTCTGGTAGGAATTTGTCACGATTCGGACAGGAATTTGGGAGAAATTTGACAAGAATTTGTCAGAATTCCGACAGCAATTTGATAGAACTCAGTTAGGAATAGAAGTTTGTCACACTTCCAAAATTAATTTGTCGGAATTCTGATAGGAAGTTGTCAGTTATCTTACAGGAATTTATCGGTATTCCGACGAAAAGTTGTCAGAATTTCTCCTATCAGAATTCCGATTGAAATTTTTCATAATTTCGACCGGAATTTGTCAGAATTTTAGGTTTGTCAAAATTCCGATAGTAGTTTGTGAGAATTTCGGCAGGAATAATGAGAATTCTGATAGAAAAACAGAATTTGTTAGAGTTTTCACCGATTATTATCTGAAATTCTTGGTATTTTCAACTTGAACAAAAAAACTCAAACCCTAGAATGACCTTCCCTAGCATTGCTAGCTCATTTAGGTGGAGCCTCATCAGTTCGTTAAAAATCCCAGTATTCCAGCGTTCTTTTTTTTTTCAACCTGGAAAACTGAGAGCGAATCCCATCAGAAATAATGACAAGGCACGCGCGGCAGCTCCCCCCTTTCCAATATGATGATTCTTTTTAATGACCAACCCATCTAGCATTACTGTTATTATCGGGAGTTTTGTGTGCGTCCATCCGGAGCGCAAATAATGACTTCCCGCTGTAGCAGTAGCATTCCAGATTCGGGGTAAACTCTTACGCACAGCAGCTTTGACGACAAAACTGATTCTAATCGATGACCACCATGGTGGAATAATTATTTTCAAATAGCTGGAAAATTGGCTCGGCTCACCTCCGGGTGCATCCGTGAAAACCGAGCCGGAAAATATCTACTCCAATTGGGTCCATACCTACTTTCCATCCACCCAGGCACCCACGCAAATGTAGATCTCGTGTTACAGTCAGAGAGAGGCGCCCGGACTCGGATATCTCTACCGGTTCAGCGCTGTCAAATGATGCGTTACAAAACTAAATGCTCGATGATGCCTGCGATGATAAAGCGGAAAATTTCGCTACTTGTCCACCATTTGGTAGGTTTCGAAGAGGTAGCAGGTGGGTTGGTGGTTGATGGCGAGGACGTGGCCGGGTCAGTAATAATGGAAACCGCCATTTGATCCGATTTTCAGTTCAATTCACCTGGGTTTCGGTGCGGGTTTTCCTTACTGCCTGATGGGAAACATTCCATGGAAATACAATAGATCGTATTGTATTGGTACGATAAAGTTTTGAGTGGCGACTGCAGTCTAACAATACAATTACTTTACTGGTTATGGTTATGTACCATTAAATGTATGATCGATACAAACTCCACAATGGAAGGAATTCGTTGTGAATCATAATTCTAATATAAAACGCAGCTTTTCTTAACCGCACATGTCGATAACCATACAATTACTATATCATATATAGTTAACAATCTTTATATACTGTATAGCATGTACTTTTCTGATTTCTCTGCCGCTTTGGCGTTTGACCATGCAAGAATAAAACACGGCTTTTAACGTTCAATAGTTATTTTTTTCAACCATAACTTCGGAACTACCATACGTTGTATAGTACTCTCATGCTTCATGTTCATTTGGGCTTCCCAACAGCATACGGATTGGATCAACACAACACAATTACTGTCCTCATCCCCTGTGGATTTGATCCTTGCTGCCGCTAGAAAACGGCAACAAATTGATGCATACATTCAGGCGACGGGGACCGACCACCTTCATTGCCTCCATCATAGCGAATTCTATTGTGACATTCGAACCGTCGTCGGTCGAGAATGATGGTCGTGGATTCTCGACCTCCTGCCCGAACGACCGAGCCCGTCGTCGTCACACAAAAGAATGAAATGGATTGCATCATATCAAAATCAGTTTTGTCATCATCATTGTCCACGGTGTCGTCCTCGTCGTTGGATCCGACGACGGATGACAATTGCTCTGATGATGTGCGCTACCTCTGTGTGGGCTGGATTTTATGAACGGAAAATGTTTCGATGCGGGAAAATTTGAACAAATTGGATGAGTTATCGTACCGATGATCGGTTGTTTCGTAAGGCTGTATGTAATCGTCGAGTTGTGTAATACGATAAGAATTTGTATTAAAACCCAATGAAACGTATACCCAAATTCGAATAGGAGTTTGCCTCAACATGCGATATTGTATGACAACTATACGACAACAGTATAATTACTTTACTGGTTATGGTTGACCACTTGAGCTCCAAAATAAAATATATTGTTCGTAACGTACCGTTACAATATAAAACATACATTTTTGTTCAGTTTGTGTTAAATACTATACAATTACAATATCTCATATGGTAAGTAATATACAGGTTATCTTTTTATACTGCTGTGTACTGCATTTGAATGTTTTTGGTTTCGTTTTATGAAACCATGCATATATAAAGCATAGGATTCAATAACAATATATTTTAAACATTTTAACCATAGGTGTTATTGTTAACTTTATGGAAATCACAATCACTCTTATATCAAAGCTACATCACAATGTATTATGCATGTTTATGTGAGTTTCGATGGGAGTTTGCTACTATTTCCGTAGGATATTTGTCTCGAGCCTCGACATAAATGTGTGTTTCAAGAATTTATATCAAAGCAGACTTAAATTCTGACAAATATTTGTCCGGAATCCTGACAGAACTTTTTTAGTGGTTTAAAACAAAAAACACATTGAACCTATACAAAAATGTTTCCGTGTTTCCTGTGTTTACCGACTTCCACCTGAAATCTCGCAACGGAGGCAATTTTTGCGTCTAACTTGGATACCCAGAAAACACACACACACATACACACCGAGAGAGCCAACTAGCTCCCTATAATTTTAGCATCAGATTACACTAAATAGCTCGCACCGATCGACCGCCTGGCAACCAAGCCAATTGTTGTGTGGTCTAGAGAGCTAGGCTAACTACCATCACCTCCGCCGCCACTAGATTGAACTCGGAACTCGGAACGGCAAGTCACTCTCCGGTCCCACTGCTAACCTGTGCCTGGATTTCGTTTCGGAAAACTACTGCTAGCGCCACCGTCATCGTCGCAGTCGACGTTGTTGGGTACCTTCATTAAATTGACCACCCGCTGGCTGCTGTGCTACGCGACGGGTTCTTTCCTATCCCAGCCTGTAGGATGATAGCAAAGCGCAGCCTGCCAGAAGCCGGAAGCCCTTCTGAAGATAAAATATCGGATTTGATTTGTTACTCACGCAGAAGCTCATTATTATGCTTGTCGGAGTTAGTGTTTATTGGTTCGGTGTAAAGCTAGAAGACGCAATGAGAAATATTTCTTACACGAGAACAAAAATGCCTCATATCAATTGTCTACGATAGACAAATTTAAAAATATGCTTCGTAAAATTAAGCATAAACTTTCTGTCGGAATTATGACACATTGCTGAAAAAATTCTGACTAATTCCTGTCGGTAATCTGACAAACACCAATCTGACAAATTTTTGCCAGGAATTCTAATAAATTTCTTCGGAATCAGGATGAATTCATGTCTGAATTCTTACAAATTCCTGTAAAAATTCTGACAAATTCCTATCAAAATTCTGATAAACTTCTGACGGAATTGTGACAAATTCCGGTCAAAATTGTGACAAATTCCTGTCGGAATTGTGACAAATTCCTGCTGGTATTCTGACAAATTCCTATCGGAATTGTGACAAATTCCTGTCGAAGTTAGGACAAATTCCTGTTGTAATTGTGACAAAATCCCGTCGGAATTGTGACAAATTCCTCTCAGAAATGTGACAAATTCCTGTCGAAATTCTGACCAATTCCTGTAAGAATTCTAACATTTCTGTCGAAATTCTGACCAATTCCTGTAAGAATTCTAACAAATTGCTGTCGGAATTGTGACAAATTTTTGTCGGAATTGCGACAAATTCCTGCTGGTATTCTGACAAATTCCTATCGGAATTGTGACAAATTTCTGTCGGAATTGTGACAAATTCTTTTCAGAATTGTGATAAAATCCTGTTGGAATTGTGACAAATTCCTGTCGAAGTTGGGACAAATTCCTGTTGTAATTGTGACAAAATCCCGTCGGAATTGTGACAAATTCTTGTAGAAATTCTGACAAAATCCTGGCAAAATTCTGACAAATTGCTGCCAGAACTTTGACCTATTGCTGTAAAAATTTTGACAAATTCCTGAAGGGATTCTGGCAAGTTACCGTCGGAATTCTGATAAATTCCGACAAATTGCTGTAGGAATTATGACAAATGCCTGTCGGAATTCTGACAAATTCGTTTCGGAAATTCCTATCGCGATTCTGATTAATTCCTGTCCGAATTCTGATAAATTTCCATCGGAATTCTGACAAATTCCTACGGAATTGTTACAAATTCTTGTCGGTATTCTGACAAATTCTGTTGGGAATTCTAACAAATTCTTTTCCGAATTCTGACAAACTCCTATCGTGATACTGACAAATTCCTGAAGGCATTCTGACAAATTTCTGTCGGAATTGTGACAAATTCCTGTGGAATTGTTTCCTGTCAGTATTCTGACATATTCTTGTCGGAATTGTGACGAATTTCTGTCGCCGTTCTGACAAATTCCTGTCGAAATTCTGAAAATTTCCTGTCAAAATTCTGACCAATTGCTGTCGGAATTCCGACAAACATTACTTACATTCCGACTATTCAAATCCAAATGAAATAGTAGTCAGTTTGCGGTTCTGTGGTTATAAATTGTAGTTAAGTAACTATCAATTCCCATTTCCAATAAAGGAGCTACCCCTTCCTATTTTTTTAATTTGAGCGAAAACGAGCACCGCTTTACTCAACTTTTGTTTGTAGTTCATCAGTATGGCAACGACGATACTGGTAGGGCACGGCGGATTTTCCAACCTGTTCGAGCTCGTTCCACCTCGATACACTCTCTGCTCCCTGTTACAAATCAAACTTGATGAATAAATTATCCCTGATTCGCGCGGGAAGTGGCCGGAGAACCGACTTCGAAAGATTCCTAATTTGGCGCGCGCTCTCTGCCCTCTACATCTCGATACAACAACGATACGCACTTGTCGGAGTTGCGGAACGAGGCTGCCAAGCTGATCACGATGATGAAGAGCGCAACCAAGCGAGTAAAGGTGCGTCGTCGTCGTCGGATGGTTGTTATGGCTTTCGCCAACCTTGAGGCACACTCTGAAGAAATTGGAAGTTTTCCTGCGGTGGGTGAATGTAATGTACGTTCCTTATAGGCCAACAGGTGAAGTATATTGGCAAGTTGATTTGAATAATTTGACTGCCTGCCTGCCTGTTTGGAGAGTACTGAGGCTGCCAAGTCTGGCCACCGGTTTTGACTGGAACTTATTAGATACTGTCGAACCGTAAAGTTTTCCGAAGTTTTACGACTGTGTGGCGGAAGTGAGTGATGGCGAGAATCGTGAATTTTTACAGACACACTTCTGAAAAAGTTTGTGAAGAATTAGTTGAAGAAAAACATTCGGAGAATTCATCAATTTGTTTGAAAATCAGCTGTTCCTAATTCCACTCAGGAATTGTGTCCAATTCCGCACTGGAATTGACTCCAATTCCGCTCAGGAATTGTCTCCAATACCGCTCAAGAATTGTCTCCAATTCCGCTCAGGAATTGCCTCCAATTCCGCTCAGGAATTGTCTCCAATTTCGCTCAGGAAATGTCTCCAATTCCGCTCAGGAATCGTCTCCAATTCCGCTCAGGAATTGTCTCCACTTCCGCTCAGGAATAGTCTCCAATTCCGCTCAGGTATTGTCTCCACTTCCGCTCAGGAAATGTCTCCAATTCCGCTAAAGAATTGTCTCCAATTCCGATCAGAAATTGTCATCAATTCCGATCAGAAATTGTCTTCAATTCCGCTCAGGAATTGTCTCCAATTCCGCTCAGAAATTGTCTCCAATTCCGATCAGGAATTGTCTCCAATTCCACTCAGGAATTATTTCCAATTCCGCTCAGGAACTGTCTCCGATTCCGCTCAGGAATTGTCTCCAATTCCGCTCAGGAATTGTCTCAAATTCCGCTCAGGAATCATCTCCAATTCCGCTCAGGAATTGTCTCCAGTTCCGCTCAGAAATTGTCTCCAATTCCGATCAGGAATTGTCTCCAATTCCGCTCACGAATAGTCTCCAATTCCGCTCAAAAGTTTTCGCCAAATCTTCTAAGGAATTGTCTCCAATTCCGTTCAGGAATTGTCTTCAATTCCGCTCAGGAATTGTCTCGAATTTCATGAGGAATTGTTTCGAATTCCGCTCAGGAATTCTCTCCAATTCCGCTCAGGAGTTGTCTCCAATTCAGCTCAGGAATTGTCTCCAATTCCGCTCAGAAATTGTCTCCAATTCCGATCAGGAATTGTCTCCAATTCCGATCAGGAATTGGCTCCAATTCCGCTCAGGAATCATCTCCAATTCCGCTCAGGAATTGTCTCCAATTCCGCTCAGGAATTGTCTTCAATGCCGCTCAAAAATTGTCTCCAGGAAATGTCCCCACTTCCGCTCAAGAAATGTCTCCAATTCCGATCAGAAATTGTCTCCAATTCCGCTCAAAAATTGTCCTAAATTCCGCTCCGGAAATGTATCCAATTCCGCTTAGGAATTGTCTCCTATTCCGTTCAGGAATTGTCTCAAATCCCGCTCAGGAATTGTTTTCAATTCCGCTCAGAAATTGTTTCCAATTCCGATCAGAAATTGTCTCCAATTCCGCTCAAAAATTGTCTCCAATACCGCTCAGGAATTGTCTCCTGTTCCGTTCAGAAATTTTCTCCAATTCCACTCAAAAATTGTCTCCAATTCTGCTCAGGAATTGTCTCCTATTCCGTTCAGGAATTGTCTAAAATCCCGCTCAGGAATTGTCTTCAATTTCGCTCAAAAATTGTTTCCAATTCCGCTCAGGAAATGTCTCCACTTCCGCTCAGGCTATGTCTCCAATTCCGCCTAGAAATTGTCTCCAATTCCGCTCTGGAAATGTCTCCACTTCCGCTCAGGAAATGTCTCCAATTCCGCTCAAGAATTGTCTCCAATTCTGATCAGAAATTGTCTCCAATTCCGATCAGAAATGGTCTCCAATTCCGCTCAAAAATTGTCTCCAATTCCGCTCAGGACATGTCTCCACGTCCACTCAGGTAATGTCTCCAATTCCGCTCAGGAATTGTCTAATGTACCGTTCAGGAATTGTCTCCAATTCCGCTCTTTGTCTTCAATTCCGCTCAGGAATTGTCTCCAAGATTTGGTCTGCAATCAAGATAAGAATAAGTCTCCAATTGCGATAGATGTTTTTAAAAAAAATTGACAAAAATTGTTCTCTTCTTTTGTTAGGAACTTATCGCAAAAGAATTTGTCCTTATTTTTAAATATGTCCTGATGTCTGGCTAGGCAGATAGTTGTTGAAGAATGACACAATTGTGTCATTTCGATACTGAGTGAAAGCTTTTGTTTCTTCTCGATACCTCCCTTCATTCCTGATCCAGTACACAGATGTGTTTGTATTACGATATCGAACAAAAATCACAACTTTTACACAATTCAACACAAAGTACTACCATCGTCTCTTCGGCTGCGCTCTCGTCCTCGTCAACCCATTATTCAACAATAAGGCAACAACACTTATCGCGCCATCTGTCAACCGGTCGCTTAACAACGACACCGATGAATGAAAGACCATTCATTGTTCTAGGAGCCGTTGCCACCGCACTAGTAGACGTAGGTACTTACTACTACTCGCGGTGGTGGGTCCTTATCTTGTCATTGTCCCTTCAGTGGAGGCTGTCGCCTTCACCATCATATCATCGCTGTTCTACTGTAGTCGAGATGATAATGACCGCCCTGACTGGGAAAGGAGATGCTTGCACCACATTTCCACATCAATTAAAATGAGAAATTATTATTTTCTGTCAAATAGCGGTCGTATCAGGACCAACTCCGACCAACTCCGACAGCTGAAAAATGTCATTGAATAAGGTTTCGCGGGAGCTTCATGGTTGATTTCTTCAGTATTCTTTACTGAAATTCGACAGAAAAATGTTGAAATCCTCTTAAACGCGGATCTGGCGAAACATTTGAAAAGGGTCTATCGGCAAAACGTAAACATTATGAACGAAAATCGAATGAGAACTCTTTTCAGTGTTTAATTCCATCTTTCGACATGCTTGGAAGTCTGATTTTAAGAAAAAGGTGCACTTTGTAGAAAGACCCTTTTCAAATGTCACTCTAGATATGTAGGGAAGAGCCCAAAACGACGAAATTGTGACATCGAAACAAAAAAATAACCTTTTGCCAACAAAATGAATGGGTATCCGAACTGGACTTAAGTATTCGCACACATTTAGCGAAGGAAACCTCTTTTTGGCGGCTTGTCTAGTATGTCGAAGCTTCTACTTCCCACCCCTTGACAAAGGCTTGGTAGTTGTCGGCGTCTCTATGGGAAAGGTTCGAAGAAAGACGAGAGTCGTGTCTGTCGAGAGCCATATTCAATTCATCTCGGAAGTTTTCCCCAGAAATGTATGTTAAAATAATCGAAGCATAAGTATAACAGAGATATCAACGTGGTATTGTTTGCATAGGAATAGATCTCCTTTTATGCTTTTTTGTTACCTGACATTACTGTGCTGGTACTAGGGCCCACTACCTACCGTTGGAACCAATGCGATGGAAGAATCCTACCTACGATACTTTGAGCATGATTCGATTGAATATGAGTGGGGAGAAAATGATGTGGGGTAGTCCGAGCGAACGAAAGTGGCAGAATTAGTTAAAAACGGAAATTCGATTATAAGAAAATTAAAACTTTAATCTCAATTTTGATCAGTTTTTCAGTTTCTCCTCAGGATACCGAGAAGAGTCTCCTCAGAAGCCAGAAAGAATTCTCCTAAGAATCCTGAGAGGACTCTCCTAAAAATCCTGAGAGGATTCTCCACAGAATCCTGAGTGAACTTGCCACAGAATCCTGAGAGTATTCTCCACAAAATCATGAGAGGATTCTCCACAGAATCCTGAGAGGATTCTCCACAGAATCCTGAGAGAATTCTCCACAGAATCCTAAGAGGATTCTCCAAAAGAATCCTGAGAGGATTCTCCACAGAATCCTAAGAGGATTCTCCACATAATCCTGAGAGGATTCTCCACAGAATCCTAAGAGGATTCTTCACAGAATCCTAAGAGGATTCTTCACAGAATCCTGAGCGGATTCTCCACAGAATCCTGAGCGGATTCTTCACAGAATCCTGAGCGGATTCTCCACAGAATCCTGAGCAGATTCTCCACAGAATCCTGAGCAGATTCTCCACAGAATCCTGAGCAGATTCTCCACAGAGTCCTGAGCGGATTCTCCACAGAATCCTGAGCGGATTCTCAGGAGAGGATTCTCCACAGAATCTTGAGAGGATTGTCGTCAGAATCCTGAGAGGATTCTCGTCAAAATCCTGAGAGGATTCTCATCAGAATCCTGAGAGGATTCTCGTCAGAATCCTGAGAGGATTCTCGTTTGAACCCTGAGAGGATTCTCGTCTCAATCCTGAGGGGATTCCCGTCAGAATCCTGAGAGGATTCTCGTCAGAATCCTGAGAGGATTCTCGTCAGAATCCTGAGAGGATTCTCGTCAGAATCCTGAGAGGATTCTCGTCAGAATCCTGAGAGAATTCTCACCAGAATCCTGAGAGGATTCTCGTCAGAATCCTGAGAGGATTCTCGTCAGAATCCTGAGACGATTCTCGCCAGAATCCTGAGAGGATTTTCGTCAGAATCCCGAGAGGATTCTCCTCAGAATCCTGAGAGGATTCTCGTCAGAATCCTGAAAGAATTCTCGTCAGCATCCTGAGAGGATTCTCGTCAGCATCCTGAGAGGATTCTCGTCAAAATCCTGACAGGATACTCGTCAGAATCCTGAGTGGACTCTTCGCAGAATCCGGAGAGGATTCCGTGGAGAATCCTGAGACGATTCTCGCCAGAATCCTGAGAGGATTCTCGTCAGAATCCTAAGAAGATTCTCGTCAAAATCCTGAGAGGATTCTCGTCAGAATCCTGAGAGGAATCTCGTCAGAATCTTGGCAGGATCCTCGTCAGACTCCTGAACAGAATCCTGAGAGGATTCACCACAAAATCCCGAGAGAATTTTCCACAGAACCCTGACAGGAATCTTCCTAGAATTCTGAGAGGATTGTCCTCAGAATCCAGTGAGAAAATACTCTAAAAATAATATGAAAATATGTTCAAAATATGTCCACTTTTCGCATTTGTTTTTTCTATGTGTGGGATAATTGTAGGAGTCGCCTTACACTTCGTTTCGATCGGGCCACAACCATTCTTACCTGACTGGAGCCGCTCGGTATCGGCATTAGCTGCTGCCAATGTGTGTTTTATACTGCTAAGAATATCCCATAGTTCTCCCCATATACCCCCACACATCGACAACCCCGAGCCCGAATCGAGTTCGAATCAAGCCAAGCCGAGCACGGTATGTGCACTGTGCTGCGCCCACATGTATGCCGCCGAGGAGAAAAGCAATATCACAATTCAAACATTTGTTTGATGGAAAAGTTGTTGGTACCTGCTGTTTCCAACTTCCACCCTGCTCGTGGTATCCTCCCCACCTTCCGTAACGTTCCGCGCGTCGTTCTTCTAGGCCCGTTGCTTGAGAATAAGTCCTTCTTCTCTAGAATAAGGTTCGACATTCGAACCTATGTCTGTCTCTGCAGGTGTGTGTATGTGCATTTTCACTCATATCATATTTGCAAAAGCGACGTGAATGGGAATCGTCATGCCATTCAGGGGGTGGGGCGGTTCAACGGGATTGGGGTTCCGAAAGACAAAAGCCTTTGGCTTTTTGCCTATTTTATTTCCGAACCTCCTGGCTGGCTGGCTGGCTGGCTGTCGGAGAAGTGGTCTAGGAGCTACCTTGAAGCGGAAATGCTCCGACTCGGTCGGAGGCATCTCGAATCGGGGAACGATACTCTTGAGCAAGCAGAGAAGCTGGAAGGCTTCCGGATCCGGTTCGATTTGACACTTGGTGACCCACTTTGTGCCTCTGTGTACGGGGGTTTTGTTTGAGATGTGATTGTTTGGATAAAATTAAGCTTGTATCGTAAGAAATACACTACAAAAATAAGTCAGAATTCCGACAACATTTTTTCCACAATTTGAGCTGGCGAGATAAAAAATAATCGTTTAACCTAAAAACACTAGCGGTGTTTTCCTGATTATTGAAGCAACAGGAATTTCTCCAGAATTGACTCAATAGAGTCATCGGGTTAGGGAAGAAATGTTGGTACGACATTTCTCTTCAATAAGATCGCAACGACTCTGCGTCATTTATAAGAATTAGAACATGCATTTTATTGCTACTGGAGTATAAAATAAGTCGATATACGTCGTGATGAACTCTGCAATCGAACGACGGATATTCAAATACAATTCACAAATACATTCCACTGTTGGAACTTTATGATTATTACTATGGAACGAGCTAACCAATTCTGAAAATTGGGGACAATAGAAACATTACAGTAAGTCATCCGTTATATTGAAAAATGAAATTATATCGCAATCGATCGGATCGGATTCTGAGAGAGCTTTCATCCGAATTGAGAGAGAAGCGAAATCCAATGGCGACTCTCAGTCTGTCAGACAAATCCAGAGAAGATTATCCGCCAATTCCACAGAAATTTCCGTGTTAAAATTCAGAGTGAGTTTTCAGTATAATTCAGAGAGGATTGTCTGCCAAATTAAAAACAAATTCTTGGCAGAGTCCAAGAGATTTCTTAAAAGAATCCAGAGAGAATTCTCATTAGAATACAGAATATGTTCCCAGCAGAATTCAAAGAGAGATTCTCATCAGAACCCAGAGAGGTTTCATCAGAATCCAGAGAGATATCCCCAATCGAATTCAGAGAAAAATTTCAATCGATTTAAAGAGGATTCGCAAAAGAATCCAGAGAAGATTCTCAACACAATCAAGAGAGAATTTTCAAAAGAATTTTGAAGATTCTCACCAGAATTGAAAGTGGATTCTCTTCAGAATCCTGAGAAGATTCTCTTCAAGATCCTGAGAGGTTTCTCGTAGGAATCCTAAGAGGTTTCTCGTCGGAATCCTGAGAGGATTGTCGTCAGAATCCTGAGAGGATTCTCGTCAGTATCCTGAGAGGATTCTCGTCAGAACCCTGAGAGGATTCTCGTCAGAATCCTGAGAGGATTCTCGTCAGAATCCTGGGAGGATTCTCGTCAGAATCGTGGGAGGATTCGTATAAGAATCCTGAGAGGATTCTCGTCAGAATCCTGAGAGAATTTTGGTCAGAATCCTGAGAGAATTTTGGTCAGAATCCTGAGAGGACTCTCTCCAGAATCCTGAGCGGATTCTCTTCAAAATCTCGTGAGGATTTTCATAAGAATCCAGAGAAGATTTTCATCAGAATCCGGAGCGAATTCTCTTCAGAATCCTGAGAGGATTCTATTTAAAATCCTGAGAGTGTTTTACTCAGAATCCTGAGAGTGTTTTACTCAGAATCCTGAGAGGATTCCGTTCAGAATCCTGAGAGGATTCCGTTCAGAATCCTGAGAGGATTCCGTTCAGAATCCTGAGAGGATTCTGTTCAGAATCCTGAGAGGATTCTGTTCAGAATCCTGAGAGGATTCTGTTCAGAATCCTGAGAGGATTCTGTTCAGAATCCTGAGAGTATTTTCTTCAGAATCTTGAGAGGATTCTCTTCAGAATCCTCAGAGGATTCTCTTCAGAATCCTCAGAGGATTCTCTTCAGAATCCTGAGAGGATCCTCTTTAGAATCGTGAGAGGATTCTCTTCAGAATCCTGAGACGATTCCGTTCAGAATCCTGAGAGGATTCCGTTCAGAATCCTGAGAGAATTCTGTTGAGAATCCTGAGAGGATTCTGTTGAGAATCCTGAGAGGATTCTGTTCAGAATCCTGAGAGGATTCTGTTCAGAATCCTGAGAGGATTCTGTTCAGAATCCTGAGAGGATTCTGTTCAGAATCCTGAGAGGATTCTGTTCAGAATCCTAAGAGGATTCTGTTCAGAATCCTAAGAGGATTCTGTTCAGAATCCTGAGAGGATTCTGTTCAGAGTCCTGAGAGGATTCTCCTCAGAATCCTGAGAGGATTCTCCTCAGAATCCTGAGAGGATTCTCCTCAGAATCCTGAGAGGATTCTCCTCAGAATCCTGAGAGGATTCTCTTCAGAATCCAGAGAGGATTCTCTTCAGAATCCTGAGAGGATTCTACTCAGAATCCTAAGAGGATTCTACTCAGAATCCTAAGAGGATTCTCTTCAGAATCCTTAGAGGATTCTCTTCAGAATCCTGAGAGGATTCTCTTCAGAATCCTCAGAGGATTCTCTTCAGAATCCTCAAAGGATTCTCTTCAGAATCCTCAGAGGATTCTCTTCAGAATCCGCAGAGGATTCTCTTCAGAATCCTCAGAGGATTCTCTTCAGAATCCTCAGAGGATTCTCTTCAGAATCCTCAGAGGATTATCTTTAGAATCGTGAGAGGATTCTCTTCAGAATCGTGAGAGGATTCTCTTCAGAATCGTGAGAGGATTCTCTTCAGAATCGTGAGAGGATTCTCTTCAGAATCGTGAGAGGATTCTCTTCAGAATCGTGAGAGGATTCTCTTCAGAATCGTGAGAGGATTCTCTTCAGAATCGTGAGAGGATTCTCTTCAGAATCGTGAGAGGATTCTCTTCAGAATCGTGAGAGGATTCTCTTCAGAATCGTGAGAGGATTCTCTTCAGAATCGTGAGAGGATTCTCTTCAGAATCGTGACAGGATTCTCTTCAGAATCGTGAGTGGATTCTCTTCAGAATCGTGAGAGGATTCTCTTCAGAATCCTGAGAGGATTCTCCTCAGAATCCTGAGAGGATTCTCCTTGGAATCCTGAGAGGATTCTCCTTGGAATCCTGAGAGGATTCTCCTTGGAATCCTGAGAGGATTCTCCTTGGAATCCTGAGAGGATTCTCCTTGGAATCCTGAGAGGATTCTCCTTGGAATCCTGAGAGGATTCTCCTTGGAATCCTGAGAGGATTCTCCTTGGAATCCTGAGAGGATTCTCCTTGGAATCCTGAGAGGATTCTCCTTGGAATCCTGAGAGGATTCTCCTTGGAATCCTGAGAGGATTCTCCTTGGAATCCTGAGAGGATTCTCCTTGGAATCCTGAGAGGATTCTCCTTGGAATCCTGAGAGGATTCTCCTTGGAATCCTGAGAGGATTCTCCTTGGAATCCTGAGAGGATTCTCCTTGGAATCCTGAGAGGATTCTCCTTGGAATCCTGAGAGGATTCTCCTTGGAATCCTGAGGGGATTCTCCTTGGAATCCTGAGAGGATTCTCCTTGGAATCCTGAGAGGATTGTCCTTGGAATCCTGAGAGGATTCTCCTCGGAATCCTGAGAGGATTCTCCTCGGAATCCTGAGAGGATTCTCCTCGGAATCCTGAGAGAATTCTCCTCGGAATCCTGAGAGGATTCTCCTCGGAATCCTGAGAGGATTCTCCTCGGAATCCTGAGAGGATTCTCCTCGGAATCCTGAGAGGATTCTCCTCGGAATCCTGAGAGGATTCTCCTCGGAATCCTGAGAGGATTCTCCTCGGAATCCTGAGAGGATTCTCCTCGGAATCCTGAGAGGATTCTCCTCGGAATCCTGAGAGGATTCTCCTCGGAATCCTGAGAGGATTCTCCTCGGAATCCTGAGAGGATTCTCCTCGGAATCCTGAGAGGATTCTCCTCGGAATCCTGAGAGGATTCTCCTCGGAATCCTGAGAGGATTCTCCTCGGAATCCTGAGAGGATTCTCCTCGGAATCCTGAGAGGATTCTCCTCGGAATCCTGAGAGGATTCTCCTCGGAATCCTGAGAGGATTCTCCTCGGAATCCTGAGAGGATTCTCCTCGGAATCCTGAGAGGATTCTCCTCGGAATCCTGAGAGGATTCTCCTCGGAATCCTGAGAGGATTCTCTTCGGAATCCTGAGAGGATTCTCTTCGGAATCCTGAGAGGATTCTCTTCGGAATCCTGAGAGGATTCTCTTCGGAATCCTGAGAGGATTCTCTTCGGAATCCTGAGAGGATTCTCTTCGGAATCCTGAGAGGATTCTCTTCGGAATCCTGAGAGGATTCTCTTCGGAATCCTGAGAGGATTCTCTTCGGAATCCTGAGAGGATTCTCTTCGGAATCCTGAGAGGATTCTCTTCGGAATCCTGAGAGGATTCTCTTCGGAATCCTGAGAGGATTCTCTTCGGAATCCTGAGAGGATTCTCTTCGGAATCCTGAGAGGATTCTCTTCGGAATCCTGAGAGGATTCTCTTCGGAATACTGAGAGGATTCTCTTCGGAATCCTGAGAGGATTCTTCTCGGAATCCTGAGAGGATTCTCTTCGGAATCCTGAGAGGATTCTCTTCGGAATCCTGAGAGGATTCTCTTCGGAATCCTGAGAGGATTCTCTTCGGAATCCTGAGAGGATTCTCTTCGGAATCCTGAGAGGATTCTCTTCGGAATCCTGAGAGGATTCTCTTCGGAATCCTGAGAGGATTCTCTTCGGAATCCTGAGAGGATTCTCTTCGGAATCCTGAGAGGATTCTATTCGGAATCCTGAGAGGATTCTCTTCGGAATCCTGAGAGGATTCTCTTCGGAATCCTGAGAGGATTCTCTTCGGAATCCTGAGAAGATTCTCTTCTGAATCCTGAGAGGATTCTCTTCGGAATCCTGACAGGATTCTCTTCGGAATCCTGACAGGATTCTCTTCGGAATCCTGGGAGGATTCTCTTCGGAATCCTGAGAGGATTCTCTCCGGAATTCTGAGAGAATTCTCTTCGGGATTCTCTCCGGAATTCTGAGAGAATTCTCTTCGGGATTCTCTTCGGAATCCTGAGAGGATTCTCTTCGGAATCCTGAGAGGATTCTCTTCGGAATACTGAGAGGATTCTCTTCGGAATCCTGAGAGGATTCTCTTCAACATCTTGGAAGGATATTCTCAAGAATCTTGAGAGTATTCTCCTCAGAATCATGAAAGTATTCTGTTTAGAATCTTTAGAGGAATGAATTTTCCTTAGAGTCCTGAGAGAATTCTCTCTGGTATCTTGAGAGGATTCTCCTCAGGATCCTCTGGATCCTCAGAGAATTCTCATCGGAATCCTAAGAGGATTCTAATCAGAATCCTTAGAGTATTCTAATCAGAATCCTTAGAGAATTGTCATTAGAATACTTAGAAAATTCTCATCCTCAGAGAATTCTACTTAGAATCCTAAGAGGATTCTCTTCGGAATCCTGAGACGATTCTCTTCGGAATCCTGAGACGATTCTCTTTGGAATCCTGAGAGGGTTCTCTTTGGAATCCTGAGAGGATTCTCTTCGGAATCCTGAGAGGATTCTCTTCGGAATCCTGAGAGGATTCTCTTCGGAATACTGAGAGGATTCTCTTCGGAATCCTGAGAGGATTCTCTTCAAAATCTTGGAAGGATATTCTCAGGAATCTTGAGAGCATTCTCTTCAGAATCCTGAAAGTATTCTGTTTAGAATCTTTAGAGGAATGGATTTTCCTTGGAGTCCTGAGAGAATTCTTCCTGGAATCTTGATAGGATTCTCCTCAGGATCCTCTGGATCCTCAGAGAATTCTCATCGGAATCCTAAGAGGATTCTAATCAGAATCCTTAAAGTATTCTAATCAGAATCCTTAGAGAATTGTCATTAGAATCCTTACACAGGGAAAAATTTCTACTCAATGACTGAGTTGGCCTTACTCAGAAATCGAAAAATCCTTTGTTTTCTTACTCAGTTTCCGTCAAAAGTGGGACAACTCATTGCCAATAAGTTGTCCCACTTTTAGCCGAAACTGAGTAAGAAAACAAAGGATTTCTCAATTTCTGAGTAAGGCCAACTCAGTCATTGAGTAGAAATTTTTCTCGGTGTAGAAAATTCTCATCCTTAGAGAATTCTACTTAGAATCCTAAGAGGATTCTCTTTGGAATCCTGAGAGGGTTCTCTTTGGAATCCTGAGAGGGTTCTCTTTGGAATCCTGAGAGGATACTCTTCGGAATCCTGAGAGGATTCTCTTCGGAATCTGGAGAGGTTTCTCTTCGGAATCCGGAGAGGATTCTCTTTGGAATCCGGAGAGGATTCTCTTCGGAATCCGGAGAGGATTCTCTTCGGAATCCGGAGAGGATTCTCTTCGGAATCCGGAGAGGATTCTCTTCGGAATCCGGAGAGGATTCTCTTCGGAATCCGGAGAGGATTCTCTTCGGAATCCGGAGAGGATTCTCTTCGGAATCCTGAGAGGATTCTCTTCGGAATCCTGAGAGAATTCTCTCCAGAATCCTGAGAGGATTCTCTCCAGAATCCTGAGAGGATTCTCTCCAGAATCCTGAGACGATTCTCTCCAGAATCCTAAGACGATTCTCTCCAGGATCCTGAGAGGATTCTCTCCAGAATCCTGAGAGGATTCTCTCCAGATTCCTGAGAGGATTCTCTCCAGAATCCTGAGAGTACTCTCTCCAGAATCCTGAGAGAATTCTCTTCAGAATCCTGAGAGGAAACTGATTCTGGATTCATCGGTAAAGAGGCGTGAGTGTGTCTTTGAAATCCGATATCCTTCTGAATCTCTAGAATTAGGCTACATAAAAGAATTTACCTTCGCCAATGTGGTCAGAACATCAAGGGCGATCCGATGATGAACTAGTTGATTTTCGGTTTATCCACTAGGAGGTGCTGGTGAGTCTCGGTAATTTTTAAATGTCAGTATCTCAAGATTTCGACCACGTAGAAGAATTTTATCTTCAGCAAACTTGATCAGGCCATCAAGAGCTATTCGATGACGAACTAGTTGATTCTGATTTTTTTCGCTACGTCACGTGAGTGATATTAGAATCTATACATCTGTATCTCAGTAGCTTTAGCAGTATGTTTCTAAAAATTTGAATGAGGGAACCCCCTTTGAGTAATTTTCTTTTGAAATCTCTAACCTGTGGTGAGATTATAGCTCATGACACTGAGGAAACATACCTGAAAATAAAATAAAAAAGAGATATTAATCAAACTACATTCAACAAACTGCAAATGCAGTGAAAATGAGGCGGATCATTTTTTACGAATTTCGGCATTTACTTATCTTTTGTCGAGTTACATGACCGCAATTCACATTCAGTCAAAAAAATAAAACAATTACATCAGCGAAACATTTCAGCAACCATTTACAATCACGAAGATTTGTTTGCTCTCCTCCATCCCAGGAATCCCAAACCAGAAACCACAGCGTGTTCCGAGTATGTCACCGGAATTATGAAACATGCTATCCCGCGGGCATTCACATGGACGCAATCCGGATTCTTCTCGTCCACTTCACTCCACCGGCACTGGTCCACATCCCCGTTTTGCCCGCATCCTTTCATGGTGGGTTGCTCCCACCAAGGACAATGGGAAACCCATTGCACCAATTATGGTCAATTTCGCCAGCCATTGTTCGGTTGAAAACTGCACTTCCGAACACCTTGGATCGGAAGTCATGCCTTACGCGTAAACTCACTTTTCCCGCCCATCATTGATCCGATTGGAACGAAAATGGGCCGTGTGCTCCTTCGAACCATGGTCCACAGGTTTTCCCCATCGCCGGATTACACCACATCGCATAGTCCAGTGTATCCCTGTGCCCGGTCGGTGAACAACCACCAGAGCAAATGGCAAAAATCTGCACCCTCATTCCAATTCTGCGCTCCGCACAAATCGCCACAAGACAAAGAAGCAAACCTCAGCTCCGACTGTGCGACTGTTGTCCGGCACGAACCAGCATTGGGGAACGTGAAAGTGTGTAGTTGGTGAAAGGATTCCAGGACCTGCAACTGGAACTGCTGGACAACAGAGAACGACAGAGCGTAGACGTGTACCACCGGAAGCGAAACATTGCTCGCGCGAGTAAAAAGGGAATTTTTGGACGGAGGCCAGGAGAAGACGGGTTAGGCCCGTAAAAAGAGCTTACTTTGTATTACCACCAGCATTATCGTTATTACCGAAGGAAGAGCTCTTTGGTCGTCGTCGTCGCCATCGTCCTAGTCTCGCATGACTTGGTTCTACTACGGCTATTACGGGCCTCCCGTTCACTTCGACCAATGCAGCAGCAGCAGTACTCCGCGTTTCCGGTAAAGTTCAATCTCACTGTGTGTGCGAGGGGAGGGAAGGAGCGGGTGGCTTGCATTGCTGGTTTCAGGAGATTATTGGGCTGACTGCTTTTTAGCAGCCGTGTTGATGGGATTTATCGATTTTTATGACTTGGCAGCTTGGCATCTTTCCTGACGGCAATCAAGTCGAACGGCTCGTCCGAAAATCATCCTTTTGCAATCTCGGATGCAGAATACTGGCGGAGGCTGTGCGGTGAAAATCGATACACCGTCCATGTACGCCATCGTGTTGAAAGATCATCATTTTCGATGATTTACATATTCAATTTTTAGCATTTTTGCGCACGGAAAAGTATCACAATCCAAAAGACAATTGAGAGCTGGGGTGCGAGGGTTCTGCCAAGAATACTTAGAACATTTTGCCGAGAGTCCTAAGGGGAAACCAAAAATCCAAAGAGGATTCTACCAAGAACGCTAAGAGGATTCTGTCAAGAATCATAAGAAGATTCTATCGAAAATCCGGAGAGGATTCTGTAGAGAATTCAGTGGAAAATCCTAATAGGATTCTGTGGAGAATCTAAAGAGGATTCTGTGGAGAATCTAAAGAGGATTCTGTG
This sequence comes from Aedes albopictus, assembly GCF_035046485.1. Taxonomy (NCBI): domain Eukaryota; kingdom Metazoa; phylum Arthropoda; class Insecta; order Diptera; family Culicidae; genus Aedes; species Aedes albopictus. The sequence goes on from NC_085136.1 coordinate 250,667,041, forward strand.
GAGAATGCTGCGAGGATTCTGTGAAGAATCCTGCGAGGATTCTGTGGAGAATCCTGCGAGGATTCTGTGGAGAATCCTGCGAGGATTCTGTGGAGAATCCTGCGAGGATTCTGTGGAGAATCCTGCGAGGATTCTGTGGAGAATCCTGCGAGGATTCTGTGGAGAATCCTGCGAGGATTCTGTGGAGAATCCTGCGAGGATTCTGTGGAGAATCCTGCGAGGATTCTGTGGAGAATCCTGCGAGGATTCTGTGGAGAATCCTGCGAGGATTCTGTGGAGAATCCTGCGAGGATTCTGTGGAGAATCCTGCGAGGATTCTGTGGAGAATCCTGCGAGGATTCTGTGGAGAATCCTGCGAGGATTCTGTGGAGAATCCTGCGAGGATTCTGTGGAGAATCCTGCGAGGATTCTGTGGAGAATCCTGCGAGGATTCTGTGGAGAATCCTGCGAGGATTCTGTGAAGAATCCTGCGAGGATTCTGTGGAGATTCCTGCGTGGATTCTGTGGGGAATCCTGCGAGGATTCTGTGGAGAATCCTGCGAGGATTCTGTGGAGAATCCTGCGAGGATTCTGTGGAGAATCCTGCGAGGATTCTGTGGAGAATCCTGCGAGGATTCTGTGGAGAATCCTGCGAGGATTCTGTGGAGAATCCTGCGAGGATTCTGTGGAGAATCCTGCGAGGATTCTGTGGAGAATCCTGCGAGGATTCTGTGGAGAATCCTGCGAGGACTCTGTGGAGAATCCTGCGAGGATTCTGTGGAGAATCCTGCGAGGATTCTGTGGAGAATCCTGCGAGGATTCTGTGGAGAATCCTGCGAGGATTCTGTGGAGAATCCTGCGAGGATTCTGTGGAGAATCCTGCGAGGATTCTGTGGAGAATCCTGCGAGGATTCTGTGGAGAATCCTGCGAGGATTCTGTGGAGAATCCTGCGAGGATTCTGTGGAGAATCCTGCGAGGATTCTGTGGAGAATCCTGCGAGGATTCTGTGGAGAATCCTGCGAGGATTCTGTGGAGAATCCTGCGAGGATTCTGTGGAGAATCCTGCGAGGATTCTGTGGAGAATCCTGCGAGGATTCTGTGGAGAATCCTGCGAGGATTCTGTGGAGAATCCTGCGAAGATTCTGTGGAGAATCCTGCGAGGATTCTGTGGAGAATCCTGCGAGGATTCTGTGGAGAATCCTGCGAGGATTCTGTGGAGAATCCTGCGAGGATTCTGTGGAGAATCCTGCGAGGATTCTGTGGAGAATCCTGCTAAGATTCTGTGGAGAATCCTGCGAGGATTCTGTGGAGAATCCCGCGAGGATTCTGTGGAGAATCCCGCGAGGATTCTGTGGAGAATCCTGCGAGGATTCTGTGGAGGATCCGAAGTAGATTCTGTATGGAATCCAGAGACGATTCTGTAGAGAATCCAAAGATGATTCTGTAGAGAACCCGAAGAGGATTCTGTGGAGAACCCGAAGAGGATTCTGTGGAGAATCCTGCGAGGATTCTGTGGAGAATCCTGCGAGGATTCTGTGGAGAATCCTGCGAGGATTCTGAGGAGAATCCTTCCGGGAATCTGAGGAGAACCCTTCCGGGATTCTGAGGAGAACCCTTCCGGGATTCCGAGAAGAATCCTTCCGGGATTCTGAGGAGAATCCTTCCGGGATTCTGAGGAGAACCCTTCCGGGATTCCGAGAAGAATCCTTCCGGGATTCTGAGGAGAATCCTTCCGGGATTCCAAGAATCCTTCCGGGATTCTGAGGAGAATCCTTCCGGGATTCTGAGGAGAATCCTTCCGGGATTCTGAGGAGAATCCTTCCGGGATTCTGAGGAGAATCCTTCCGGGATACTGAGGAGAATCCTTCCGGGATTCTGAGGAGAATCCTTCCGGGATTCTGAGGAGAATCCTTCCGGGATTCTGAGTAGAATCCTTCCGGGATTCTGCGTAGAATCCTTCCGGGATTCTGAGTAGAATCCTCCCGGGATTCTGAGGAGAATCCTTCCGGGATTCTGAGGAGAATCCTTCCGGGATTCTGAGGAGAATCCTTCCGGGATTCTGAGGAGAATCCTTCCGGGATTCTGAGGAGAATCCTTCAGGGATTCTGAGGAGAATCCTTCCGGGATTCTGAGGAGAATCCTTCCGGGATTCTGAGGAGAATCCTTCCGGGATTCTGAGGAGAATCCTTCCAGGATTCTGAGGAGAATCCTTCCGGGATTCTGAGGAGAATCCTTCCGGGATTCTGAGGAGAATCCTTCCGGGATTCTGAGGAGAATCCTCCCGGGATTCTGAGGAGAATCCTTCCGGGATTCTGAGGAGAATCCTTCCGGGATTCTGAGGAGAATCCTTCCGGGATTCTGAGGAGAATCCTTCCGGGATTCTGAGGAGAATCCTTCCGGGATTCTGAGGAGAATCCTTCCGGGATTCTGAGGAGAATCCTTCCGGGATTCTGAGGAGAATCCTTCCGGGATTCTGAGGAGAATCCTTCCGGGATTCTGAGGAGAATCCTTCCGGGATTCTGAGGAGAATCCTTCCGGGATTCTGAGGAGAATCCTTCCGGGATTCTGAGGAGAATCCTTCCGGGATTCTGAGGAGAATCCTTCCGGGATTCTGAGGAGAATCCTTCCGGGATTCTGAGGAGAATCCTTCCGGGATTCTGAGGAGAATCCTTCCGGGATTCTGAGGAGAATCCTTCCGGGATTCTGAGGAGAATCCTTCCAGGATTCTGAGGAGAATCCTTCCAGGATTCTGAGGAGAATCCTTCCGGGATTCTGAGGAGAATCCTTCCAGGATTCTGAGGAGAATCCTTCCGGGATTCTGAGGAGAATCCTTCCGGGATTCTGAGGAGAATCCTTCCGGGATTCTGAGGAGAATCCTTCCGGGATTCTGAGGAGAATCCTTCCGGGATTCTGAGGAGAATCCTTCCGGGATTCTGAGGAGAATCCTTCCGGGATTCTGAGGAGAATCCTTTCGGGATTCTGAAGAGAATCCTTTCGGGATTCTGAGGAGAATCCTTCCGAAATTCTGAGGAGAATCTTTCCGGGATTCTGAGGGGAATCCTTCCGGGATTCTGAGGAGAATCCTTCCGGAATTCTGAGGAGAATCCTTCCGGGATTCTGAGGAGAATCCTTCCGGGATTTTGAGGAGAATCCTTCCGGGATTCTGAGGAGAATCCTTTCGGGATTCTGAGGAGAATCCTTTCGGGTTTCTGAGGAGAATGCTCCCGGGATTCTGAGGAGAATCCTTCCGGGAGTCTGAGGAGAATACTTCCGGGATTCTGTGGAGAATCCTAGAAGTATTCTGTGGAGAACCCTAGGTGGGTTCTGTGGAGAATCCTAGGTGGGTTCTGTGGAGAATCCTAGAAGGATGCTGTGGAGAATTCTAAAAGGATTCTGTGGAGAATCCTAAAAAGATTCTGTGGAGAATCCTAATAGAATTATGTGGAGAATCCTAAAAGGATTTTGTTGAGAATCCTAAAAGGATTTTGTTGAGAATCCTAAAAGGATTCTGTAGAGAATCCTAAAACGAATCTGTGGAAAATCTCAAAAGGATTCTGTGGAGAACCCTTAAAAGATTCTGTGGAGAATCCTAAAAAGATTCTGTGGAGTATCCTAAAAGGATTCTGTGGAGTATCCTTAAAGGATTCTGTGGAGAATCGTAAAAGGATTCTTTGGAGAATCGTAAAAGGATTCTTTGGAGAATCCTTAAAAGATTTTGTGAAGAATCCTGAATGAATTATATGGAAAATGCAGGGAGGATTCTGTGGAGAAATCTGAAAGATTTCTATGGAGAATTCTGAGAGGATTCTGTGGAGAATCCTGAGAGGATTCTGAGACGATTCTGTAAAGATTCCTGAGAGTATTCTGTGGAGATTCCTGAGAGGATTCTATGGAGATTCCTGAGAGGATTCTGTGGAGATTCCTGAGAGGATTCTGTGGAGAATCCTGAGAAGATTCTGTGGAGAATCCTGAGAGGAATCTGTGGAGAATCCTGAGAGAACTCTGTGGAGAATACTAAAAGGATTCTGTGGAGAATTCTAGAAGGATTCTGTGGAAAATCCTGAAAGAATTATATGGAGAATGCAGGGACAATTCTGTGGACAATCCTAGAGAATCCTGAATGATTTCTATGGAGAATCCTGAGAATTCTGTGGAGAATTCCGAGAGGATTTGTAACGGAAAAAAACATTGGAACCTCATAAATGCACAAAACACAAACATGCAACACATAACATAAATTGTGCCCAGTTATCCAAATAGATAACGTAGTCCAATCCCAGGATGACGAGGTTTCATTTTTGTTCTTGGTCCATCAGTCAATCCTGTAATCGTATTTTTTCTGGCAGTTCGCCTTTTAGTTCGCAGCATCTGTTGCGGCATTCATAGCTTGATTTGGTCTAGGATTTTCTTATCCTAAGGGGGCATCCAGATTCGGGCAACAACACAAGACCGTCTACAATTTGATGTCCGTGTTAGGGGACGGCTTGTGCGTTTTGTACTGGATCGCTCCTGAAATTTTTGGAGCGCTACAAATGCACATTAAATTTCAGGGACAAATGTACAAACCTTAGTAAAACATACAAAATAAACAGACAAAATGTTCACAACAATTTACAAACGTAACACACTCCATGCAACAATCGAAGAATTTTCCATGAATTGGAGAATGCAATCCATGGAAAATTCTTAAAACTACTTTACAACGTATAAACTATATTACAAACGTAACACAACACCAGCAACAGCGGAAGAATTTTTCAAGAATCGAAATCGCGATTCTTGAAAAATTCTAAAAAACTCCTATTTACCATCCTTCCAATGGGTCGGTTGATGGCAGCGATGATCATTTTATTTGGTGTTACCAGACTAACTAAAATACGTAAGCCAAACGCTTACCAGATAACTCCGCGAGTTAAATTGCCACCAGGCTAACCTTAAACTAATTGCCACCAGGCTAACTTAAAACTAATAACGCCAGCGAATCCTGGCAAAGGGTATGATCTAACGCCATTAACCAACGGCCAAAGAACTTCCATCAACCAAGCACTTAGCCTTTATCTATCTTTACTGTTGCGGACAGCCATATCTGATCTACTCTAAGTTTACCTAACCTAAACCAGATGGATCAAGAAAGAAACAATAAACTATAACATGAACGTGGGATTTTTAGTTGGACGCCAATGTAACGGAATACATTGGAACCCTATAATTACACAAGACCCCACGTTGGGCGCCAATGTAACGGATACTACATTGGAACCTTATAAATGTACATTTTATTTTCCGTATCAGGCCCCACGTCTGGGAACTTAGATACGCAAAATAAAATGGAACATTACAAATGCACAAAACACAAACATGCAACACATAACATAAATTCAACTTTTGTAGTTTGTAGGTGCCTAGATTTTGGATTTTCTTTTAAAAGCTGTTGTTTTCCATTGATTTTAAGTTGTACTGAACTGAATTACTCCTAATTTCCTGAAATTTTGATATTAAATTGTTTTTCCTGAATTAGCATTCGTTCATCGTTATTTTACATCTTAGCAATCGTTAGTTCCTTTTTTTGGATTTTTCGAGATTGATTTGCCTCTTTTCGTCGTTTTCTCTTGAGTTCCTTGAATTTTGAGTTTATCTGAGCGGGGTTTTCAGAAGTTGAAAATGGCAGGACCGTACATACGACCAACGGTTGATCATTTGTTAGAGGAGGAGGTAGACTTCGAGTTGCGTTTACGGAAACAAACGGTGGATAGGAGAGAAAATTTGGAGGATAAGAAAAGGTTGTTAAGGAGATTGATTATGGAAGATAGGAAGTATAAGATTAGTTACAAAAGGAAACGAAGTTTTCCGAAGAAATAAAAAGAATTAGTGGGATTGTTGAAGAGTTAGTTGATAGCTTACGTAGAAAGTTTGATAGGGTTTTAGTATCTCGATTGAGACACTATTTGAATCGAGTAGCAATTACATCGGTCGAGAATGAGGAAGAGGCAGTTGCTCGGAAGGAAGCTTGCGAGCAAATTGAAAGCATTTCGCTATAAGATCGGCTGGAAGACAGAAGTGCGCGAATTTAATTCGAAGTATCTACCAAGTTTGATTTTAGTTTGAGTTGAGTTTAAGTCAGTTTAATTGAAGTGAAGTTTGAAGTCTAGTTGAGTTTTTGGTGAAAGTTATTCTCCAATTTCTAAGAGGACCGAGGTCCGCAAATTCGCGATTTCTGCAATTGATTTATTTCTCGAAGGAATTGAACTACGAAAAAAGCGCCTAGCGCTTTTTTCGTACGGCTGGTTTTTTCGTCGTCGTTCGGCGGTATCCCTCGCCGAATCGGGGTTTCGTAGGCGGATTGAACCGCCAGTTTCGTCCGTGAGTCATCGTTTCCGACCCGTGTGCCCAGCAAAGGCCCGCCTTTCAGAAGGCAGTCAAACGGAGGCGCGAGTGAAGTCGCTCAATCATCTCCGTAGCGAAGTATTCCCGTCGGCCGCCAATCACCGACGGTAAGGCCCTCTTACGTCATACCCCGTGGGCCGGAATCAACGAGAGCCGGTTCGTAGCAGCGTGTCGCCAATTGCACGTCTCGAACCTGGTCCGTATCCAGGAAGATAGAGGTAGCGGCATTCCCCGCTCGGTCATAGCTGGAAGCATAGTACGCGAAGCCGGGTCGCTGGGCTCTGTTTGCTCCTTTATTGACCGGAGAAAGACCATCCCGGGAATCGCTCGGCATCCGCCGAAGCCCTCTCGTTCGTCCAACAATCGGAAGCTTCCGTCCAGCCGCCACTCCCTCCGCACCGGTAGTTCGGCCATACCGCACACGGGTCCCTTTGTCGACGCTGCGCGCCAAATCGCAGCACGGACTCGTCGGCAGCCGCCATTCTGCTGTCGCCATTGTCGAACATCGAGGTAGTCGTCTTCGTCGAGTCGTCGAGCTACGCCACCCCGTCATCGAGCATCGCAACACCAAAACCTGCGCAGGTATGTGAAGAGCTTTTAGTTACATGGCCATGTTTGCTCTTTTTCCATTCCGTTACGAATTTCCCGTCCAATACGAATGAAGTTGCTAAAATAAATAGTTAAAGTTTTGAAATTAGTTCGATTCCGTTACGTTTCACATTACTTTTTGAATAAACATACTCACTACAGTCCGTTACGTTTTGATTCCGTTTTCGCTCGTATGAGTAAGCATCCCTTCCGGTTTTCCATAAGTTCTTCTAGCCTGTGAAAGAGTTGGAGTTTAGTTTGCGTTTTCGAAGAAATTCTGCCGTTATTTCCATGAACCGTTCAAAACCGTCCCTGAGTGAGAAAGTCTCTAGCAAAGTCGGGCAAAATTAAACACGACCGGTGGTCTCTCTTTGAGAGTGGCGCTTAAGCCACCGCGCTTTTAAAATTCCTCGTGAACAGTTTACGAACGGTTACAGATTCTGTGGAGAATCCTGAGAGGATTATGTGGAGAATCCTGAGAGGATTCTGTGGAGATTCCTGAGAGTATTCTGTGGAGATTCCTGAGAGGATTCTGTGGAGATTCCTGAGAGGGTTCTGTGGAAAATCTTGAGAAGATTCTGTGGAGAATTCAGAGAGGAATCTGTGGAGAATCCTGCGAGGATTCTGTGGAGAATCCTGAGAGACCTCTGGGGAGAATCAGGAGAGTATTCTACGGAGAATCCTGAGAGGATGATGTGAAGAATTATTAAAGGTTTTTGTAGAGAATTCTAAGAGGATTCTGTGAAAAATTCCGAAAGGATTCCATTTAGAATTCTGAGAGGATTCTGTCAAGGATGTTACCAGGAAGTTTCCAGAAATTTGAACTTCTTAAGAAGTTCCTAGCACAATGTCACTGAAAGGTGAATCATTCCACCGGTTTTTGCATCACCTTTTCCACATCATCGTCGGGTGCTTCCAGAACCCATGATGGTTAAACTAGCTTCGCTCATAATAACGGCATTTTGTAAAAGAGGCAGGTGATTGATAGTCGCACCGTACTGAAAACCAGAAACAGGAGAAAAGGCACAAAAAATATATATTGCTGAACTGCAAAGGATGGCTGGCTGGCTAGGAAAACTAGGGCCAGCCTAGATGAGGCGCGATGCAATTTGATTTTCCATTTTTCTATGAATATTGAGCGAGCTGCTCGCCGGCGACAGGAGACAGGAGCCGGCTGCATCACCATCAGCACCGGTTGATTGATACAGATCGGTATCGCGGCAGTACCCAGTAGCGAAATGGCAACTTTGGCACGTTTTGGCACTTGGTTTCGGGAGCAGATGGGTGGAAGAGGGTGGTAGAGAGATGAATTTTATGGTGTCATTACGGGGAGGTTGTTCTTTTGGGTTAAACGGTGCATTTTGGAACGGTTTGTTCGTTTTGAAAGGTTTAGAATACGATGATTCGGTGGAAGGTCAAAACCGTTTCGACTCAACAAGCTCTCAATTGACATCGAAAGAGATTTTGTCTGTTTCACTAGACAGAGCATACAGATCTGAGTCACACAGAACGATTTAGGCCGATTTCATCAACTTCAGGGACCTCTACAGAGCAAATAATTTCAAGGCCTTACTTGACCCAAAATATCCGGAAGTTGAAAAAACGTTATCTTTACAACTAACTTAATCCGTTTTTAAAGTAACATCTCAATTTTTCCTGTATCATCCACGTTTCTTTGATGACCTGACTCATTCCAATGGCTTCGCGAGACCTTTCCATACTCACGGCAATGAATATTCATAACCCACGATTGACCAGGGCAGAACTGGCAAAGATGCAATGAAATTTACATTTCCTGATTCTGGTACCGTCCACACACAATCATCTGGTTGAGGTTATGAGCGCGGACCATTTTGGGAAATTTGGCACCTGGCTCCCCAACCTCCATCCCCATAGGGGGTCCGAATCCGGCCAGCGCTTTGGCATTTTTTCCCACCACATCGCGACCAAACCTAACGACCGCGCGCCGTTTGTGCCGTTGCAGGGAATCTTTTTCCTCCGGATATGTGGGACCCGACCCGGAGAGGGCAACAGAGACAGGGGCAGCATGTAACTAATTCAAATCGAATCAGGAAATTAGTGCACAGATTGAACGGGAAAGACTCTATGCTTTCGTCGTTGCGCGGATTGGAAATTTATGCAAAATCCTCCGCTGTCCACACTATACAGATGGACGCTGCTGCCGGGTCCGATGGTTCGTCATTTAGGTTAGGTTTTTGGTGAGGCTGCATTCAGGTAATGAATAGTGGAAATTTTGTTTGGGAATCGATGCAGCTTGGTCGGTCGAAGCTGGTCAACTGTGATGACGAGAGGGTCGAATCGGATTATGACGATTTCTTTTTTTCGGAATGCTTTTTATTAAATTTCCGATCAGAACAGAGCATTGTTTGCGTGGGAAATTTAACATGCCTTCAGCGAGCAGATGCGAAATTTTAAAACGAAAGGACCATTTGAGCTCAAAAATCTTTAAGGAACTGAGATGCTCGGCGTGCAGATGCGGATTAATGTGGATTCCCCTCGGAATCCTTAAAGGATTCTCTACGGAATCCTGAAAGGATTCCCCTCGGAATATCTTCAGAATCCTGCAAGCATTCTATTCAGAATCCTGCAAGGATTCTCTTCAGAATCCTGTAAGGTTTCTTCAGAATCCTGATTCCGGATTCTCCTCGGAATCCTGAGAGGATTCTCCTCGAAATCCTGAGAGGATTCTCTTCGAAATCCTGAGAGGATTCTCCTCGGAATCCTGAGAGGATTCTCCTCGAAATCCTGAGAGGATTCTCCTCGGAATCCTGAGAGGATTCTCCTCGGAATCCTGAGAGGATTCTCCTCGGAATCCTGAGAGGATTCTCCTCGGAATCCTGAGAGGATTCTCCTCGGAATCCTGAGAGGATTCTCCTCGAAATCCTGAGAGGATTCTCCTCAGAATCCTGAGAGGATTCTCCTCGAAATCCTGAGAGGATTCTCCTCGGAATCCTGAGAGGATTCTCCTCGGAATCCTGAGAGGATTCTCCTCGGAATCCTGAGAGGATTCTCCTCGGAATCCTGAGAGGATTCTCCTCGGAATCCTGAGAGGATTCTCCTCAGAATCCTGAGAGGATTCTCCTCGGAATCCTGAGAGGATTCTCCTCGGAATCCTGAGAGGATTCTCCTCGGAATCCTGAGAGGATTCTCCTCGGAATCCTGAGAGGATTCTCCTCGGAATCCTGAGAGGATTCTCCCCGGAATCCTGAGAGGATTCTCCTCGGAATCCTGAGAGGATTCTCCTCGGAATCCTGAGAGGATTCTCCTCGGAATCCTGAGAGGATTCTCCTCGGAATCCTGAGAGAATTCTCCTCGGAATCCTGAGAGGATTCTCCTCGGAATCCTGAGAGGATTCTCTTAGGAATCCTGAGAGGATTCTCTTAGGAATCCTGAGAGGATTCTCCTCGGAATCCTGAGAGGATTCTCCTCAGAATCCTGAGAGGATTCTCCTCGGAATCCTGAGAGGATTCTCCTCGAAATCCTGAGAGGATTCTCCTCAGAATCCTGAGAGGATTCTCCACAGAATCCTGAGAGGATTCTCCTCGGAATCCTGAGAGGATTCTCCTCGGAATCCTGAGAGGATTCTCCTCGGAATCCTGAGAGGATTCTCCTCGGAATCCTGAGAGGATTCTCCTCGGAATCCTGAGAGGATTCTCCTCGGAATCCTGAGAGGATTCTCCTCGGAATCCTGAGAGGATTCTCCTCGGAATCCTGAGAGGATTCTCCTCGGAATCCTGAGAGGATTCTCCTCGGAATCCTGAGAGGATTCTCCTCGGAATCCTGATAGGATTCTCCTCGGAATCCTGAGAGGATTCTCCTCAGAATCCTGAGAGGATTCTCCTCGGAATCCTGAGAGAATTCTCCACAGAATCCTGAGGATTCTCCTCGGAATCCTGAGAGGATTCTCCTCGGAATCCTGAGAGGATTCTCCTCGGAATCCTGAGAGGATTCTTCTCGGAATCCAGCGAGGATTCTCCACAGAATCCTGCGAGGATTCTCCACAGAATCCTGCGAGGATTCTCCACAGAATCCTGCGAGGATTCTCCACAGAATCCTGCGAGGATTCTCCACAGAATCCTGCGAGGATTCTCCACAGAATCCTGCGAGGATTCTACACAGAATCCTGCGAGGATTCTCCACAGAATCCTGCGAGTGTAGCATACCATTAAGTAAATGTCACAACATTGAGGACCGACTGTAGCAAACCAATCATACCCACACCGAAAATAACAAACAAGTGCAAAAGAGCACTGTTATGCAATATCAACACAACATATGGAAGTCATTAACCACGAGTGCATCGTTCTATCGACTCTCTCTCCACTTCTACTTGTGAGGTACGAGGGCCGATAGCATGCGGCGTGGAAGGATCAAATTGCATACCTAGCGCCTGGCTTAACGTAAAACAAACCATAAGCATTTTTGGTTATTGGTCACTCCAGTCGTCTCATATATGTATTAAGTCTTGTATTGTAATGTATTGAACCTTGAAATGTATAAAAGGGCAAGTGTATCAATGAATAAAGGGATTCTGATTCAAGGATGGGAACACTCACTTGCAAAGAGTTACACTCACTTGCAGTTTTCTCAGCTCAGAAGCGTGCAATCGAAAAACGATGTATGGACGACTTTTGCCTCGTGATTTTGGCTAAAAGTTTGCTGAATAGAGTAGGGGTCGCACACGCATACAGAAGTCGTGAGGGAGCTGCGAAGGCAACTCTCCACGAGGTGAATGTAAATTACACTCACCTCGTGGAGAGTCGCTTTCACAGCTCTGTCACGTCTTTAGGATTCGTGTGCGACCATTACTTTATTTGGCAAAGTTTTTGACAAAACCACATGGCAAAAGTCGTCCATACATCATTTCTTGATTGTACGCTTCTGAGCTGAGAAAATAGCAAGTGAGTGTAACTTTCTGCAAGTGAGTGTTCCCATCCCTGTTCTGATTTTGAACTCGACCCTGACTGGTACACTCCTTTCAGGCTATCGACTATTCCAAATCTGTCTTCTGAATTGTACTCCAACTGGATTACTCCAGCTTGGCTGTACTATTGAGAAAAGTCCGTTAGTGCGCGTCTTCACTTCGTTCCCGCGGATCAATGTTAAACTAGGTAAATAGTGGAAAGTGAATGTCCCGTGTCTAGGGACACGATATGGCGACCGTGACAGGACAGGATATGGCGACCAGTGACACCGTGACCTGTGATCTGTAGAAATGGGGAATGAAAAATCAACCCCGAAGCCTCCAGTTCAACACGAAGAGATAATAAAAATAGTTAACGCGAATATAAGGCAAAGTGAGCACACAGAAAAAACGGCAAATGCCTTAACAGTTTTAGCGTATGTTAGCTTAATTTTGCTCGCGATCGGTATAGTGTATATGATATACAAAGCCATCATCAGACATGAGCGGCTAAAAACGCGAGAAGAAACTAAGCGCGTAGTGACTCTACATAATGTGATATCCGAGAAGTGAACACGGGAAAAGCTTATATATATATATTTAACACCAAAAAAAAGAAACAGCAACAAAATGTCTCGAAGAAAAATGAGTGTGGAAGAAAATAGACTCTTCTGGAAACAAATTGACGAACAAGCCCAACAAATTGAAGAAAAGTGTGCAGAAAGCAGAAGAAATCATAAAAGTGGCGAGTGTATGGAACCATGTTGTAGGTTCTGGTTAATCACCTATTGGAAAAACAATTACAAAAACTTTAAAATTTCTGAAAACGGAATCGTAACTTTTGGTGATGAGAAAAAATATAAAGTACCAGAGACATGATGTACAAAAAAAATAAGTGACAATGGAAGGATTAAAGGACATATTACGAGAATTAAACAGTGCCAAAATTACGAACAATGCTGTAGTAGTGAATAAAAGAAGATCAGCGGAACAACTAGTGAACTTGCTGAAAGAAGAACAATTGTTGAAAATAATTAAAGTCACTGCAGATACAATAGTAGTGAAACCATCATCGGAAGCGGTACAATTTAGTGCAGTAACGCAAGTGTTTAGTGTATCCAGGAATGAGTTGCTACAACTAGCAACGGCACTACTCCCATCTATCACGGGCCACATCATTCTAACTACGAGAGTTGGAGTACTGTTGCACCATCAAGCCCTAGAGAGAAGGATCGGAGGGCAAGTCATCGGGATGGCAGTTTAAAAGGTAAAGATACAACAGAAGCAGTAGTAGCAGTTACAACGGATGCAGCGACAACGTATGAATCAAAGAACGTGAGTAACTCCTGAATGGAGAATAAACACCAAATATATTAATATATTGTTGATACAGTGAAACATTGATTTAATTTGAGGAAAACCTTTCCTAAATGTATTGACAACAAAATTAAATAATTGATTGCTGGATACAGTTTGTATGAAACGTAAATGTGCGACAAACTATTACAAATCAAAGAAACTATTACCAAAGAGTACAGTAATTTGTACAAAAATAGAACAAGGCCAAGGTCCTTGGAAAATACTAATGAAAAATTAAAAAAATTGAAAGATTTATACAACAAATATAAAGAAATATTAAATAATTTAAACCCCATACTTAGTTCAGAAGTATGGAACACTGAGTATGAGAAATATGAAACATTAAAACAAACATATAAAGCAGCAATCAAAATATTAGAGGAATCCATCATTCGAGAAACCAACCGACTTAAAATAAAATTTAAAACATTAGGGAAAGCAGTAATTATTTGTAGAAGATTATCCGGTCAAAGCAAGACAAGGATTAAATTCAAAACTTTAGTAAAAGTAATAATTATATGCGGTAGGTTAGCGAAAATGGCACCAAAAGTGGACATAAGGTTAGGGACATCCATTGTACAAGTTTACGATGGGTCTCCTGAAAATCTCAACGCATTTCTTGACGCTGTCTCGTTATTAATTTAAAGACAACGTCAACGAAGAATTTGCAGATGCAAATCCAGATCAAAAAGCGGCAGCTGATCAAATTTTATTTAAGTTGGTAAAAGCAAGGCTGACGAGTAATGCTAGGCAAGCAATAACTGGAGCACAAACATTAAACGATCTATTAACAACACTGAAGACACAATGCGCCACAAAAGTCAACTCTGATAACTTATTGGCAAAATTGAAAAGTCTTAAACAAAAAGACTCTCTGGAATCATTTTGCGATCAGGTTGAACAACTGACTTTACGTCTGGCAACAGCCTACATCGAAGAAACGATTCCAACTAACAAAGCCAACCAAATTGCTACAAAAGCGGGTGTACAAACGCTTATTAACGGTATTGCCAACAATGATACAAAATTAATACTGAAAGCAGGGACTTTCACAAAAATAACAGATGCAACCCAGAAAATACATGAATGTGATAATGGAGAGAAAAATAAAACTCCACAAGCACAAGTTTTCATGGCTCATGACAGGTATGCACATCAGGGCCGTGGACGAGGAAGAAATTATGGAAACAGAGGATACCATAATTCATTCAACAGAGGACGATTCAATAATCAATCAAGATTTTCTGATCATCGTAACCACCAACAAAACAACAGATATTCTAATTATAGAGGACAAGGAAATCGTGGAAGAGGAAGATATGGACCTCCCACTTATTATCCACAACATCAGCGACAAGCGACTTATTTCGCTCAAGCACAACCTCAACCAAGCATCCAACCACACATGCAACCTGAAAATGGACCACAATACCCACAATATCCTAATCAATCAACACAACCACAAACGGTAAGCTCTAATTTTTTAGGAGCCCAATTTGGACGACATACACAGTAAATGCGTCCATATCCAACTATGTATGCTTAGACATAGATTTATCAGATTCAAAATGTACTTTTATAGTAGACACCGGATCAGACATATCTATCGTCAAAGCCAATAAAGTGAAACCGACACAAATATATTACGCCGACGAAAAATGTATCATTACTGGAATTGGTCAAGATAAAATACACTCATTGGGTAGTACATTCACTAAAATAAAAGTGGAAACTACACACATTGAACATAAATTTCAAATAGTTAATGATGATTTTCCGATACCGACAGACGGTATTCTAGGAAGAGACTTTTTAACAAAATACAAATGCAACATTAATTACGAACCATGGTTACTTACATTC
Source organism: Aedes albopictus (assembly GCF_035046485.1). Taxonomy (NCBI): domain Eukaryota; kingdom Metazoa; phylum Arthropoda; class Insecta; order Diptera; family Culicidae; genus Aedes; species Aedes albopictus. The sequence continues at coordinate 250,682,139 of NC_085136.1, forward strand.
ACAATTGATCAAAATGAAATATCTATACCAATAGAAGATAACTACAGAAACAAAATATTTTTACCCCCAAGACATGAAGTAGTTCGATACATACCAACTTTAGAGATGAAAGAAGATATGGTTGTTCATTCGCAGGAAATTCAACCAGGAGTTTTCTGTGGAAACACAATCATATCCCCAAATAAACCAATTTTCAAGTTTATAAATACTACAAATAAATCTGTGTTTATAACATACTCAAAATTTAGGCCTAAGCTGGAACCATTACAAAATTTTCATGAGGTTTCAACTAAAGGTTACTCACAAAATCAATCAGAAAGACAAAACAAAATTCTTAATCAAATAAACAACGAACATATATCTACTAACGCTAAACGAGCATTAGAAAAGTTAATAACTCAATATGAGGATATTTTTACACTACCAGATGAAAATTTAACAACTAACAATTTTTACACACAGAATATTAGCTTAAATGATAATGTTCCTGTGTACATCCCAAATTATAAAACAATTCATTCTCAAGGTGAAGAAATTGAAAGACAAGTTCAGAAGATGTTACATGAAGAAATTATTGAACCTTCAGTTTCATCTTATAACTCACCGATATTACTTGTTCCGAAAAAGTCAGATAATTTAGAGAAAAAATGGCGTTTAGTTGTTGATTTTCGACAATTAAACAAGAAAATCATGCCAGATAAGTTTCCACTACCTAGGATTGAAACAATACTAGATCAACTAGGTAGGGCAAAATATTTTAGCACATTAGATTTGTTGTCTGGTTTTCATCAAATTCCTTTGGATGAAAATTCCAGAAAATACACAGCATTTTCAACAAATTCTGGACACTATCATTTCAAGAGATTACCATTTGGACTAAATATTAGCCCAAACAGTTTTCAGAGAATGATGGCAATAGCAATGGCAGGTTTGACACCTGAAAAAGCATTCATTTACATAGACGACATAATTGTCATTGGATGTTCACTGAAGCATCATTTATCAAATCTCGCATCAGTGTTCGAACGTTTGAGAAAATACAATTTAAAGTTGAATATTTCTAAATGCAAATTTCTCAGAACCGAAGTAACTTATCTCGGTCATAAAATTACAGATAAGGGTATATTACCTGATGAGTCTAAATATGAAGCCATTAAGAATTACCCTGTTCCTAAAAATTCAGACGATGTGCGTAGATTCGTTGCTTTTTGCAACTACTACCGCAAATTTGTTGAAAATTTTGCTAATATTGCATTTCCATTAAACCAACTCCTAAGGAAAAATGTAACCTTCCAATGGACAGATCAATGCCAATATGCATTTGACCTTTTAAGACATAAGAGGGATTCCACGGAGGCACGCAAGTCGATCCTGAGCGACCATTTCAAAAATATCTGAAACTTTGCACAGTTTTTCAATTTCATCTAAAACGTCATTTTTCGATATCAAATCTTCATATAGAGTCACGTCTAACTTTTCAAAAGGGTGTATGTGAAAATGGTTGAAAAATATTCAAAAAGCTGCACAGCAAAAACGGTTCGTTCGATTGTTATGATTTTTTCAGCAAAGTTAGATAACTTAATGGGGATTGCTAAGAAAATATACACTGTAAAAAATTTTTTTTTTTGCATTAAAAAAATATCATTTTTGTCACACAAACTCAAATATCTCAAAACCCTATCTTTTTACCAACGTGATTTTTTCAGGGAAAACGGTCCATTATATTAGCTATCTACCATAAAAATTTGGTGATGGTAAACTAATAAACAAAAAAGTTATGATATTTCAAACATTTCACAATTTTTACATTTAGTAAAAAAAATATGTTTTTTTTTACCGTGTACATTATTCAGAGAATCGCATTATGATGCTGATTTTATTGTTAAGGCTACCGCATGAATTAAACAAGTTATTTTCATGATATTTTTATTTAATTATTCATAACTATTATAGCATCTATTAGAAACGACGCGATCCAGTGTAGTGATCAAAAGTATTGATAGTGTCATTATTTTTATTGTACGTGACTGGCGAAAAATTCTGTTAATAGGGTTAAAACCTGTTGATAATAAGAAACATAAGTAATATTATTTTTAAGATAAAAGCTGCAAAACAAAAGTTTTATATAGACGAATGCGTCTAGTTTACCTGCAAAAAACTTACCTCTTAGATAATAGATTTTATGATGGAGAGAAAGCGAGTAACTGCAACACCAACAAATACATAATAGGTGCATACCACGACAATGCTCTAGACGTCTAGTTTACCTGCAAAAATTTACCTATCAGAGAATAGAATCATAAATATCGGGAGGAAGCGAGTAACTTCAACAACAACAAATGCATGATAGGTACCATGACAATGCTCACGAAAAAGCAAAAAATTACTACCGCTATGGTTATTAAGGATTGTAAAGTAAAAGTTTTCTTCAGTCAAGTAAACGACACCAAACTAGTCAGTAAAAACTTGAAAGTGATTTTGTTTATTAAAATCTAACGAACAACATGAGTAGTCGCTTTCTCAACTGTTGTAGGCCGTTTGCAGAAAAAAAGTGCTCAAAAGAGTTACGAAATCTCACCGAAAGCACCATAGATAAACTGAAAGCGACAGGTTATGCTCCAATGTCCACATTGAATACAAATTTACGCATTTGCACGTCCTGCCGTCTAAACGTTGACAAACGAGCAATCTGTATATCATCGGAAGAGCAGGGCGCAGGAAGTTCGAAAACGACAACAACTGAGGAATTACTAGAAGTTCCAAGTGCAGAGAGCCTTGCCACCGTACCATCAGCGACATCTGTTTCAACAAATCAATCGGAAGATGAGTGTATTCAAAAGGTAAACATCGAACGCTTTAACGAGGGCATAGCTGGGATAAAAGTGACTCCGATTAAATGGACGAAGATGGACTACGTTTATTATCCAGAGAAAAAATACCGTGAAATAAACGAAGCTGTACGTAGAAACCTCTTCAAATTAGGACCTGAGGATGTGGAAAATACAGACTACGATGAGGTAATTATGAATATGAAGGAAAGGTTCTCGAATCCAGCCACGACAAGGAAAGAAAAATTATTGATTTTGTCGATGCTGCCAAGTTCGTGGTCTATTCAAGATGCCATTGATGAGTTCGAAACCAATAGATATACAGTAAAAGAGGCAAAACTATTTAAGAATAACTGTCTTTCAACCAAAAATACTAGGTCTAGTAATGCGTTAACAGACGAGGCAAAAGAAATAGTAGGGTAAGAAATCAAACTTTGAACTAGTCAAATTGTAATCTTAATTTGAACCATTTCGAAATTCATTAAAACGACGTACTTTTTAGGCAAATATTGTCCCCAAAAAGATGTTAAACAGCTTTCCGTAATATAACCTGATAACATGGACTTTAAAAGCATTGAAATAAGCGTTTTTGTCATGGAAAACAGGCAATTGAAACATCACTGTGATTTAACCCATTTCCCCCCCGAGAAAGCACATTATCGGTGCACTCGTACAGCTCATGCATTGTATCACACGCAATATGTGAATACGTCAAATGGAAGCTTATTTTTCGTAGAATCGACCAATCGAATAATATTCTGCATTATCTGTCATAAAATTATCAAATTTAAGTAATTCTTACTTGGAGAATGTTATCTTAAGTTGAACCATTTGTAATCTAAATTTGAACTAGTAAACGGGGGAGAGCTTCCAGTGTTGGCCGGCAGACTGCGCTAGTGGTTGTTTTGTTTACTCTTGGGGGGTGAAAAATTCCAAATTTAGTTTCCAAGTTCCTGAAGAGTTTAGAACATTTTTAGTTGAAATTCCACTGCCTAATGAAAAATAGTTATGGGAATTAGCAGTTCCATGTGTTTTTCTATTGTTCAGCACGAAATTGGCTGTTGTGGGAGATGCTCGAGCTGCTGCCGCCAGTAGTTCAAATTAAGATTAAAATTGGTTCAAATTATGATTACGATGGTTCAAATTAAGATTAAAATCATTGTTGACGAAAAATCGAATTTTTCAATGAAATTCGATGCAAATATAAACTTTTTACCACTTAACAGAAAGCTTATACCCGTGGCTTTCATGTACATACGATTTTGTCGTGGTAAATTATTTCCAGGTGGGAAAAAAAATCACTCAAAATTTGCGCTACTTCGGAAAGCCGCAACTTGGTTCAATTTTTGATTACCTACCCTAGTTCAATATTTTGAAGATGATGAAGTAAGTCGAGCTATGCCTGGCCAGAAAGATTATGTATCAGTAAAACAAGATGGAAAGCGTCAAGCAATCCAAAAACGATTAATGATGACGACATTGAAAGAAGCTTACACACGCTTCAAGGAAATTCACAATAATATTAAAGTAGGTTTTTCCTCATTTGCAAGCCTTCGGCCAAGGCAATGCAAGCTTCTTTCCAATTCAGGAACACATAATGTTTGTGTGTGCACTACCCATGAGAATATTAACCTTATTTTACATAGTTTGAAAAGAATAAATTTAACAAAGGATATTAAAATGTTAACTGGTAGTCTTTTGTGTGAAAATACAACATCAAATTGCTATCTACGATCTTGTTCGGATTGTCCAGATTCTTCATTATTGGAAAATACTTTATTCGGTGAGTTTGAAGAAAAATATATTGATCAGTTATCATTTGAGCAATGGGTAACCACGGATAGGTGTGACCTAGAAACAATTGTAAAACCTGTAGATGAGTTTGTGTCATATTTTTGCTTGAAATTGAAGTTCAGTCCCATCACTGGAACGTGCAACAAGCTACAATTCATCCATTCGTTATTTATTTTAATGGAAGTTCGCAAATTGAACACTTTAGTTTCATTGTAATTTCCGAAGATTTAAAGCACGATTCAATATCCGTAAACTTGTTCATTGCCAAAATGATTAACTTTTTACGCGTTGATAAACATAAAGAAGTCAAAAAGATATATTTTATGTCTGATGGAGCAGCGTCGCAGTACAAAAACCGTAAGAATTTTTCGAGCCTATGTCAATTTAAATCAATGTACGGAATTGATGCAGAATGGCATTTTTTTGCTACGTCACATGGCAAAGGTCCTTGTGATGCTATTGGAGGAACAATAAAGCGCATGGCCACAAGAGCAAGTTTAGCCAAAGAACGTGAGCATCCAATTAAAACTGCGAAAGAACTTTTTGAATGGGCGAATCGTAGAAAAGAAGAAGATTTAACCATTATCATTTTGTTTTACTACTACGGAAGAGTACGAAATAAAGGCTTCAGAGCTCAGCGAGCAATATAATAACGCGAAAACGATCCAAGGAACCCAAAAATTCCATTGTTTCATTCCATTGTCAGAAAATAAAATTAAAGCAAAACCATACTCAAACTGTTCTGACAATAATGCCAAAGTGTTCGATATTGTAAAAAAATAAATAAAATCAAATAAAAAATAAGTAAAACTGTTTTCATGATCTCATAACCCATAATAAAATCCAAACCCAAAACTCTTAGCCCTCTCTTACCCCTATTGTGTCAAATCTATGATTATTGTTGTGTAATTTGAGAATTCATTTATATGTATAAATATTATATGTATATATGGTCGGGGTTCTGCTAAACCGAACCAAAGACCATTTTTTGAAAAATTGAGTTTTTTTATCCATTGGATGAAGAATAAGATGATCTTCCTTCCATATAAAAATCCAGTAATTCTGACAGCTATTCGTGGAGGAATTTCAAAATTTCTGTTTGGCAGAACATACAAAAATTAAAATTGCATCCAACCAGAGTGAACTGTAAATCATTCCATAGAATCAGCGAAACATTTTAGTTTTGGTCCAGATGATGAACATTTTAAGTTCTCCTCATCGCCGTCAGATTTCTAACTTCTAACCGACTCATAGTAACAATCTGTGATAGAGTTGAACACGTAATTAGAAATATGGGTGTTGGAGGATCCACTTATGTTTCGATGGCGCTGATCACCATTTTTCCAAATCACATTCAGCCAGACCGAACCAAAGCCACTGCATTTTAGAATCATTTTTTGTCAACAATACAAAAATCAACTGGTTTTAAATACCTGCATTATGTCGACACTCCTCATACTGATAATTTAACACAGGAGCCGTCATTGAGCAACAAGGCTGATTAGAATAATAGAGCTTGAAAAAAATCAAACACTTAGTTCGCTTTGGCTGATCGAAAAATGGCGATTTCACGAAAACCATCCTTGAGAAGAACTTTTAGAACTTGATTCAGACTTAACGACTGACCTTCAGCTAGGTAAAATGACCTAGAAGTAACGCCCTAGGTTATCACTTAAATGATCCAAGTTCGAATCTCTTTCATATTTTTTTTTATTTCGTTTTGTCTTAGTTCACTTTGGCAGAACATTTTCATGGTTTTCTCCAACCAGCATAAATTTGAAGTACACAAATTGCTCCACTTTCACATCGCAGGACCTCAGGACATGCAAGGACATCATTTGACATAATCACTCTTGCTCTGTGCCTGCACATGCACTGCCTATAAAAAAAAGGGTGGGAAGGGCTGAGATGGGTGAGCTTCCGCCGTTCATATTTCAAACAATTTTGAGACCTCCGTACTACCATACTATACGCGTCGTTTCTGATTGATGTGAAGGATTGTGAGTGATATCGATTTCAACTTCATAGACGATGAAAAATCAAGATTTTTTCTTACAATCCGGCTGGTTTCCTCTAAAACAAATAAACACAATCAGCCACACTGAACTATAAACCATATTCCAATGTTTTTGTTCAGCCAGAGTGAACTGAGTGCAAAGTACTAAGAAATTAAATGTAATTATATCAATGATTTCATATAATTTACAAGTATACTTGATCTCTGATGGTTAATAAAGGCTTGTATGTTACATATGTGCGGAAAAGTTTCAAATAATCTTGACTGTTGTTTATTTGTGACTGGTTGAACTTTAAGCTTAATTATCTCGGAATAATGTTTTTGGCGCTTAGTTCGGTTTAGCAGAACCCCGGCCATATATTATATGTATATATATTACATGTATATACATATAATATAAATACATATAATATTTATACATATAATATACATAATACAAATGAATACACAAATATTGAATATCGTAAAAACAACTTGTTTAACTCCCGCAAGACCCTTAACAAAAAAACAGCACCAAACTGTGATTCTCGAAATATTTCTCCTCTCCTCTTCTTGGCGTAACGTCCTCACTGGGACAAAGCCTGCTTCTCAGCTTAGTGTTCAATGAGCACTTCCACAGTTTTTAACTGAGAGCTTCCTCTGCCAATGACCATTTTGCATGTGTATATCGTGTGGCAGGCACGAAGATACTCTATGCCCAAGGAAGTCAAGGAAATTTCCTTTTACGAAAAGATCCTGGACCGACCGGGAATCGAACCCGTCACCCTCAGCATGATCATGCTGAATACCCGTGCGTTTACCGCCTCGGCTATATGGGCTATATGCCCTCGAAATATTTCTACTAAATGTAAAAAATTGTGAAATGTTTGAAATGTCATAACTTTTTTGTTTATTAGTTTACCATCACCAAATTTTTATGGTAGATAGCTAATATAACGGACCATTTTCCCTAAAAAAATGACGTTGGTAAAAAGATAGGGTTTTGAGATATTTAAGTTTTTGTGACAAAAATTATATTTTTTAATGCAAAAAAATATTTTTTTACAGTGTATATTTTTTTAGTAATCACCATTTAGTTATCTAACTTTGCTGAAAAAATCATAACAATCGAACGAACCGTTTTTGCTGTGCAGCTTTTTGAATATTTTTCAACCATTTTCATATACACCCTTTTGAAAAGTTAGTCGTGACTCAACATGAAGATATGATATCGAAAAATGGTGATTTAGATGGAACTGAAAAACTGTGCAAAGTTTCAGCTCAATAGAAAATCATGAATTAAAAAAAGTCCTAAATTTTGATGCTGTTGCTTGGAATCGCTCATAAGTTAATGTCACCAACATTACTTCAATATCCGGACTTTACGAAAACATTCATACTGACAACAGACGCATCTGACATAGGATGTGGAGCTGTTTTGTCACAAGTAACAGAAGCAGGAGACCAACCAATAGCATTCGCGAGTAAAACGTTTACTCCAGCTGAAAAAAATAAACCAGTAATATTAAAGGAATTAACAGCCATACATTGGGCCATAAATTATTTTGAAGCCTATTTGTATGGTAGACGCTTTACAGTAAGAACAGATCACAGACCACTTGTCTATCTGTTTAATATTAAGAACCCTACGTCTAAACTAACCCGAATGCGAATCGATCTTGAAGGATTCGACTTCGATGTTGTATATATTAACCCTCGAGTAATCGCGCTGTTGTATTTTGTACAACACATTGAAAAAATCTCGCTTGTTGTACTCAGCATTGGCGTAGTGCTGACGCAGGTAGTCAACCGCGCGAGTTACGGAAGGTTAAAGGTAAAGAGAATGTAGCAGCAGACGCATTATCGCGTATAGTTACTACATCCGAAGAATTAAAGAAAGCTAACATATTAATAGTCAATACAAGGGCAATGACCCGTAGAAACGCGCAAATAAGAAATACAAAAGAAAATAATAATAAAATTACAAATGAAGAGCCTGATCAACTCTCAGTATATGAAACAGAATGTCCTACGGAAACTAAGAATATGATAAAACTGTCGACAGCCGTAGAGAAAAATAATTGGAAATTTATGATGATGAAGAAAAATACACTTGTCGCACTAGTGCATCAAGATGTAAGAAATGGAAGTCAAGCTTTAGAGTTTGCTCTTCTTGAAATCGAGAAATTTTTTTTATTCTTAATCAATTAACCTAATTTACAGCTCTATTGTCCACTGGGGCACTACGTGAGCAATTTCAATTGACAGCTGCACTTACATTTTGTACAGCGCCTAGATTCTATTCTACTTTATCGAACTGGTTGCCTTTCTGCTGCTTTCACTTTTTCTACTTTATACCTAGTAGAATGATGAGCACAAGGATGATGATGGATGGCCGTTGTTCCTTTCCAGTCCGATTGGGGGTCCATTATGAGTAGCAGTTCGCCGATGTCCAGGTATCCGGGTCCGTTTGAGCCATGGGGCTCAGAAGAGGGTCAGTGTCAGTTGTTCTCGGGGGAAAAGCAACTGACGAAAAATTGCAAGTGCCGGGGCTGGGAATCAAACCCATGACCATCCGCATATGAAGCGAACGTGTGACCAACTACGCCACGGGCCCCGGTTGAAATCGAGAAATATGCAAAAAGAAATCATACAAAGAAAATAGCGCTTTCTGCAGCAGATTTTATATTCCAATTGGTACCAATGAACTATTTTAAATTAATCGCAAATAAACTACTAGAAAGTTTACAAATAATTATCTATAAGGAACCAAAATTTATTGACAACATAAATGACGTACAAACGATCCTACATAATCACCATAATACCCCAACCGGAGGACATGTAGGACAACATCGTTTGTATCTACGACTCCGTGAAAAATACAGATGGCGCGATATGAAAGGATCTATTGCTCAATTCGTAAGGGCCTGCGAGTTGTGCAGAAGAAACAAAATTATCAAACATACTAGAGAACCAATGACAATAACAACAACCCCGTCAAAGGCTTTTGAAATAATTTCCATAGATACGGTAGGACCACTACCAATAACAATAAACAACAATCGTTACTGTGTGACTATCCAGTGCGATTTAACAAAATATATTGTTTTGATCCCAATACCAAATAAAGAAGCCAATACTATTGCAAAAGCTTTAGTAGAGCATTTCATTTTAATTTATGGACACTTTTTAGAATTGCGATCTGATCAAGGAACCGAATATAAAAATGAGGTCCTTGAGCAGATATGCAAACTTTTACAGATCAAACAAACATTCTCAACTCCTTATCATCCCGAATCGATTGGATCGCTGGAACGAAATCACAGGTGTCTAAATGAATACCTGAGATCCTTCACTAACGAACATCAATCAAATTGGGATGATTGGATTAAGTACTATGAATTTTCATATAACACAACCCCACATACGGAGCATAACCATACACCTTTTGAACTCATTTTTGGCAGGAAAGCAAATTTACCGCAAGATAGTTATGAAAAGAGTAACAATCCAGTTTACAACGTTGACACATTTAAAAACGAAATCCAATATAGATTACAACAATCTCATAAAATAGCAGTTCAAAAACTTTTGGAACAAAAACACCAAAGAAAAATACAGTATGACAATATAACAAACCCAATTTATATCAATGTTAATGATACAGTATATTTAAAGAACGAAAATAGAAGAAAATTAGATTCTTTTTATGTTGGACCTTACACAATAATTTCAGTTAAAGAACCAAATTGCGAAATAAAACATCTAACAACAGGAAAAACAATCATTGTACACAAAAACAGAATTATTAAATGTCAAAAGTGATTAGATTTAAGTAGAGTACCACCGGGCCTAACTTGCAAAAAAAATAAGAAAAACGAAAAAAGTAAGTGAAAAAGCAAGTAGGTGAATTCCCAGCTTCATGCTGAGGAGTGCGAAATTCGGTTAGAATTACATAGAATTAAATCAGCGATTGTTGCGCAAACAAAAAAAATGTAAGAGTCAACTGGAGAGACTTCAATTTCAGAATAATTCCATTTCATTACATTATTCTCCCTAAGGGGGATGGTGTAGCATACCATTAAGTAAATGCCACAACATTGAGGACCGACTGTAGCAAACCAATCATACCCACACCGAAAATAACAAACAAGTGCAAAAGAGCACTGTTATGCAATATCAACACAACATATGGAAGTCATTAACCACGAGTGCATCGTTCTATCGACTCTCTCACCACTTCTTCTTGTGAGGTACGAGGGCCGATAGCATGCGGCGTGGAAGGATCAAATTGCATACCTAGCGCCTGGCTTAACGTAAAACAAACCATAAGCATTTTTGGTTATTGGTCACTCCAGTCGTCTCATATATATATTAAGTCTTGTATTGTAATGTATTGAACCTTGAAATGTATAAAAGGGCAAGTGTATCAATGAATAAAGAGATTCTGATTTTGAACTCGACCCTGACTGGTACACTCCTTTCAGGCTATCGACTATTCCAAATCTGTCTTCTGAATTGTACCCCAACTGGATTACTCCAGCTTGGCTGTACTATTGAGAAAAGTCCGTTAGTGCGCGTCTTCACTTCGTTCCCGCGGATCAATGTTAAACTAGGTAAATAGTGGAAAGTGAATGTCCCGTGTCTATGGATCATTCAGGATTCTCCACAGAATCCTGAGAGGATTCCCCACATAATCCTGAGAGGATTCTTCACATAATCCAGAGAGGATTCTCCTCAGAATCCTGAGAGGATTCTCCTCGAAATCCTGAGAGGATTCTCCTCGGAATCCTGAGAGGATTCTCCTCGGAATCCTGAGAGGATTCTCCTCGGAATCCTGAGAGAATTCTCCTCGGAATCCTGAGAGGATTCTCCTCGGAATCCTGAGAGGATTCTCCTCGGAATCCTGAGAGGATTCTCCTCGGAATCCTGAGAGGATTCTCCTCGGAATCCTGAGAGGATTCTCCTCGGAATCCTGAGAGGATTCTCCTCAGAATCCTGAGAGGATTCTCCTCGGAATCCTGAGAGGATTCTCCTCGGAATCCTGAGAGGATTCTCCTCGGAATCCTGAGAGGATTCTCCTCGGAATCCTGAGAGGATTCTCCTCGGAATCCTGAGAGGATTCTCCTCGGAATCCTGAGAGGATTCTCCTCGGAATCCAGAGAGGATTCTCCTCGGAATCCTGAGAGGATTCTCCTCGGAATCCTGAGAGGATTCTTCTCGGAATCCAGCGAGGATTCTTCACAGAATCCTGCGAGGATTCTCCACAGAATCCTGCGAGGATTCTCCACAGAATCCTGCGAGGATTCTCCACAGAATCCTGCGAGGATTCTCCACAGAATCCTGCGAGGATTCTCCACAGAATCCTGCGAGGATTCTCCACAGAATCCTGCGAGGATTCTCCACAGAATCCTGCGAGGATTCTCCACAGAATCCTGCGAGGATTCTCCACAGAATCCTGCGAGGATTCTCCACAGAATCCTGCGAGGATTCTCCACAGAATCCTGCGAGGATTCTCCACAGAATCCTGCGAGGATTCTCTACAGAATCCTGCGAGGATTCTCCACAGAATCCTGCGAGGATTCTCCACAGAATCCTGCGAGGATTCTCCACAGAATCCTGAGAGGATTCTCCACAGAATCCTGAGAGGATTCTCCACAGAATCCTGAGAGGATTCTCCACAGAATCCTGCGAGGATTCTCCACAGAATCCTGCGAGGATTCTCCACAGAATCCTGCGAGGATTCTCCACAGAATCCTGCGAGGATTCTCCACAGAATCCTGCGAGGATTCTCCACAGAATCCTGCGAGGATTCTCCACAGAATCCTGCGAGGATTCTCCACAGAATCCTGCGAAGATTCTCCACAGAATCCTGCGAGGATTCTCCACAGACTCCTGCGAGGATTCTCCACAGAATCCTGCGAGGATTCTCCACAGAATCCTGCAAGGATTCTCCACAGAATCCTGCGAGGATTCTCCAGGGAATCCGGCGGATATTCTACACAGAATCCGGCGAGGATTCTCCACAGAATCCTGCGAGGATTCTCCTCAGAATCCTGCGAGGATTCTCCACAGAATCCTGAGAGGATTCCCCACAGAATCCTGAGAGGATTCCCCACATAATCCTGAGAGGATTCTTCACATAATCCTGAGAGGATTCTCCACAGAATCCTGAGGATTCTCCTCGGAATCCTGAGAGGATTCTCCTCGGAATCCTGAGAGGATTCTCCTCGGAATCCTGAGAGGATTCTCTTCGGAATCCTGAGAGGATTCTCCTCGGAATCCTGAGAGGATTCTCCTCGAAATCCTGAGAGGATTCTCCTCGGAATCCTGAGAGGATTCTCCTCGGAATCCTGAGAGGATTCTCCTCGGAATCCTGAGAGGATTCTCCTCGGAATCCTTAGAGGATTCTCCTCGGAATCTTGAGAGGATTCTCCTCGGAATCCTGAGAGGATTCTCCTCGGAATCCTGAGAGGATTCTCCTCGGAATCCTGAGAGGATTCTCCTCGGAATCCTGAGAGGATTCTCCTCGGAATCCTGAGAGGATTCTCCTCGGAATCCTGAGAGGATTCTCCTCGGAATCCTGAGAGGATTCTCCTCGGAATCCTGAGAGGATTCTCCTCGGAATCCTGAGAGGATTCTCCTCGGAATCCTGAGAGGATTCTCCTCGGAATCCTGAGAGGATTCTCCTCGGAATCCTGAGAGGATTCTCCTCGGAATCCTGAGAGGATTCTCCTCGGAATCCTGAGAGGATTCTCCTCGGAATCCTGAGAGGATTCTCCTCGGAATCCTGAGAGGATTCTCCTCGGAATCCTGAGAGGATTCTCCTCGGAATCCTGAGAGGATTCTCCTCGGAATCCTGAGAGGATTCTCCTCGGAATCCTGAGAGGATTCTCCTCGGAATCCTGAGAGGATTCTCCTCGGAATCCTGAGAGGATTCTCCTCGGAATCCTGAGAGGATTCTCCTCGGAATCCTGAGAGGATTCTCCTCGGAATCCTGAGAGGATTCTCCTCGGAATCCTGAGAGGATTCTCCTCGGAATCCTGAGAGGATTCTCCTCGGAATCCTGAGAGGATTCTCCTCGGAATCCTGAGAGGATTCTCCTCGGAATCCTGAGAGGATTCTCCTCGGAATCCTGAGAGGATTCTCCTCGGAATCCTGAGAGGATTCTCCTCGGAATCCTGAGAGGATTCTCCTCGGAATCCTGAGAGGATTCTCCTCGGAATCCTGAGAGGATTCTCCTCGGAATCCTGAGAGGATTCTCCTCGGAATCCTGAGAGGATTCTCCTCGGAATCCTGAGAGGATTCTCCTCGGAATCCTGAGAGGATTCTCCTCGGAATCCTGAGAGGATTCTCCTCGGAATCCTGAGAGGATTCTCCTCGGAATCCTGAGAGAATTCTCCTCGGAATCCTGAGAGGATTCTCCTCGGAATCCTGAGAGGATTCTCCTCGGAATCCTGAGAGGATTCTCCTCGGAATCCTGAGAGGATTCTCCTCGGAATCCTGAGAGGATTCTCCTCGGAATCCTGAGAGGATTCTCCTCGGAATCCTGAGAGGATTCTCCTCGGAATCCTGAGAGGATTCTCCTCGGAATCCTGAGAGGATTCTCCTCGGAATCCTGAGAGGATTCTCCTCGGAATCCTGAGAGGATTCTCCTCGGAATCCTGAGAGGATTCTCCTCGGAATCCTGAGAGGATTCTCCTCGGAATCCTGAGAGGATTCTCCTCGGAATCCTGAGAGGATTCTCCTCGGAATCCTGAGAGGATTCTCCTCGGAATCCTGAGAGGATTCTCCTCGGAATCCTGAGAGGATTCTCCTCGGAATCCTGAGAGGATTCTCCTCGGAATCCTGAGAGGATTCTCCTCGGAATCCTGAGAGGATTCTCCTCGGAATCCTGAGAGGATTCTCCTCGGAATCCTGAGAGGATTCTCCTCGGAATCCTGAGAGGATTCTCCTCGGAATCCTGAGAGGATTCTCCTCGGAATCCTGAGAGGATTCTCCTCGGAATCCTGAGAGGATTCTCCTCGGAATCCTGAGAGGATTCTCCTCGGAATCCTGAGAGGATTCTCCTCGGAATCCTGAGAGGATTCTCCTCGGAATCCTGAGAGGATTCTCCTCGAAATCCTGAGAGGATTCTCCTCAGAATCCTGAGAGGATTCTCCTCAGAATCCTGAGAGGATTCTCCTCAGAATCCTGAGAGGATTCTCCTCAGAATCCTGCGAGGATTCTCCACAGAATCCTGAGAGGATTCCCCACATAATCCTGAGAGGATTCCCCACATAATCCTGAGAGGATTCCCCACATAATCCTGAGAGGATTCTCCACATAATCCTGAGAGGATTCTCCACAGAATCCTGAAAGGTTTCTCCACAGAATCCTGAGAGCTTTCTCCACAGAATCCTGAGAGGTTTCTCCACAGAATCCTGCGAGGATTCTCCACAGAATCCTGAGTAGATTCTCCACAGAATCCTGAGTGGATTCTCCACAGAATCCTGAGTGGATTCTCCACAGAATCCTGAGTGGATTCTCCACAGAATCCTGTTAATCCTGCGAGGATCCTGCACAGAATCCTGCGAGGATTTTCTACAAAATCCTGAGAGGATTCTCCACAGAATCCTGGGTGGATTCTCCACAGAATCCTGTTAATCCTGCGAGGATCCTGCACAGAATCCTGCGAGGATTCTCCACAGAATCCTGGGAGGATTTTCCTCAGTGTCAGGAGAGGATTCTCCTCTTGAATTCCAAATATTCTGTTATTTGGGATTCGCTAATGTATAACTTAGCATCTTTTCCTGATTGGCTTCGTACCCTACCCAAATTTGAAACTGTCTCAAACTCTCTCCATATCAGTTGCACCTCCGCTCGCTGACCATCATCCTGCCCCTTCCTCCACTCAAAACACTCACATTCATCTGCCTCGAATCAATATTGACCAAAGTTCGGTTTCTGGACGATGGCGACGACGACGTTCGAAACAAAAGTTTTATCGAACCTCCCTCTCCACCTACCTTGATTGGGAAGCTCGTCACAGCGTTTACGCCTGAATGCTGTATACCCGCACCATCCATGATGGGAGGACATCGCAAATATGCTTAATAGATTTCCTCCTTCCTTCCGGTGCTGGTGCTGGTGAGATGCGTTGTTTCGAGTAGTTGGCTTGTGAAAGCATAGCTCAAATAAATGTTATTTATATTTATTTGCTGCCCAAGTTACCCCTTCTTCCCGGTACTTGGGTCCGGGTGGTCCACAAGATCTCTGTTTGTTTCTAGTTTGGTGCGTCTTAGGAGTGGAAACTTTTGTGCATCGTTCTTCGTCTGGCTTCTTCGGGGCTGGCGTTGAAGACAGGCACATATGTGACTTTGTGTCCGTCCACCGTCACAACCGTCGAAGGTAGTGGAAGGTGGATCCTAGAAAATGGACTTTTTGTCCCATCGGGACCTCTTTGGGAGAAGGAGGCACGTTACGTGCAAAGAGCTTCAAGGAAAATCCTCTTTAAACTTGTTACCTTAGAAGTTCGGTCGTCGTGTGTGTCGTCTTGGGCCACTATGGGCGGACCGATGCAGCTGGGTCCTTTGTCCGTGTGATACGTGCTGGTGGTTTTGGGGAATGTTGTCAACGTCTGAACTGCGATTTGGTTGTGGTTTGAAAGCGTGACGTTGTAAACAAAATCTCCATGTTGATTTTTAAATGTATCTAAAATTTTAAACTTTGAACACCATGTTCTACCGAAACGCTCCTTATTCCAATTGAAGGTTCTAATGTTTCATATAAAGGTTATCTTCAGTCTGAATTACACTGGCTTGTATCATAAGTTTTCGATATGACTTAGGATGATTTTTCCAGGATTGAAATTCCAGGAATCCATCAATATCCCAAACGCCACTGTTCCAAAACCCATTTCATCTCAAAGCTTTAAGTTTGTTACTGTCTTCTATCACATTTGATAACTCTTTCATTGGTATTTCCCGCCCCGTTCATCACCACCACAATCACCCCATCAATTTTTCATGAACCCCCCCATGAATCGCATCATTCCGGACCATGTGTCAATGTTTCGGAATGCACTTGGTCCCATTGCTGCCCTTTCGCTCCAAAAGGATCAAAATCATTCGAGGTCCCTCTGCTTCTTGTTTAGTTCCTCGTAAAAATGAAATTAAATAACATTACTCTCACTGGCTCGAGTCACCGATTTGGAGTCGCCGTTGGCGTCGTCCCTTGGACGACTAGAACAGCTCAGGAGCTATTACCGCCAACCCTCTCTCTTTTTCCCTCGTTTCGGTCTTCAAAAAACAGGAGAAAAACACATCCCCATTAAACACAGGAGGACACTGACAACCTTGTGTGTAATAAAATTTGACATTCTTGATGCTTGTCGGGGCCGCCCAAGGAGGAGGAATCGAATTGGATTTCGCCAGCCAGCATACACAGAGACACACGGTAATGGTCCTATGAACCAGGTGGACAGGTTATCGATGGAAACCCTCTTTGGGATGGTAAATAGAAAGAAGATTTGAATTTTTAAAAAGCAAATGTTGTCACAGTTCTGGCAGTCGAAACGTTTCCAGTTGAATTCGTTCTTAGACATGGAAAAGACTTTCCGGATATTGGAGGCTTTGTCGAATTTCGATGGCGGTAATCGGTGCTTTGTTGAAACCGGAATCGAACGACAACCTCTCGTGTACTCCAGGAACATCTACCGGGTGCAGCCAAATGGTTTCCGTTGAATAAGACATCGACTCGGGCTCGGTTGAACTGGTACCTGATGAATCAGTCACCGGTGACACTGATGGGATAATCCTATTTGACTTGCGAGAGAAAAACAAATTCCTTCCAATCAATTACTGGCAGCATCCAACCTGCCCGGGCTTCGTCCGCTTCTAATGAATCCAATGAACCTTGCGAAGGGCTCATCAATTTTTCAGAGCGGAATCGGATTTTGCACGCTGCAGTGCTCTCACTGCTCGATTCATCATCCTGCGTAGGATCCGGATGCTTGCGAAAAGAAAGTCAACATCCTTTGGCCTTTGCGTGGAAATCCTTACTTTCCATCCGTTAGAACAGGGGGATTAAAGATAAATCCATTCGTCAATCGCCGCATCCGTACATCAGAAATTACTTCCAATCAATTAAATATGAATTGAAGTGGCAAGCTTGGTGGAAGCCCGGGAGTGAAATGCTCGGAAGGCGACGTTTCTTATCACGCATTTGTCAGGTGCGCCTCTATGGGGATGGTACCTCTGTGAATCCTATTTTTCCGTATGGGTAACTTTCACCCTCTCAATAAGATGATTCTCACGCAGTAAACAAGGTCACACTCAATAGGCAGGTGGTAACTGAATTTGGGAAAGGCGAAAAGAAACGCAATTTTGAGATATGTCAACAGTTTTTGAGGACTGATTGGTGGACTTCCAGGATTTTCACCAGAATTCTCACCACATTCTTCCTGGATTCTGAGCAGAATCCTTCCAAGATTCAGAGGAGAATCCGTCCAGGATTCAGAGGAGAATCCGTCCAGGATTCAGAGGAGAATCCGTCCAGGATTCAGAGGAGAATCCGTCCAGGATTCTGAGGAGAATCCTTCCAGGATTCTGAGGAGAATCCTTCCAGGATTCTGAGGAGAATCCTTCCAGGATTCTGAGGAGAATCCTTCCAGGATTCTGAGGAGAATCCTTCCAGGATTCTGAGGAGAATCCTTCCAGGATTCTGAGGAGGATCCTTCCAGGATTCTGAGGAGGATCCTTCCAGGATTCTGAGGAAAATCCTTCCAGGATTCTGAGGAGAATCCTTCCAGGATTCTGAGCAGAATCCTCTCAGAATGCCAGGATTCCGAGGAGAATCCTCTCAAGATTCCGAAGAGAATCATCTCAGGATTCCGAAGAGAATCATCTCAGGATTCCGAGGAGAATCCACTCAGGATTCCGAGGAAAATCCTCTTAGGATTCTGAGGAGAATCCTCTCAGGATTCCGAAGAGAATCATCTCAGGATTCCGAAGAGAATCATCTCAGGATTCCGAGGAGAATCCTCTCAGGATACCGAGGAGAACTTTCTCAGGATTCCGAGGTGATTCCTCTCAGGATTCCGAGGAGAATCCTCTCAGGATTCTGAAGAGAATTCTCTCAGGATTCTGAAGAGTATCTTCTCAGGATTCCGAGGAGAATCCTCTCATTATTCCGAGGAGAATCCTCTCAGAATTTTAATGAGAATCCTCTCAGGATTCCGAAGAATCTTCTCAGAATTCTGAGGAGAATCCTCTCAGGATTCCGAGGAGAATCTTCTCAGGATTCCGAGGAGAATCCTCTCAGGATTCCGAGGAGAATCCTCTCCTGATTCTGAGAAAAATCCTCTCCGGATTCCAAGGAGAGTCCTCTCTGGATTCCGAGGAGAATCCTCTCAGGATTCCGAGGAGAATCCTCTCAGGATTCCGAGTAGAATCCTTTTTCTCAGGGTTTCGAGGAGAATCTTCTCAGGATTCCGAGGAGAATCCTCTCAGTATTCCGAGGAGAATCCTCTCAGTATTCCGAGGAGAATCCTCTCAGTATTCCGAGAAGAATCCTCTTAGGATTTCAAGGAGAATCCTCTCTGGATTCTGAGGAGAATCCTCTCTGGATTCTGAGGAGAATCCTCTCGTGATTCCGAGGAGAATTCTCTCAGGATTCTGAGGAGAATCCTCTCAGCATTTTGATGAGAATGATCTCAGGATTCCGAGGAATCTTCTCAGGATTCTGAGGAGAATCCTCTCAGGATTCTGAGGAGAATCCTCTCAGGATTCCGAGGAGAATCCTCTCAGGATTCCGAGGAGAATCCTCTCAGGATTCCGAGGAGAATCCTCTCAGGATTCCGAGGAGAATCTTCTCAGGATTCCGAGGAGAATCCTCTCAGGATTCCGAGGAGAATCCTCTCAGGATTCCGAGGAGAATCCTCTCAGGATTCCGAGGAGAATCCTCTCAGGATTCCGAGGAGAATCCTCTCAGGATTCCGAGGAGAATCCTCTCAGGATTCCGAGGAGAATCCTCTCAGGATACCGAAGAGAACTTTCTCAGGATTCCGAGGAGAATCCTCTCAGAATTCTGAGGAGAGTCCTCCCAGTATTCCTAGGAGAATCCTCCCAGGATTCTGAGGACAATCCTCTCAGAATGTGTCCCCGAGGAGAATCCTCTCAGAATTATGTGAAGAATCCTTTTAGGATTCTGGTGAGAATCCTTTCAGGGTTCTGGTCAGAATCATCTCAGGATTATGGTGAGAATTCTCTCCGGTTTCTTGTGAGAGCCTTCTCAGGATTCTTGTGAGATTCCTCTCAGGATTATCATCAAAATCCGTAGAGGAATCTCACAAGAACCCTGAGAAGACTCTCACAAGAACCGGAGAGAATTGAAGTTCAGGATATTGATGAGAATATTTTTAGGATTCTGATGGGAATCCTCCCAGGATTCAATACCCAAAACAATCGGCTCACAGCTCTAACCCCCAACCCCAATCAATCGATAAGAAGAGATTAAAACTTTCTCCGTCGTCCGAATGGTCGTTTACATCTGTCACACGGGTAAGGTGGTGGTTCAGCAAAACAAATAATCTTTCGTCATATCTTACTTTTAGTGCCCTTTGAGTGAGGAGTTTGATGTGAGGTTATCCCCAAGCAACTCGATTCCCAGTGATGAAGGAGATATCGAGAACGAAACGAGATTACTTGGACGTGAACCAGAGAACTAACCACACCACGCTCTGGTTGGTTGGTTGGTTGCCATCCACAACATAGGGCACCAAATATTGATTTAGGAAAGTTTTCATCGGTACTTGTGGGTGGGATGGATGGATGGTGATGGATGCGCGTGGATTGAGCTGATAACGGGAAATTTCCCTCGAATAGAATGATTGTAAAATTGGGCAGGAAAGTGAAACAACCAATTCATGACAAAAATCACTGAAAATTTCGTTCAGGAAATAATAATTCAACATATAATCAATGATACAGAAATGTAACTTGCACCACAACTGCATTTCTATTTGTATTACAGCTGCAAAAGATTGTATTATGTATTGGACACTTTAATTCATATAAAGCAAAAACTGTAATAAAAAAATCGAAAATTTGACAAATTAAACCTTTTGATTAATCGTACTCTTATAGTTCTCTTATCATGTACTATCGAAACTCTATCTTTCCTTACTTACTTCGTGATATACATGATTACTTATACCGACTAAAGGACAGAAATTATTAATTGGAAACTTGTAAATAACGACACATGTTACAGTAGAAACCATAACCTGTATTGTACTATAACAGTTTTAACATGTTTCACAGTTAATTTTGTTTTAGATCCTTTTTTTTCAGATGATAAATTTCCATTCGAAGCATTCTGCGTTACCGGTAGCCACATCGGGTCGCAATTCTGCAACCCGATTCGGACTCGGTATACTTATCCAACGGAATGTCTCCTCGCCTGAGCAAGGCTTCCATTTCAAAAAAGAATTACCTTCTTTGCAATCTGTTCGTTTTTTTTTGCCAATTCATTCCCCTACGGCAACAACACAAAGCTCAACCAAGCGCAAACAGAGCAGGGATTTCAATGGCCCGGAGGCCTTCTAGAAGCGTAGTGCTCATCTTTCGCGCCCACCATCGACGGAATCATGTTTGCAATTCTTTCTTTTTTCTTCTAGGCGAAGGAATGTTTCCCTACAGGCAGACATCAGCATCTCCCCGAAGAATGCGTGGAGGCGTGCGTGTGCGGTGCGTTACCTGAAGCTAATGCCATTTCTCGGGCTGCGTTTCTAGGAATTGCAGGTGAATAATGCATTAGGGTGTGAATTAATAAGCAAAATTTAACAAATTTTACCAGAAATATTCTTGAAAAATATCGTTCCGCTAAGAATCTTCTGAGGAGAATCCTCTCAGGATTTCGAGAAGAATCCTTTCAGGATTCTGAGGAGAATCCTTTCAGGATTCTGAGGAGAATCCTTTCAGGATTCTGAGGAGAATCCTTTCAGGATTCTGAGGAGAATCCTTTCAGGATTCTGAGGAGAATCCTTTCAGGATTCTGAGGAGAATCCTTTCAGGATTCTGAGGAGAATCCTTTCAGGATTCTGAGGAGAATCCTTTCAGGATTCTGAGGAGAATCCTTTCAGGATTCTGAGGAGAATCCTTTCAGGATTCTGAGGAGAATCCTTTCAGGATTCTGAGGAGAATCCTTTCAGGATTCTGAGGAGAATCCTTTCAGGATTCTGAGGAGAATCCTTTCAGGATTCTGAGGAGAATCCTTTCAGGATTCTGAGGAGAATCCTTTCAGGATTCTGAGGAGAATCCTTTCAGGATTCTGAGGAGAATCCTTTCAGGATTCTGAGGAGAATCCTTTCAGGATTCTGAGGAGAATCCTTTCAGGATTCTGAGGAGAATCCTTTCAGGATTCTGAGGAGAATCCTTTCAGGATTCTGAGGAGAATCCTTTCAGGATTCTGAGGAGAATCCTTTCAGGATTCTGAGGAGAATCCTTTCAGGATTCTGAGGAGAATCCTTTCAGGATTCTGAGGAGAATCCTTTCAGGATTCTGAGGAGAATCCTTTCAGGATTCTGAGGAGAATCCTTTCAGGATTCTGAGGAGAATCCTTTCAGGATTCTGATTAGAATCCTTTCAGGATTCTGAGGAGAATCCTTTCAGGATTCTGAGGAGAATCCCTTCAGGATTCTGAGGAGAATCCCTTCAGGATTCTGAGGAGAATCCCTTCAGGATTCTGAGGAGAATCCCTTCAGGATTCTGAGGAGAATCCCTTCAGGATTCTGAGGAGAATCCCTTCAGGATTCTGAGGAGAATCCCTTCAGGATTCTGAGGAGAATCCCTTCAGGATTCTGAGGAGAATCCCTTCAGGATTCTGAGGAGAATCCCTTCAGGATTCTGAGGAGAATCCCTTCAGGATTCTGAGGAGAATCCCTTCAGGATTCTGAGGAGAATCCCTTCAGGATTCTGAGGAGAATCCCTTCAGGATTCTGAGGAGAATCCCTTCAGGATTCTGAGGAGAATCCCTTCAGGATTCTGAGGAGAATCCCTTCAGGATTCTGAGGAGAATCCCTTCAGGATTCTGAGGAGAATCCCTTCAGGATTCTGAGGAGAATCCCTTCAGGATTCTGAGGAGAATCCCTTCAGGATTCTGAGGAGAATCCCTTCAGGATTCTGAGGAGAATCCCTTCAGGATTCTGAGGAGAATCCCTTCAGGATTCTGAGGAGAATCCCTTCAGGATTCTGAGGAGAATCCTTCCAGGATTCTGAGGAGAATCCTTCCAGGATTCTGAGGAGAATCCTTCCAGGATTCTGTAGAGAATCTTCGCAGGATTCTGAGGAGAATCCTTTCAGGATTCTGAGGAGAATCCTTTCAGGATTCTGAGGAGAATCCTTTCAGGATTCTGAGGAGAATCCTCTCAGAATTCTGAGGAGAATCCTTTCAGGATTCTGAGGAGAATCCTTTCAGGATTCTGAGGAGAATCCTTTCAGGATTCTGAGGAGAATCCTTTCAGGATTCTGAGGAGAATCCTTTCAGGATTCTGAGGAGAATCCTTTCAGGATTCTGAGGAGAATCCTTTCAGGATTCTGAGGAGAATCCTTTCAGGATTCTGAGGAGAATCCTTTCAGGATTCTGAGGAGAATCCTTTCAGGATTCTGAGGAGAATCCTTTCAGGATTCTGAGGAGAATCCATTCAGGACTCTGAGGAGAATCCATTCAGGATTCTGAGGAGAATCCTTTCAGGATTCTGAGGAGAATCCTTCCAGGATTCTGAGGAGAATCCTTCCAGGATTCTGAGGAGAATCCTTCCAGGATTCTGAGGAGAATCCTTCCAGGATTCTGAGGAGAATCCTTCCAGGATTCTGAGGAGAATCCTTCCAGGATTCTGAGGAGAATCCTTCCAGGATTCTGAGGAGAATCCTTCCAGGATTCTGAGGAGAATCCTTCCAGGATTCTGAGGAGAATCCTTCCAGGATTCTGAGGAGAATCCTTCCAGGATTCTGAGGAGAATCCTTCCAGGATTCTGAGGAGAATCCTTCCAGGATTCTGAGGAGAATCCTTCCAGGATTCTGAGGAGAATCCTTCCAGGATTCTGAGGAGAATCCTTCCAGGATTCTGAGGAGAATCCTTCCAGGATTCTGAGGAGAATCCTTCCAGGATTCTGAGGAGAATCCTTCCAGGATTCTGAGGAGAATCCTTCCAGGATTCTGAGGAGAATCCTTCCAGGATTCTGAGGAGAATCCTTCCAGGATTCTGAGGAGAATCCTTCCAGGATTCTGAGGAGAATCCTTCCAGGATTCTGAGGAGAATCCTTCCAGGATTCTGAGGAGAATCCTTCCAGGATTCTGAGGAGAATCCTTCCAGGATTCTGAGGAGAATCCTTCCAAGATTCTGAGGAGAATCCTTCCAGGATTCTGAGGAGAATCCTTCCAGGATTCTGAGGAGAATCCTTCCAGGATTCTGAGGAGAATCTTTCCAGGATTCTGAGGAGAATCTTTCCAGGATTCTGAGGAGAATCCTTCCAGGATTCTGAGGAGAATCCTTCCAGGATTCTGAGGAGAATCCTTCCAGGATTCTGAGGAGAATCCTTCCAGGATTCTGAGGAGAATCCTTCCAGGATTCTGAGGAGAATCCTTCCAGGATTCTGAGGAGAATCCTTCCAGGATTCTGAGGAGAATCCTTCCAGGATTCTGAGGAGAATCCTTCCAGGATTCTGAGGAGAATCCTTCCAGGATTCTGAGGAGAATCCTTCCAGGATTCTGAGGAGAATCCTTCCAGGATTCTGAGGAGAATCCTTCCAGGATTCTGAGGAGAATCCTTCCAGGATTCTGAGGAGAATCCTTCCAGGATTCTGAGGAGAATCCTTCCAGGATTCTGAGGAGAATCCTTCCAGGATTCTGAGGAGAATCCTCTCAGCATTCTGAGGAGAATCCTCTCAGCATTCTGAGGAGAATTCTCTCAGCATTCTGAGGAGAATTCTCTCAGCATTCTGAGGAGATTCCTCTAAGCATTCTGAGGAGAATCCTCTCAGCATTCTGAGGAGAACCCTCTCAGGATTCTGAGGAGAATCCTCTCAGGATTCTGAGGAGAATCCTTTCAGGATTCTGGGGAGAATCCTTTCGGGATTCTGAGGAGAATTCTCTCAGGATTCTGAGGAGAATTCTCTCAGGATTCTGAGGAGAATCCTCTCAGGATTCTGAGGAGAATCCTTTCAGGATTCTGAGGAGAATCCTCTCTGGATTCTGAGGAGAATCCTCTCTGGATTCTGAGAAGAATCCCCTCAGGATTCGAAGGAGAATTTTCTCAGGATTCCGAGGAGAGTTCTCTCAGGATTCTGTGGAGAATCCATTCAAGATTCCGAGGAGAAACCTTTCAGGGTTTCGAGAAGAATCCTGAATATTTTTTTCAGGATTCTGAGGAGAACCCTTTTAGGATTCTTTGGTCAATTCTCTCAGAATTCTTTGGATATATATTTTTTGACGTGTTTTCACCAGAAATTTCTTAATACCAGCGCCACCCTAATGGACCCATCCGAGTAGCAGAAAACGTCTTTGATGTGTGAAAATCCAGTGGCCGGGGCTAATTACTGTGCGCCTCAGTAGCGAATCAAATGCTGACGGGCTTTGGCTTTTTTTTGTGTGCTGCCGTTCCTTTCTTCGGGCTGTCTTCTTTCGAAAACGAAACAAGATCTCTGACTGCGAGTGCGAGCCATAACCAGCCAGCCTACGTTTGTTGTTTCCTACCAGTCCTTTCCAGGCCGGTGCGATGTACGGGGGTTAATTAGACACGTGGATTGCGTGTTGTTTACCCTTCTCGCCTGCCTGGTGTGGCTCTCGTTTCGGTGGTGGCGGCGTTAGTGTTGTTTGTTTGGGATTTACTCGCTCCGGAACGCTACAAAATGCAGGTTTGGAATTTCTTAGGGCTTGAATTGCCCTTCCGAGGGTTGTATTTCTGCATTTTTCCAGCAGAGAAGCTTGTTAGGAGGGCGGATACACAGTTTCTTTGATCTACTGGCAGATAGGAGTCAAATTTGATAACTTCCGAATAATTCGTATGAAGTCAGGTCTTAAGATATATTCTATCAATAGACATTCTACTGCCGCATTTTTATCCCAGTTTTTGGCACACAACTCCTTTTCCTCGGTCGCTATATTTCCCAACATTCCTCAAGCCAGCCCACATCCTGTATCGATTTCTTCCAAGAGATAACCCAAAATTTCTCTTTGACAAAAGATTTGAAATTCCGACCCGATCCCCAACGAAATGGAACACATTTTTACCTTGATGCAAAATTTATCGAAAGCTTTTAACCATCGGACTAGGACGACGGCAACAACGACGACAACAGGCATTTTATGATTGATCCTTAAACACTTTGGATTTTTATTGCCCCCGGCTTTTGTCGCCAGCGTCCTCATCAATATTGCACCACACCGATGCTTAGCTTTTTCCTTAGAAGAGAACGATCAAACCTACCATCGCACCGCTCCGGTAGGCCTGACTAGATCAAAAGGAGCTAGGCTTTTTGTTTCCCGGTGCGATGTAAATCAAAGCAATAAAAGTTTTCGCTTTTATATACAGGTTAAAGAAGGGATGCGAAGAAGGAGGGCAGATGCCGATGGTTTTTGACAAAAGGGGGTAAAAGGCTTTCAATGACTACGACGGTGACGACAACGACGACGACGACGACAACTTAGGTACTTAGGCTGAGGTCTATCAATGGTGGATCAAATGGCTGTTGAGATACTAGCTGTTGCGCTGTACTCTAGTCTGGATTTTATGGTGAATTAACTTTGGAGGACGTAAATCGGGCTGGAGGTGCTTGTAAGAGTAATGGAAGGATAGTAAACGGGGATATAGAGCTTTGAAAGAAGCAAGGATATAGAGATAAACATTTGCTCGACAAATAAATAGGTACTGATGAGATAAATAGACAATCGTCTATATTTACAATGCATTTTTAAATAGTTTATAAAGATATTTTTGTATGACATATATTGCATTTAGCTCTTCTTAACCATAAATTATTTTATGGTACTCAAATGGAGGTTGTGTTAGGTACAATCCATTCAGGTAAAGTCTTTTTAGGTAGGGTATCGCGCCACTTGGGCGGTGGTTCTATATTCGTCTGTTTGCCACTATAACTCAGTCAATTTTGAACCAATTGACTTGAAATGTTGTACACGGGTAGATACTATACCTATCTCACCACATTCCAAAAGTTGTGCCAATCGGTTCAAATTTGACTGAGTTATAGTGGAAAACAGACGAATATAGAACCACCGCCCAAGAGGCGCGATTCCCTAATGTCATCCAAATGGAATTCAACTATATTCAGAACAGTTGATGAGCTTACTGTGAGGTTTAAGTTGGGTTTATGGAATAGGAGCAGAGGGGGTAGTTTAAGGACGTTTAAGGCGAGTTTGTGTTGAAGGACTGAGAGAACATGCGTTGAAAACTCTCTAAATCCCATTAGAAAACCTTCTAGAGACCATACAAAGCCTGTAAATCTCATTGAAACCCCACAAAAAATCTATGAGCTTCCTTAAACGCTTACCTGAAATCACTGTGAGCCACCTGAAATACATTGAGACTCCTTGAAACCCATCTCGAACCCTCCTGAACTCCGTTAAAGCCTCCTTGAACCCCCAGAAATTTCTTTGGAAACCTTCTTATATGCCTTGAAACCTATTTGAAATATCCTTGAAACCTTAAGAAACTCATAGATTCCCTGAAATCCTCTTGGAACCTCCGAAACACCTCGACAGCTTTCTTGAAACTTCCAGAAACCCCCTTTTAACCTCTGCGAAACCTTCAGCAACGCCTTGAAACCTTGAAATCTTAAACACCGTGAAAGCCCCCAGGAACCATCGGAACTCTTTTAAAACCCCTCGAAATGCCTTGAAACTTCCATGAAGCTCGAGAAAAAATTTCTACAAACAATTTATTGATCATTCAGACCGCCGTAGTAAAACGATCAACAACTAACGAGATTCGGTCAACCTTAGGATACCCGGGTAGAGATGAAATACTGACGATCAAAACGTGATATTGGTTTGATAAAAGATCTGAAAATCACACCTAAAAATGTTCCTGGAACATCTGAACGATATCAATATTAGATATTTCAAGATCAAACGAGCTATTCCTGCTGCTATTGGTTAGATCTTACAAGATCTGAATATGGTATGATGATGATCCAGGAGTAAATTTTGGATATTATATCAATCAAATCAATATCACTTTTTGATCTCCATATTAAAATATGCTATCATAAAACTCTTTTCCTCTATCCGGGTAGGATGGATGCTTTCAAATCTTAGGTTCCAGACTGTCGGTAGCAGTTCTTCAATTTCTCTCAGAAAATGGAATTTAAGGGAAATGTAATTCAATGCCGTCTGGCCGAAATGGTCGTTTGACCGAATTATGATCAAAAGATTGTAGAGGCTAAAATATTAGATTAACGCACTTTTTAACGCGTTTTTTAACGCGTTTTTTACTCGGCCCGCGTAAAACAATCACGTTATTTAAAAAACGTAAAGAAAATGTAGAGGTTTCAGTGAGTTCCAGAATGTTTCAAGGGGGCTTTTGAGGGCGTCTCAAGGCGTTGCAAGGGCTAACAGAGGCGTTTCGGGGGTTTCATAGGATCTTAGGTGCGTTGCATGGGGTCCCAGAGGGGGTTTTGACGGATATCGGCAGCATTTCGGATTTCAGAGAATTATCGGCGGGTTTCAGTCACGTTACACACGCATTTTTGGGAGTTTCGAAGGATCTCAAGTACGTAACAAGGGGTCCGACGGGATTCAAGGGAGTTCTGGACGATTTTCAGCGGGATTCAGAAATGTGATATCGTCCGATCTGTCGGATAGAATGACGAGTGGGAATCCGTAGGATCGATGGACCAATGTTACCCTCCAGTATCATTCATAAGTATGGACCACCGCAAGAAGCATTACAAACCTCCCTCAAAAGTCCTGTATCTCTTTGAAACACCGGCGTTGCCCCTAAACCCTATAAGCCCACAAAACCTCCTGAAACGTATTTGAAACCTTTCAATAACGTCCTTTAACGCCTTGAAGCGTCCCTTAAAACCCACCTGAAACATCCCGGAATCCCCTGAAAACCATTGAAAATTCCCTTAAACACACCTGAAACCTCCCTGAAACGTCCTGTACTCCTTGAGACGTCATTAAACGCGTTGAAACGCCTAAACAGCCTTTTGAAACATCCTGGAGCCCGCAGAAGCCCCTGGAACCCTTCTCAAGCGCCTCAGAACCATCCTTGGAACGCCCTGTAACCCATTGAAATACTCAGAAAAGTTCCCCTGAAACATCATGGAACCCCCCTGAAACGTGTCTGAAACTTTCCTAAAACGCCTCTAAAAGCCTTAAGTGACTTGACATTCAATAACGCGGTTTACATTTTATTTATTTTAAAATAACGCAGTTTTTTACGCGGTACCTACCTTAGTATCGTTCATAAGTATGGATCACCGAAAGAAGCAGAGGATACTCCTCACAATCCTGAATTCTCGTCAGAATCCGGAGAGGATACTCCTCACAATCCCGAGAGGATTCTTGTCAGAATCCAGAGAGGATTCTCGTTAGAATCCAGAGAGGATTCTCGTTAGAATCCTGAGAGGATTTTCTTCAGAATCCTGAGAGGATTCTCCTCAGAACCCTGAAAGGATTCTCTCCAGAATCCTGAAAAGATTCTCCCCAGAATCCAGGAAGGATTCTCCTCAGAATCCTGAAAGGATTCTATTCAGAATCCTGGAAGGATTCTATTCAGAATCCTGAAAAGATTCTCCCCAGATTCCAGAAAGGATTCTCCCCAGAATCCAGAAAGGATTCTCCTCAGAATCCTGAAAGGATTCTCCTCATAATCCTGAAGGGATTCTCCTCATAATCCTGAAGGGATTCTCCTCATAATCCTGAAAGAATTCTCCTCACAATCCTGAAAGAATGCTCCCCAGAATCCTGAAAGGATTCTCCACAGAATCCTGAAAGGATTTTCCACAGAATCCTGAAAGGATTTTCCTAAGAATCCTGAAAGGATTCTCCTCAGAATCCTGAAAGGAATCCCTTCAGGATTCTGAGGAAAATCCCTTCGTGATTCTGAGAAGAATCCCTTCAGGGTTCTGAGGAGAATCCCTTCAGGATTCTAAGGAGAATCCTTCCAGGATTCTGAGGAGAATCCCTTCAGGATTCTGGGGAGAATCCCTTCAGGATTCTGGGGAGAATCCCTTCAGGATTCTGGGGAGAATCCCTTCAGGATTCTGGAGAGAATCCCTTCAGGATTCTGGGGAGAATCCCTTCAGGATTCTGGGGAGAATCCCTTCAGGATTCTGGGGAGAATCCCTTCAGGATTCTGGGAAGAATCCCTTCAGGATTCTGGGGAGAATCCCTTCAGGATTCCGGGGAGAATCCCTTCAGGATTCCGGGGAGAATCCCTTCAGGATTCCGGGGAGAATCCCTTCAGGATTCCGGGGAGAATCCCTTCAGGATTCCGGGGAGAATCCCTTCAGGATTCCGGGGAGAATCCCTTCAGGATTCTGGGGAGAATCCCTTTGGGATTCTGGGGAGAATCCCTTCGGGATTCTGGGGAGAATCCCTTCGGGATTCTGGGGAGTCCAGGCTTAATTTATGCACAAAATTACAAGTTTTGATTTTATCTGATAATCATGTTGTAATATATTGCCGATACCAAAAAAAGGCTTCCTTCAACCCAGTCTCCCCCCAATTCCGTATGCATTTCAGTTCCAGCACATCGCCAGCGATGTCCTCGCATAATTCGCCGTAATTTTCCTTCAATTACGAGTGCCATTTCGTTGGACTAATTATGGTTCACCGATGGAGAGAGAAAGAAAAAGCAAATCTCAGTCCCTCCGTGGCGACACTCCCGCAAGAACATCGCACCCACAACGAATAAAATTAACTTGATGACCGGCTTCAACGAGAGCACCCGGTACTAATCGCCATCATTAGAGGTTTTATATTCAGCAGACGAACGGACGATGCGGTGTCCAGTTGTTCTTGGACGAGCAAAAAACGTTGGGGCCTGAAAGGGATACCTAATTAGAGGTGGAAAGCGAGCGCGTATGTGAACCAGATAATTTCTCGCACCTCTGCAAGCCGGACTCAATGGGCTTCAATAAAGGGGATGTCTTGATTGGTTCCTCACGTGTGTGTGCTGTTACGGCCCATTGAAGAAAAAGATGAAATTTCTTCCTTCCTCCGAAGCAATTGTGCGAGATAGGAGAAATTGACATCCGATGATGGTTCGGTCATTGAAGCGTAACCCACCATCATCATCATCTCGTCCAGTGATGCTTTCGTGATTTTTCAGTGTCAGCCAATTTTACGCTTCCCAGTGCGGATCATAATTGCTGCGGTTGGCTGGTAGCCGTTCGTGACGGCGGTTGACCCTCGGTCCCGGTTCGATGACTTCGCCTTTCTTCCGATGAAATCAGGATTTCAACGGTGCGAAATTGCTTCGCCGTGACTGTATGCGGTTGCCGAGCTTGATTGCTTTCGGATTTCATCAATCCGGACACTTTGTACCAAGTCCGGCCTTGGAGCGAAACTCCGATTCAACCACGTCCCCATCCAAGAAAATCACCTAAACTTTCCCGTGTGCTCCGCATCACCATGGTCCACAATTCACCGGAATTTATCACCGGAAAAATCAATTAAATTCCGACAATAGAGCACCCTCCGCCCATTTCGGACAGCAGCGCAATTCCGGTGGCGCGTGACTCGGTCCAGTTTGATTCGATTTTACGCGCCACTTGGGATCTCCCAAGGCTTTCGTGACAATTATCTCTGCCATATCTGCCATCGCCACCACTTCTGCTTCACCGCCCGACGTAGTGTTTGGATAATGGGTAAAAAATGTCCTTTCCCAGCTTTCCAGAGAGGTGGCTCGAAAAGTAGACGTGAATGTTGTGCAAGTCTATATGTTCTCCGGAGTCGGAGGCACGTGAGCCACCTAACCCAGCAGCGGAAACGCACTCGCATCGTACGATGGCGGTGATGGTAATATCATAAATATTTTATCCATAAAAGGATGCTCGCTGGGATGTCCATTTCGATGTGAGTATCTCTGTCCTAGAAAGGCAGGGGAGGCTGGACGATTTATGGGGCAGGGCGTGAAGAGTTATTGAAATTGAAGATCCATGGTGTCGTTTTTGTTGTTGAAGGGATGGAGTTCAAGGTGAAAAAAGTGTGGGTTTCAATGGAATAGTTAATAATTCGATTGAGAATTTAAAAATTTTGAAGCTTTGAACGAAATTTCGCGAGGATTGAGGATGAAAACCAGACTAATGATGAACAAATTAAAATTATTTAACAGACTTCCGAACAGTTCGCATCAGGATACTGAAAAGGATTCTAAAAAGCATACTAGCAGAACTCTGCATAGAATCCTAGCAAGATCCTGAGAAGATGCTAACCAGAATCCTGGGAAGATGCTCACCAGAATCCTGATAGAGTTTTCACAAGAAACCTGAAAGGATTCTCACCAGAATGCTGAGTGGATTTTCACCAGAACTCTGAGAGGATTCTCACAAGAATCCTGAGAATTTTCTCACCAGAATCCTGATAGAGTTTTCACCAGAATCCTGAAAGAATTCTCACCAGAATGACGAGTGGATTTTCACCAGAATCCTGAAAGGATTATCACCAGAATACTGAGAGGTTTCTCACCAGAATCATGAGAGGTTTCTCACCAGAATCCTGATAGTTTTCACCAGAAACCTGAAAGGATTCTCACCAGAATGCTGAGAGGACTCTCACCAGAACTCTGAGAGGATTCTCACCAGAATCCTGAGAATTTTCTCACCAGAATCCTGAGAATTTTCTCACCAGAATCCTGATAGAGTTTTCACCAGAATCCTGAGAGAATTCTCACCAGATTTCTGAGAGGATTCTCAACAGATTTATGAAAGGATTCTCACCAGAATCGTGAGCGGATTCTCACCAGAATTCTGAGTGAATTTCACCAGATTCCTGAGAGGACTTATCGCAGAATCATGAAAGGATTCTCACCAGAACCCTGAGAGGATTCTCACCAGAATCCTGAGAGGACTCTCCACAGAATCCTGAGAGGACTCTCTCCAGAATCCTGTGAGAATTCTCACCAGATTTATGAGAGGATTCGCACCAGATTTCTGAGAGGATTCTCACCAGAATCCTGAGAGGATTCTCACCAGAATCCTGAGAGGATTCTCACCAGAGTCCTGAGAGGATTCTCACTAGATTTCTGCGAGGATTCTCACCAGATTTCTGAGAGGATTCTCAACAGATTTATGAAAGGATTCTCACCAGAATCGTGAGAGGATTCTCACCAGAATTCTGAGTGAATTTCACCAGAATCCTGAGAGGACTTATCGCAGAATCATGAAAGGATTCTCACCAGAATCATGAGCGAATTATCAACAGAATCCTGAGAGGATTCTCACCAGAATTCTGAGTGAATTTCACCAGAACCCTGAGAGGATTCTCACCAGAATCCTGAGAGGACTCTCCACAGAATCATGAGAGGACTCTCTCCAGAATCCTGTGAGAATTCTCACCAGATTTATGAGACGATTCGCACCAGATTTCTGAGAGGATTCTCACCAGAATCCTGAGAGGATTCTCACCAGAATCCTGAGAGGATTCTCACCAGAGTCCTGAGAGGATTCTCACTAGATTTCTGCGAGGATTCTCACCAGATTTCTGAGAGAATTCTCAACGGAATCTTGCGAGGATTCTCACCAGAATCCTGAGAGGATTTTCACCAGAATCCTGAAAGGATTCTCACTAGATTTCTGCGAGGATTCTCACAAGATTTCTAAGAGAATTCTCAACGGAATCTTGCAAGGATTCTCACCAGAATCCAGAGAGGATTCTCACCACATTTCTGATAGGTTTCTCATCAGAATCCTGAGAGGTTTCACACCAGAATCCTGAGAAGATTCCCACCAGAATGCTGAGTAGATCTTCACCAAAACTCTGAGAGGATTCTCACTCGAATTCGGAGAGGATTCTCACCAGAATCCTGAGAAGATTTTCACCAGAATCCTGAGGGAATTCTCACCAGATTTCTGAGAGGATTCTAACCAGATTTCTGAGAGGATTCTCACCAGATTTCTGTGGATTCTCATCAGATTTCAGAGAGGATTCTCACCAGATTTCTGAGAGGATTCCCACCGGAATGATGAGTAGATTATCACCAGAATCCTGAGTGGATTCTCACTAGAATCTGTAGAGGATTCTCACTAGAATCCGTAGAGGATTATCATGAGAGGATTCTAACCAGATTTCTAAGAGGATTCTCACCAGATTTCTGAGAGGATTCTCATTAGATTTCAGAGAGGATTCTCACCAGATTTCTAAGAGGATTCCCACCGGAATGATGAGTAGATTTTCACCAGAATCCTGAGAGGATTCTTACCAGATTTCTGAGAGGACTCAACAGAATCCTGAGAGGAATCTCACCAAATTTCTGAGAGGATTCTCACTAGAATCCTGACAGGAGTCTCACCAGATTTCTGAGAGGTTTCTCACCTGCACCCTGAGAGGATTCTCACCAGAATCCTGAGAGGATTTTCACCAGAATCCTGAGGGAATTCTCACCAGATTTCTGAGAGGAATCTCACCAGATTTCTGAGAGGATTCTCACAAGAATCCTGAGAAGATTTTCATCAGAATCCTGAGAGGATTCTCACCAGATTTCTGAGAGGATTCTCATCAGATTTCAGAGAGGATTGTCACCAGATTTCTAAGAGGATTCCCACCGGAATAATGAGTAGATTTTCACCAGAATCCTGAGAGGATTCTCACCAGATTTCTGAGAGGACTCTCAACAGAATTCTAAGAGGATTCTCACCAGATTTCTGAGAGGATTCTCACTAGAATCCTGAAAGGATTCTCACCAGATTTCTGAGGGGTTTCTCACCAGAATCCTGAGAAGATTCTCACCAGAATGCTGAGTAGATTTTCACCAGAATCCTGAGAGGATTCTCACCGGAATCCTGAGAGGATTCTCACCAGAATCTGGATAGGATTCTCACCAGAATCTGGATAGGATTCTCACCCGAATTCGGAGAGGATTCTCACCAGAATCCTGAGAAGATTATCACCAGAATCCTGAAAGGATTTTCACCAGGATCCTAAGAGGATCCTACCAAAATCCTGAGCGGATTATCACCAGAATCCTGAGAGGATTCTCCCCAGATTTCTGAGAGGATTCTCACCAGAATTATGAAAGGATTCTCACTAGAATCCTGAGAGGATTCTCACCAGAATCCTGAAAGGATTCTCACCAGATTTCTGAGAGGATTCTCCCCAGATTTCTGAGAGGATTCTCACCAGAATTCTGAAAGGATTCTCACTAGAATCCCGGGAGGATTCTCACCAGAATCCTGAGAGGATTCTCACCACATTTCAAAGAGGATTCTCACCAGAATCCTGAGTGGGTTCTTCTCAGAATTTTGAGTGGATTCTCACCAGAATTCTGAGTGGAGTGAAATTTTGGTGGCAAAGTGTACAGGCCGCGTTTTCATTCGGTCGTCGTCGTCTATTTGACTGCTCATCTTCGTACGGGGCGATTTAGTGAGTTTTTGGTGGCAAAGTGTACAGGCCGCGTTTTCATTCGGTCGTCGTCGTCGTCTATTTGACTGCTCATCTTCGTACGGGGTGATTTAGTGAAATTTTGGTGGCAAAGTGTACAGGCCGCGTTTTCATTCGGTCGTCGTCGTCGTCGTCTATTTGACTGCTCATCTTCGTACGGGGCGATTTAGTGAGTTTTTGGTGGCAAAGTGTACAGGCCGCGTTTTCATTCGGATCGTCCGCGTGCACGTCGTCGTCGTCGTCTATTTGACTGCTCATCTTCGTACGGGGCGATTTATGATACGATAAATGCAACAAACAACATTTTTTGCGATTTTAGTCAACAGACATTGAAATGTTCATCACGTCAAGTATCGGCCCAAGTTCCAAAGCCACGTTGGTTCAAATCACTTTATTTTCTCTTTCGTTAAATTTTCGCACTTCGAAAACTATCTGAATGGTTCGTCATCTTCGATGTCGGCATGTGTTTTGTTTTAGTCCAAATGAAAATAAGTGGTTTGATATTAATAGGGTTGCATGAATCACTCCACTTACCAAAGTGAACTCATATCATGCGCCCTTTCCCCTCCCCACTAACAAAAAGTCCTTCCCATGACAGACGTGGAGACGCAGAGGTGATCTCGGTCTTTAGTAAGCAACGCACGTCATAATAACATTCCTTTCCTTCCTCGATGACCGTAAGGACGTGGCCGGCGCCGTTATTGACCTAATAAAGTTTGGAATTCTCGAAGATGCACATTGAGGACGGTAAGCTACTCCCACGCTCCGTCTGTTGGTTCCTTGTGCAACTTCGATTGTTCTGGTCAATCACGGAGTAGCAACTACGAATAGTGCGGTCATCTATGCTCATGCTCATGCTCATTCTCACCAGAATTCTGAGTGGATTCTCACCAGAATCCTGAGAGAATTCTCACCAGAACCCTGAGAGGATTCTCACCAGAATCCTGAGATGATTCTCACCAGAATCCTGAGAGGATTCTTATCAGAATCCTGAGAGGATTCTCACCAGAATCCCGAGAGGATTCTCACCAGAATCCTGAGAGGATCCTCACTAGAATCCTGAGAGGATTCTCACCAGATTCCTCAGAGGATTTTCACCGGAATCCTGAGAGGATTCTCACCGGAATCCTTAGAGGACTCTCACCAGAATCTGGATAGGATTCTCACCCGAATTCGGAGAGGATTCGGACCAGAATCCTGAGAGGATTCTCACCAGAATCCTAAGAGGATTTTACAAGAATCCTGAGAGGATTATCACCAGAATCCTGAGAGGATTCTTATCAGATTTCTGAGAGGATTCTCACCAGATTTCTGAGAGGATTTTCACCAGAATCCTGAGAGGATTCTCACCAGAATCCTGAGAGGATTCTCACCAGAATCCTGAGAGGATTCTCACCAGAATCCTGAGAGGATTCTCACCAGAATCCTGAGAGGATTCTCATCAGAATCCTGAAAGGATTCTCACCAGAATCCTGAAAGGATTCTCACCAGAATCCTGAAATGATTCTCACCAGAATCCTGAGAGGATTCTCACCAGAATCCTGAGAGGTTTCTCACCAGAATCGTGAGAGGATTCTCACCAGAATCCTGAAAGAATTCTCATCAGAATCCCGAGAGGATTCTCACCAGAACCCTGAAATGATTCTCACCAGAATCCTGAAAGGATTTTCACCAGATTTCTGAGAGGATTCTCACCAGATTTCAGAGAGGATTCTCACCAGAATCCTGAGTGGGTTCTTCTCAGAATTTTGAGTGGATTCTCACCAGTATTCTGAGTGGATTCTCACCAGAATCCTGAGTGGATTCTCACCAGAATCCAGAGTGGATTCTCACCAGAATCCTGAGTGGATTTTCACCAGAATCCTGATTCTCACCAGAATCCTGAGAGGATTCTTACCAGAATCCTGAAATGATTCTCACCAGAATCCTGAAAGGATTCTCACCAGAATCCTGAGAGGATTCTCACCAGAATCCTGAGAGGATTCTCACCAGAATCCTGAGAGGATTCTCACCAGAATTCTGAGGGGATTCTCACCAGAATCCTGAGAGGTTTCTCACCAGAATCGTGAGAGGATTCTCACCAGAATCCTGAGGGGATTCTCACCAGCATCCCGAGAGGATTTTCACCAGAATCCCGAGAGGATTCTCACAAAAATCCCGAGAGGATTCTCACCAGAATCCCGAGAGGATTCTCACCAGAATCCCGAGAGGATTCTCACCAGTGTTATATCTTTCTTTGATGTATCGGAGAAGGTCTTTTTCTTTTGTAGACGGTATCCAAACTATGGCGAGCTCGAGAGCTATCGCCAGCAAGGACCGCAAGTAAAAGCTTTGACGGTTCGATAATCAATCCTGTGTATTTCGGTTCTCTTTGGGTTTTTATAGCTATGACAATATTTGGCTTATTCTATTTTACACATTGGTTAGAATGAGACAACTGGAGTGTGTGATTGAGCAATTTGTGCATCTTCGCAAGGTCGGCGTTTTGTGTGCCTTGGTGGTCCTATCCCAATATGCGCAACGTAAGGGCGTTCGCATATGGGTGGAAAAGGAATATGGAATGGTTCAAGTGCTGTAGCCTCGGCGCGTATAACTTAAGCCGCATATTCTATGTAACTTGAGCCACGGCGTTCGCCGTTGTTTGGAGTTAATGACTTGCTTTGATTTGTTTATGACTGGATGTTTTTGGTTATTGTTGTTAGGGATGCATATGACACCAGAATCCCGAGAGGATTCTCACCAGAATCCCGAGAGGATTCTCACCAGAATCCCGAGAGGATTCTCACCAGAATCCCGAGAGGATTCTCACCAGAATCCCGAGAGGATTCTCACCAGAATCCCGAGAGGATTCTCACCAGAATCCCGAGAGGATTCTCACCAGAATCTCAAGAGGATTCTCACCAGAATCCCAAGAGGATTCTCACCAGAATCCCGAGAGGATTCTCACCAGAATCCTGAGAGAATTCTCACCAGAATCCTGAGAGGATTCTCACCTGAATCCTGAGAGGATTCTCACCTGAATCCTGAGAGGATTCTCACCTGAATCCTGAGAGGATTTTCATTTGAATCACGAGAGGTTTCTCACCTGAATCCTGAAAGAATTCTCACCTGAATCCTGAGAGAATTCTCACCTGAATCCTGAGAGAATTCTGATCAGAATTCTGAGAGGATTCTGAACAGAATCCTGAGAGGACTCTCCTCAGAATTCTGAGAGGAGTCTCACCAGAATTCTGAGTGGATTTTCACCAGAATCCTGAGAGGATTTTCACCAGAATTCTAAGTTGATTTTCACCAGAATCCTGAGAGGATTCTTACCAGAATTCTTAGTTGATTTTCACCAGAATCCTTAAAGGATTCTCACTTGAATCCTGAGAGGATTCTCACCTGAATCCTGAGAGGATTCCCACCTGAATCCTGAGAGAATTCTGACCAGAATTCTGAGAGGATTCTGAACAGAATCCTGAGAGGATTCTACTCAGAATTCTGAGAGGAGTCTCACCAGAATTCTGAGAGGATTCTCACCAAAATCCTGAGACGATTCTCACCAGAATTCTGAGAACATTCTCACCAGAATTCTGAGAGGATTCTCACCAGAATTCTGAGAGGATTCTCATCAGAATCCTGAGAGGATTCTCACCAGAATCCTGAGAGGATTCTCCTCAGAATCCTGAGAGGATTCTCCTCAGAATCTTGAGAAGATTATCCTCAGAATCCTAAGAGCATTCTGAATGGAGCTTCGAGAAGATTCTGAACAGAACGACGGAATTCGGAAATGACTTTGAAGGAAACCTAAGAGGATTCTGAACAGAATTTTGGAAAAATGTTGAACGTTATTTTGAAATTGTGCTGAGCGGAATTCCGAGAAGATTCTGAGCAGAAAATGTATATCCTTGCGTGCATTCATAAGAGAGTAGGACAACATTCTATTCAAAACTAGCATGTTATCCCAATCATCCTAATTCTCAAATTTCAAACAAACATCAGAGTGCAAATAACAATGCCATAGGTCATCATCCCAGCAGCATAAAATAAAATCACAGAATCCATCGCTGGGAAAAAAAAAATCAACTTTTCACTAACGAACAACTGAGAGGAGACACACAACTTATCCTTGCCTTGCTCAAGCACTCACATTAGTAGCCCGGGCCTGGACTGTGACAACGACGACGACGACGAGCTAAATATGTTATGAGCCCATGCTGCTTCCCCATCGGACACCCCGGATCCAATGCCACCATCGTTACTACTGTCACTACCACCGAGCCCCGGTTACAAACGAACGAACAATGCTCGTTACGACTGACTGTTGATATGATTTTTCTCCAAGCGAGCAACCCGCCCATTCCCTTGGCAAGTTACATCGTCGCAGGAAGGTGCTTTCGCTGCTCCTGTTTTGTTGTTATCATCAACAAAGCTCCCAGCAGCAAGCAGGGCCGGTAGGTAGAGCATTTGGACCATCCTCAGGAAACAGCACCACCGGAATTTGAATCTTTTATTGGCTACCTGTGCCGGTCGGTTGGTCGGATCTCGGATCTCTCTCTGCACAGGTCACAGTAGTGTGACAGCAGCATGGACCGGCGGCGATGTGTGGAAGAACATCGAGTAAGTAGCACACCGACGGCCCCGGCCCAGTCAGTAGTAGGTACATTTCCGGTGTCCGGACTTGAGTTGCCGTGGCCGGCCGGCGGTCCGAGAAAAGTTATGAACCGAAGAAGGGGGGACAAACAATTTCGTCTTCCTCTGCTGCTGTCAGGCTTTACAGTCAGTGTGTGCCATTACCGAGGATGGGGGTTCGGGATCCCCAGGAAGAGTTATCCCCAAAGTTAATTGGTGGTTTTGATGGGTAATGATTTTTGGGACTTTGTGGCTTTGCTCTGGGTCACGTGGGATCCATTGCGGGTGGTTTAGGGGTGGGGAATGTGGGCGTTACGAGACCGGCCCTTAAATTGAGACTTGGTAAGGGAAGGTTTCCGGAAAGTGGTTTTTCGATTGTTTCGGGTGGTTTTGCAGATGGTGAAGGCGTTCCAGTCGATTTGGGGATCCAGCGTTCGAGCGGGATGTACTTCCGGATGTTTTGAAGGTTTTTAAGGCCGGAATTCGTCAAAATGGCGTAACTCTGTATGGGAACATGGTTTTCCACCGGTCAAAACGGTATTTCGAAGCTTATGATGTCCCGTTATCATTGTTTTAGTCTGTATAATCCATTTGAAACCCACCAAAGCCGAAATTCGTAAAAAATAGTAGAAAAATTCTAGGTAACAGGAAAAAACAGGTGCAATCTAACTAAGGCTTACCTTAACTCCGATGTGGACCGGAGGGAAATCTGCGTGCAAAGCTGGTGGAAGAAGTGGTAATGGTAATGGAAGGGGGCAGGACATCATGG
Source organism: Aedes albopictus (assembly GCF_035046485.1). Lineage (NCBI taxonomy): Eukaryota > Metazoa > Arthropoda > Insecta > Diptera > Culicidae > Aedes > Aedes albopictus. Next base: position 250,722,750 of record NC_085136.1, read on the forward strand.
CCGCTACCTGTAAAAGAAACGACAGAGCGCGCAAACATGCGAAGAAATAGGAGAAGATAGAAAAGAGAAGAGAGAATAAAAAACGATAAATTAGCAAAGTGGTGCACTATATTGATAACAGATAATATACGAGTTGGGATGTTGCTAGTAGAGTTGAGGTAGAGCACTAGAGTGTGTTTGTGTTTGTGGGTGTGTGTGTTTTTTAGAGCAACAGAGAGTAGACTGTAATTAGAGTGGGTCGTTGCACGACGCGCTGGCTGCTCCCTGGCAATACGGTTTGGAAAATAATCCCATCAGGAGCTTCTTGTGTTACACGCCTCTTGAAAACTTCATCGTGCCGAACGAGAATCGAGCGGCGGGGGGACCGAATTGCACCAACTCGGTAACTCGCAGTTATGCCTGCATGTGAAACATGCAGCTTCGGCAAGGTCCCAACCAAGTAGCAGCTGATGAGCGATGTTCCCTTCGGGACCCTGGAGTTTTCCGTAAAGAAGACACAGGTGGACGCGGACGGGAGGCGGTAGAATTATGAACAACAATTATCTGAAAGTTATTAACATATCGCACACTTGTAGTTTGGTTGGTTGGTTGGCTGACTCCGACTGCTAGTAGAGATGCATGACTTGAGCTTCGGGGAGCTTAAACAACTCGGATGCACTGCATAGGTACCACCACCGCACCGGTGCAGATGCATTCAGTCAGGTGCAGCGAGCGAACTAGTGAGTACTACTATATGCGCCGCACACATAATTGGATATCCGGTTTCCTGACACACAGGCGTTAGAGTCAGGCAGGCAGTCGATGACGCATTGCCACCAAGAGAAAGAGGAAGTCGGTTGATGAAATCCGAACGCCTGAAAGCCCTTCGGGCAGCAGATTTTGATAATCTTTCGATTTTGTCTGGCGTTTGAAAATGGTTACCGGAGTAATACGGAACATGAAGGACTACAGTTTGAGAGCGTAACTGTTGGTGTTTTAGCTTAAGGTATTTCAATAGAAACTTCAGCTTTTGAAGATATGCTGCTCGGTTAGAGAGTAATAAATAAAATATTTACATTCATGACTGATCAGCATAAAAAATATAAATAAATTACGTGTGAAGATCATTCAGGACATTTTCAAATATCGAATTAGGAAAGAAACACACAGAAAAAAACGAAAATCAAATGAAATTAATTGTGAAAGCTATGTTACATACTATCAAAATTTGCTAAAATTAACGCTGATAAAAATTGAAATAAAACCATTACAGCAATACCAGAAATTCTAATAAGAAGCCAAGACAAAACCAGAAAGAAAATGAAAAGGTAAAATAATATGGAACGAGCTCACCGATACACCTAGAAACTGCGGTCCTTCTACTATGGTAGAGGAAAAAGAGGAAAGCAAGTCAAAGTCACTTCAGCAAGACGAAGATTCTGCTCAGAATCTAAAGAGGATTTTGCACGGAATCAAGAGAGGATTCTGCTCAAAATTCAGAGAGGATTCCACTTTGAATTTGGAGAGGATTCTGCTCAGAATCCGAAGAAATATGTGCTCCAAATATGGAGAGCATATTGATCAGAGTCTGGAAAGCATTTTCACCTGAATATCAGATTCTCGTCAGAACCCTGAGAGGATTCTCGTCATAATCCTGAGAGGATTCTCGACAGAATCACGGGAGAATTCCCGTCAGAATCCTGAGAGGATTCTCGTCAGAATCCCGAAAGAATTCTTGTCCGAAACTCGAGAGAATTCTCGTCAGAATCCTGAGAGGATTCTCGACAGAATCCTTTGAAGATTCTCCTCAGAATCCTGAGAGGATCCTTGTCAAAATTATGACAGGATCCTTGTCAAAATTTTGACAGGATCCTTGTCAAAATTTTGACAGGATCCTTGTCAGAATCCTGAGAGAAATCCCGTCAGAATCCTCGTCAGAATCCTGAGAGGATTCTCGTCAGAATCCTAAGAAGATTCTCGTAAGAATCCTTAAGATCCTTGTCAGAATCCTGAGAGGATCCTTGTCAGAATCCTGAGAGGATTGCCGTCAGAATCCTGAGAGGATCCATGTCAGAATCCTGAGAGGATCCATGTCAGAATCCTGAGAGGATCCTGGTCAGAATCCTGAAAGGATTCGCGTCAGGATCATGAGAGGATTCGCCTCAAATTCCTGAGAGGAATCTCTTCACAATCCTGAGAGAAATCTCTTCACAATCCTGAGAGGATTTTCTTCTAAATCCTGAGAGGATTCCCGTCAGAATTCTCGACTGAATCCTGACAGGATTTTCGTCAGAATCCTGAGAGGATTCTCCTCCGAATCCTGAGAGGATTCTCTTCACAATCCTAAGAGGATTTACTTCAGAATCCTGAGATTATTCTCCTCAAGATCTTGAGAGGATTCTGGTCTGAATCCTGAGAGGATCTTCGTCAGAATCCCGAGAGAATTCTCGTCAGAATCCTGAGAGGATTCTCGCCAGAATCCTTAAAAGATTCACGTCAGGATCCTGAGAGGATCCTTGCCAGAATCCAGAGAGGATCCTTGTCAGAATCATGAGAGGATTCCTGTCAGAATCCTGAGAGGATTCCAGTCAGAATCCTGAGAGAAATCCGTCAGAATCCTGAAAGGATTTCCGTCAGAATACTGAGAGGATTCCCGTTCATGAGATGATTCGCCTCAAAATCCTGAGAGGAATCTTCTAAATCCTCAGAGGATTCTCCTCAAAATCCTGAGAGGATTCTCGTCAGAATCCTGAGAGGATTCTCCTCAATATCTTGAGAGGATTCTCTTCACAATTCTGAGAGGATTTTCTTCATAATCCTGAGAGGATTCTCCTCAAGATCTTGAGAGGACTCTCCTCAGAATCCTGAGAAGATTCTCTTTCAGAAACCAAGGAGGATTCTCCTAAGATTCCTGAGGAGATTCTTCTCAGAATCCTTAGAGGATACTCCTCAGAATCCTGAGAGGATTTTTTCTAGTATCCTGCAATGATTCTCCTCAGAATCCTGAGAGGACTCTGCTCAGCATCCTGAGAAGATTTTGCTCAGAATTCTGAGAGGATTCTGCTCAGAATCCTGAGAGGATTCTGCTCAGAATACTGAGTGGATTCTGCTCAAAATCCTGGATGGATTCTGCTCAGAATCCTGAGGGGATACCGCTCAGAATTCTGAGAGGATTCTGCTCAGAATTCTGAGAGGATTCTGCTCAGAATCTGAGAGGATTCTGGTCAGAATCTGAGAGGATTTTGCTCAGAATACTGAGAGGATTCTGCTCAGAATTCTGAGAGGATTCTGCTCAAAATCCTGAGAGGATTCTGCTCAGAATCCTGAAAGGATTATTATCAGAATCCTCAGAGGATTCTGCTCTGAATCCTGAGAGGATTCTCCTCAGAATCTGAGTGGATTTTGCTCAGAATACTGAGAGGATCCATCTCAGAATCCTCATAGGATTCTGCTCAGAATTTTGAGAGGATTCTGCTTAGAATACTGAGAGGGTTCTGCTCAGAATCCTGTGAGGATTCTGCTCAGAATCCTGTGAGGATTCTGCTCAGAATCCTGAGAGGATTCTGCTCAGAACTCTGAGAGAATTCTGCTCAGAATCCTGAGAGGATTCTGCTCAGAATTCTTGAGGATTTTTCTCAGAATCCTCTCTTTAAAATTCACGAATAAAAAAAAAATCAGGATTCACTACAGAATCCTCCCAGGGTTGTCTACAGAATCTTCTCAGGATTCTCTACAGAATCCTTTCCGGATTCTTAACAGAATCCTTTCCGGATTCTTAACAGAATCCTCTCCGGGTTCTCTACAGAATCCTCTCAGGATTGTCCTCAGAATCCTCCCAAGATTCTCCACAGAATCCTCTTCAGGTTCTCCACAAAATCCTCTCCAGATTCTTTACAGAATCCTCTCCAGATTCTGTACAGAATCCTCTCCGGATTCTCTACAATCCTCTTCGGATTCTCTTCAGAATCCTCTCCGGATTATGTTCAGAATCCTCTTCGGAATCTCTACAGAATCCTCTTCGGATTCTCTACAGAATCCTCTTCGGATTCTCTACAGAATCCTCTCCGGATTCTCTACAGAATCCTCTCCGGATTCTCTGCAGAATCCTCTCCGGATTCTCTGCAGAATCCTCTCCGGATTCTCTGCAGAATCCTCTCCGGATTCTCTACAGAATCCTCTCCGGATTCTCTGCAGAATCCTCTCCGGATTCTCTACAGAATCCTCTCCGGATTCTCTACAGAATCCTCTCCGGATTCTCTACAGAATCCTCTCCGGATTCTCTACAGAATCCTCTCCGGATTCTCTACAGAATCCTCTCCGGATTCTCTACAGAATCCTCTCCGGATTCTCTACAGAATCCTCTCCGGATTCTCTACAGAATCCTCTCCGGATTCTCTACAGAATCCTCTCCGGATTCTCTACAGAATTCTCTCCGGATTCTCTACAGAATCCTCTCCGGATTCTCTACAGAATCCTCTCCGGATTCTCTACAGAATCCTCTCCGGATTCTCTACAGAATCCTCTCCGGATTCTCTACAGAATCCTCTCCGGATTCTCTACAGAATCCTCTCCGGATTCTCTACAGAATCCTCTCCGGATTCTCTACAGAATCCTCTCCGGATTCTCTACAGAATCCTCTCCGGATTCTCTACAGAATCCTCTCCGGATTCTCTACAGAATCCTCTCCGGATTCTCTACAGAATCCTCTCCGGATTCTCTACAGAATCCTCTCCGGATTCTCTACAGAATCCTCTCCGGATTCTCTACAGAATCCTCTCCGGATTCTCTACAGAATCCTCTTCGGATTCTCTACAAACCAAACGCTTTCAGCAATATTTTGCTGAATTTTGCCGAGCTGAAGGGTTCAGCAAAATTTTTTGCTGAACTATCGGCAAAGTTTGCTGAATTTCAGCAAAACGTTACTGGTGATCAGCAGAGTTTACTGAACAAATCAGCAAAATTTTGCTGAATTTCAGCAAAATGTTTACTGAAACCTTCAGCTCGGCAAAATTCAGCAAAATTTTGCTGAAACCCTCAATCGATTTTTGGTGTGTACAGAATCCTCTCCGGATTCTCTCCGGATTCTCTACAGAAAGCTCTCCGGATCCTCTACAGAAAGCTCTCCGGATCCTCTACAGAATCCTCCTCGGATTCTCTATAGAATCCTCTCCGTATTCTCTACAGAATCCTCTCCGGATTCTCTACAGAATCCTCTCCGGATTCTCTCCAGATTCTCTATAGAAAGCTCTCCGGATTCTCTACAGAATCCTCTTCGGATTCTCTTCAGAATGCTCTCCGGATTCTCTACAGAATCCTCTCCGGATTCTCTACAGAATCCTCTTCGGATTCTTTAAAGAATCCTCTTCGGATTCTCTACAGAATCCTCTTCGGATTCTCTACAGAATCCTCTTCGGATTCTCTACAGAATCCTCTTCGGATTCTCTACAGAATTATCTTCGGATTCTCTACAGAATCCTCTTCGGATTCTCTACAGAATCCTCTTCGGATTCTCTACAGAATCCTCTTCGGATTCTCTACAGAATCCTCTTCGGATTCTCTACAGAATCCTCTTCGGATTCTCTACAGAATGCTCTCCGGATTCTCTACAGAATCCTCTTCGGATTCTCTACAGAATCCTCTTCGGATTCTCTACAGAATCCTCTTCGGATTCTCTACCGAATCCTCTTCGGATTCTCTACAGAATCCTCTTCGGATTCTCTACAGAATCCTCTTCGGATTCTCTACACAATCCTCTTCGGATTCTCTACAGAATCCTCTTCGGATTCTCTACAGAATCCTCTTCGGATTCTCTACAGAATCCTCTTCGGATTCTCTACAGAATCCTCTCCGGATTCTCTACAGAATCCTCTCCGGATTCTCTACAGAATCCTCTCCGGATTCTCTACAGAATCCTCTCCGGATTCTCTACAGAATCCTCTCCGGATTCTCTACAGAATCCTCTCCGGATTCTCTACAGAATCCTCTCCGGATTCTCTACAGAATCCTCTCCGGATTCTCTACAGAATCCTCTCCGGATTCTCTACAGAATCCTCTCCGGATTCTCTACAGAATCCTCTCCGGATTCTCTACAGAATCCTCTCCGGATTCTCTACAGAATCCTCTCCGGATTCTCTACAGAATCCTCTCCGGATTCTCTACAGAATCCTCTCCGGATTCTCTACAGAATCCTCTCCGGATTCTCTACAGAATCCTCTACGGATTCTCTACAGAATCCTCTACGGATTCTCTACAGAATCCTCTTCGGATTCTCTACAGAATCCTCTTCGGATTCTCTACAGAATCCTCTTCGGATTCTCTACAGAATCCTCTTCGGATTCTCTACAGAATCCTCTTCGGATTCTCTACAGAATCCTCTTCGGATTCTCTACAGAATCCTCTTCGGATTCTCTACAGAATCCTCTTCGGATTCTCTACAGAATCCTCTTCGGATTCTCTACAGAATCCTCTTCGGATTCTCTACAGAATCCTCTCCGGATTCTCTTCAGAATCCTCTTCGGATTCTCTTCAGAATCCTCTCCGGATTCTCTTCAGAATCCTCTCCGGATTCTCTTCAGAATCCTCTCCGGATTCTCTTCAGAATCCTCTCCGGATTCTCTTCAGAATCCTCTCCGGATTCTCTTCAGAATCCTCTCCGGATTCTCTTCAGAATCCTCTCCGGATTCTCTTCAGAATCCTCTCCGGATTCTCTTCAGAATCCTCTCCGGATTCTCTTCAGAATCCTCTCCGGATTCTCTTCAGAATCCTCTCCGGATTCTCTTCAGAATCCTCTCCGGATTCTCTTCAGAATCCTCTCCGGATTCTCTTCAGAATCCTCTCCGGATTCTCTTCAGAATCCTCTCCGGATTCTCTTCAGAATCCTCTCCGGATTCTCTTCAGAATCCTCTCCGGATTTTCTTCAGAATCCTCTCCGGATTCTCTTCAGAATCCTCTCCGGATTCTCTTCAGAATCCTCTCCGGATTCTCTTCAGAATCCTCTCCGGATTCTCTTCAGAATCCTCTCCGGATTCTCTTCAGAATCCTCTCCGGATTCTCTTCAGAATCCTCTTCGGATTCTCTTCAGAATCCTCTTCGGATTCTCTTCAGAATCCTCTTCGGATTCTCTTCAGAATCCTCTTCGGATTCTCTTCAGAATCCTCTCCGGATTCTCTTCAGAATCCTCTCCGGATTCTATTCAGAATCCTCTCCGGATTCTCTTCAGAATCCTCTCCGGATTCTCTTCAGAATCCTCTCCGGATTCTCTTCAGAATCCTCTCCGGATTCTCTTCAGAATCCTCTCCGGATTCTCTTCAGAATCCTCTCCGGATTCTCTTCAGAATCCTCTCCGGATTCTCTTCAGAATCCTCTCCGGATTCTCTTCAGAATCCTCTCCGGATTCTCTTCAGAATCCTCTCCGGATTCTCTTCAGAATCCTCTCCGGATTCTCTTCAGAATCCTTTCCGGATTCTCTTCAGAATCCTCTCCGGATTCTCTACAGAATCCTCTCCGGTTTCTCTTCAGAATCCTCTCCGGATTCTCTTCAGAATCTTCTCCAGATTCTCTTCAGAATCCTCTCCGGATTCTCTTCAGAATCCTCTCCGGATTCTCTTCAGAATCCTCTCCGGATTCTCTTCAGAATCCTCTCCGGATTATCTTCAGAATCCTCTCCGGATTATCTTCAGAATCCTCTCCGGATTCTCTTCAGAATCCTTTCCGGATTCTCTTCAAAATCCTCTCCGGATTCTCTACAGAATCCTCTCCAGATTCTCTACAGAATTCTTTAGGATTCTCTACAGAATCTTTAGGATACTCTACAGAATCCTTACCGGATTCTCTACAGAATCCTTACCGGATTCTCTACAGAATCCTTACCGGATTCTCTACAGAATCCTTACCGGATTCTCTACAGAATCCTTACCGGATTCTCTACAGAATCCTTACCGGATTCTCTACAGAATCCTTACCGGATTCTCTACAGAATCCTTACCGGATTCTCTACAGAATCCTTACCGGATTCTCTACAGAATCCTTACCGGATTCTCTACAGAATCCTTACCGGATTCTCTACAGAATCCTTACCGGATTCTCTACAGAATCCTTACCGGATTCTCTACAGAATCCTTACCGGATTCTCTACAGAATCCTTACCGGATTCTCTACAGAATCCTTACCGGATTCTCTACAGAATCCTTACCGGATTCTCTACAGAATCCTTACCGGATTCTCTACAGAATCCTTACCGGATTCTCTACAGAATCCTTACCGGATTCTCTACAGAATCCTTACCGGATTCTCTACAGAATCCTTACCGGATTCTCTACAGAATCCTTACCGGATTCTCTACAGAATCCTTCCCGGATTCTCTACAGAATCCTTCCCGGATTCTCTTCAAAATCCTCTCCGGATTCTCTACAGAATCCTCTCCAGATTCTCTACAGAATCCTTTAGGATTCTCTACAGAATCTTTAGGATACTCTACAGAATCTTCAGGATACTCTACAGAATCCTTTAGGATTCTCTACAGAATCCTTCCCGGATTCTCTACAGAATCCTTCCCGGATTCTCTACAGAATCCTTCCCGGATTCTCTACAGAATCCTTCCCGGATTCTCTACAGAATCCTTCCCGGATTCTCTACAGAATCCACTCCGGATTCTCTACAGAATCCACTCCGGATTCTCTACAGAATCCACTCCGGATTCTCTACAGAATCCACTCCGGATTCTCTACAGAACCCACTCCGGATTCTCTACAGAATCCTATCCGAATTCTCTACAGAATCCTATCCGGATTGTTCTCCGAATTCTCTCCGAATTCTCCACATAATCCTCTCTGGATTCTTTACAGAATTCTCTCGGGATTCTCGTCAGAGTACGTTCAGGATTCTCAATTCAGGATAACTTAAGAGTATTCTCGACCGGATCATTTCATGATTCTTGTCAGAATAAGCGCTACACCGTTTTCCAGCTGAAACCACTTCCTTTCACCGAACCTTTACCAAAACACCTGCAACAAAATCACAAATTTATTCATGGAAATGGCTTTATCGTCCACACTTCCGACACTGAGAATCTGGTAGCGAACCAGCCCGTTACCGGGTTCACAATGTCCATCTGTTACCTGTTTTTCCATTATCTTCGCACTAATAGTTTCTCGGCCATTTATGGTGGCCTGCTGCCACCTCGCCGCCCGCTCCCAATCCACCTTTCTTGTTAGGTACACTAGAAGAGCCACTTCGGTCGGAAGACAAATAACGATAACAGCGCGTCCTTTTTCGCAGCAGTTCACTCCTCCTGAATGGGTCCATCCATACCCATCAGCTTGAGATAGGGGGATGCTGGCTGAAGGCAAAAAAAAGGGTAACTAATCTAAATGGTTGCACCACGCCTCGGAACAGTGAGGGTTTCCTCTCTAGAAGGGGTAGTGAGGAAATGTGAGGGCGAGAATCGCTTAAGCAAGGTGCTGGAATCGAGCGAATGGATGGGCTGCGTTAGAAAAGAGGTAAATTTGAACAGGTTGTTTTCTGAATCCTGCTTTGATTCAGCAAAGATTTCTCTTGGAATTCCATTAAAATTCCTGCTAGAATTCTCTACAGAATTCTGCAGATTATCCCCAATAATCCACAAAATGCTGCTAATGTTCTCTATAAATTATACTGAGACTCTCCACGCAATGTTGCTTTTCCACAGGATAATGCTTGGGAAATTTTCCACGGAGTTCTATCTAAATTCTTTATCATGTCAAAAAATCTTCCTGGAATGTTTGGATCCGTTTGGAGTTGTCCACAAAATCATTTTGAGATTCTTTATAGAATCATGCTAGGAGTCTCGTGCAAGAAATCTCCACATTCTCCAATTCGTTGGGATTTCATACAGAATACTTCTGAAATTCTATACAAAATTTTGATGAGATTCTCCATAAAATGTTGCTGTGAATTTCCCCACATTATTTATTCTCCACAGAATCCTATCACGAATCTACACAGAATTCTCCAAAGCGAATTTGCAGCAAAATTATTATGGGATTCTTTACAGAAATCTGCCGGATTTTTCCACACAAGTTTGCCAGGGTTATCCCCATAATCTTGTTGGAATTCTCTATAGATTCCCTTTGGAAGTCTCCACAGAATTATGGTGGGATACGCTACAAAATTATGCAGAAATTTGTCACAGGCTTAAGTGACAATTCTCCACTAAATCCAACAGGAATTCTCCACAGAATCCTTTTGAGAATAGCTTTGCGGAGATTTTCCAGAGATTTTATTTGAGTGTTTCCATAGACTTCTTCTTAGGTTATTCTACTGAGATGGGAGTCTCCACAGAATCATCTGTAGAAGTCTCCACTGAATCCTGCTTAGAATTCTTTTCACATTTTTTTTCAGAATCCTCACGATTTTGTTCTCGGATACTTTTGTTGTGATTCTCTATAGATTCCCTTTGAAAGTCTCCAAAGAATCCTATTGGGATTCTCTACAGAATAAGTTGGGAATCTGTGTTTTCTAATTCTATGGGGTCTTGCACAGAATCTCCTACAAAATTTTGAGAGTCCGGCAGGGTTTATCCGAAGAATTCTGCTGATATTCTTCACATCTCCAGAGTGTTGAAGAAATTATTCTCATAATAATGATGAGGAGGATTCTCTACAGAATTTCGCTGGAATTTTACACAGTTTTAAGCCAGAATTCTCCACAGAACCCTTTTGAGAGAACCTTCTTTGGGATTCCAGATAATCTTTCTGATATTTTCCATATGATCTTGCAGCTGTTTTTTTTTCTTCTGGAAGTCTCCACTGAGAGCTACTTAGAATTCTTTTCAGATTTTTTTCAGAGTTCTCACGATGTTGTTCTTAGAATTTCCATCTGGTTTTCTATTGAGTTTCTAAGAGAATTTTCTGTGTAAAAAGTATCTAGGCCCTCGTTTCGGAGTCTAGTTACGATGGCACTTACGTTCTGATTAAATAAAGATTAACACATTTCTAGTGCGAACCATATTTTCACCCCCAAGAACATACTTCATACCACAATGTTCCTCTCGAAATGAGCACCGCCGAGTTCCGGCACGCCAATCTACGGTCGCTATTAATTACTCAACATCTGCCTCTCGCCTTTTGATGCCCGGCTAATGAATGACACTTCTGAGAGCCTAAGCTGCCTTCAGGCTCCACTCGGTGACGTCACCACCACCATCGCCACCGCCATCACCGACACTAAATTAAGACTAATCATCTTGAAACCCTCCTGGGCCTGACTGTTTCGTCTTTGGTTCACTTCTGGTTCATTCGCCAGATTCAATCTTCAAAAGCTCTCGCCAAAGCCGCCAAACATGGCACGGCACAGCCAAGTCAGCGCATTCATGGAAAACATATTTTCAGCTACCTACCTGTTTGGTACGAGCCCGAGTAGAGAAAACATATGGAAAATATTGGACTGCACTTGAGGTGCACTATAAAATTGTTGAAAATTCGAGTCGTCTATCTCCCATCGGTTTTGAGCTATTATGCTTTATGTTATCTTGCATGACCAGTGTTGCCAACTACTACTAGAATGATGTTATAAAATGACGCCTCTACACGGCTTACTGATAATTTGTTACGTTCCCTCAATCTTCTATGAACATGTGAACTATGCACATTGTAGTGACTTCAGATGCAGTTTTGTTTTTAGTTTAGAAAGGTTGCCAGTTTTCAGGAAAACAAATCTTTGAAATCGTTCTATGCAATATGAAATAGAAATTAAATTTCTTATTGTAGACATGAAAATGTACATATTTAGCCATATCTGATTCTACTTGAACAGTGTTGCCATCTAACAACCAAAATAATACTACCTGAAGCTTTCATTGGTGATCTTTTTCCTTTCGAACAGTGATGTATTTTTCATGTGTCTATTTGATTAACTATCAAAGATTCAGAGCAGTGACTGAAACGGATGTTTATCTGAAATCTATGATAATATTTCTTCATTAACTATTACTCGGGTCACCTTCATTCCCACCGGTCGGTGGTGCGGTGCAAAAGTGCCTTTGTTCCCATCAGCAACCAACATCAACAACTGATCCATGGTTTGGAGGGGGGAAGTTCTTGGTCTTTTGGTTTAGCTTAATCAATAGCCCATTAATCATTATCGCTAACCCCTGCTGCCACCACCACCACCACCATCATCGATTCGATGCCACGACCGGACCCCTTGGGCAATACATTTTCCCTTGGAAACATCAAAGAATAGCAACAACGAGTAAAGAACAGGACACATCAACCGTCGTCCGAACGAACGTACGAACAACATTCGATACTTGTACCTATCCAACGATGATGGGGCAACAGGAATAGGTGGGGGACCGTCTTTCGATGACATGTTAATTAATTTGTTACACTCGTTCAGTGTAGTACCTATCTGCGTATGTTGCCAGCGAAAGGTGCATTCAATTATTAAGAGGATTCGCCAGACAAGTGGCCTTTGTTTTGAACAAAATCTAACATGTTGAGTTGAGCTCAGCTATTGAAGTATACTGCTTCGAAATCAAGGAATGCTAGTAATTTTCGATCAGAAACAATTGAATAATCAAGAATTTTTTCGATGCGGCAGAGAATCCTCAGAGAATTCTGCAGCGAATCCTAAGAGGATTCTGCAGCGAATCCTAAGAGGATTCTGCAGCGAATCCTAAGAGGATTCTGCAGCGAATCCTAAGAGGATTCTGCAGCGAATCCTAAGAGGATTCTGCAGTGAATCCTAAGAGGATTCTGCAGCGAATCCAAAGAGGATTCTGCAACGAATTCTAAGAGGATTCTGCAGAGAATTCTAAGAGGATTCTGCAGAGAATCCTAAGAGGATTCTGCAGAGAATCCTAAGAGGATTCTGCAGAGAATCCTAAGAGGATTCTGCAGAGAATCCTAAGAGGATTCTGCAGAGAATCCTAAGAGGATTCTGCAGAGAATCCTAAGAGGATTCTGCAGAGAATCCTAAGAGGATTCTGCAGAGAATCCTAAGAGGATTCTGCAGAGAATCCTAAGAGGATTCTGCAGAGAATCCTAAGAGGATTCTGCAGAGAATCCTAAGAGGATTCTGCAGAGAATCCTAAGAGGATTCTGCAGAGAATCCTAAGAGGATTCTGCAGAGAATCCTAAGAGGATTCTGCAGAGAATCCTAAGAGGATTCTGCAGAGAATCCTAAGAGGATTCTGCAGAGAATCCTAAGAGGATTCTGCAGAGAATCCTAAGAGGATTCTGCAGAGAATCCTAAGAGGATTCTGCAGAGAATCCTAAGAGGATTCTGCAGAGAATCCTAAGAGGATTCTGCAGAGAATCCTAAGAGGATTCTGCAGAGAATCCTAAGAGGATTCTGCAGAGAATCCTAAGAGGATTCTGCAGAGAATCTTAAGAGGATTCTGCCGACAATCCTAAGAGGATTCTGTCGACAATCCTGAGAGGATTCTATCGACAATCCAGAGAGGATTCTGTCGACAATCCTGAGAGGATTCTGTCGAGAATCCTGAAAGAATTCTGTCAAGAATCCTGAGAGGATTCTGTCGAAAATCCTGAGAGGATTCTGTCGAAAATTCTGAGAGGATTCTGTCGAGAATCCTGAGAGGATTCTGTCGAGAATACTGAGAGCATTCTATCGAGAATCCAGAGAGGATTCTGTCGAGAATCCTGAGAGGATTCTTTCGAAAATCCTGAGAGGATTCTGTTGAGAATCCTGAGAGGATTCTGTTGAGAATCCTGAGAGGATTCTGTCGAGAATCCTGAGAGGATTCTGTCGAGAATCCTGAGAGGATTCTGTCGAGAATCCTGAGAGGATTCTGTCGAGAATCCTGAGAGGATTCTGTCGAGAATCCTGAGAGGATTCTGTCGAGAATCCTGAGAGGATTCTGTCGAGAATCCTGAGAGGATTCTGTCGAGAATCCTGAGAGGATTCTGTCGAGAATCCTGAGAGGATTCTGTCGAGAATCCTGAGAGGATTCTGTCGAGAATCCTGAGAGGATTCTGTCGAGAATCCTGAGAGGATTCTGTCGAGAATCCTGAGAGGATTCTGTTGAGAATCCTGAGAGGATTCTGTCGAGAATCCTGAGAGGATTCTGTCGAGAATCCTGAGAGGATTCTGTCGAGAATCCTGAGAGGATTCTGTCGAGAATCCTGAGAGGATTCTGTCGAGAATCCTGAGAGGATTCTGTCGAGAATCCTGAGAGGATTCTGTCGAGAATCCTGAGAGGATTCTGTCGAGAATCCTGAGAGGATTCTGTCGAGAATCCTGAGAGGATTCTGTCGAGAATCCTGAGAGGATTCTGTCGAGAATCCTGAGAGGATTCTGTCGAGAATCCTGAGAGGATTCTGTCGAGAATCCTGAGAGGATTCTGTCGAGAATCCTGAGAGGATTCTGTCGAGAATCCTGAGAGGATTCTGTCGAGAATCCTGAGAGGATTCTGTCGAGAATCCTGAGAGGATTCTGTCGAGAATCCTGAGAGGATTCTGTCGAGAATCCTGAGAGGATTCTGTCGAGAATCCTGAGAGGATTCTGTCGAGAATCCTGAGAGGATTCTGTCGAGAATCCTGAGAGGATTCTGTCGAGAATCCTGAGAGGATTCTGTCGAGAATCCTGAGAGGATTCTGTCGAGAATCCTGAGAGGATTCTGTCGAGAATCCTGAGAGGATTCTGTCGAGAATCCTGAGAGGATTCTGTCGAGAATCCTGAGAGGATTCTGTCGAGAATCCTGAGAGGATTCTGTCGAGAATCCTGAGAAGATTCTGCCGAGAATCCTGAGAGGATTCTGTCGAGAATTCTGAGAGGATTCTGTCAAGAATCCTGAGAGGATTCTGTCGAGAATCCTGAGAGGATGCTGTCGAGAATCCTGAGAGGATTCTGTCGAGAATCTTGAGAGGATTCTGTCGAGAATCTTGAGAGGATTCTGTCGAGAATCCTGAGAGGATTCTGTCGAGAATCCTGAGAGGATTCTGTCGAGAATCCTGAGAGGATTCTGTCGAGAATCCTGAGAGGATTCTGTCGAGAATCCTGAGAGGATTCTGTCGAGAATCCTGAGAGGATTCTGTCGAGAATCCTGAGAGGATTCTGTCGAGAATCCTGAGAGGATACTGTCGAGAATCCTGAGAGGATTCTGTCGAGAATCCTGAGAGGATTCTGTCGAGAATCCTGAGAGGATTCTGTCGAGAATCCTGAGAGGGTTCTGTCGAGAATCCTGAGAGGATTCTGTCGAGAATCCTGAGAGGATTCTGTCGAGAATCCTGAGAGGATTCTGTCGAGAATCCTGAGAGGATTCTGTCGAGAATCCTGAGAGGATTCTGTCGAGAATCCTGAGAGGATTCTGCCGACAATCCTGAGAGGATTCTGTCGAGAATCCTGAGTGGATTCTGTCGAGAATGCTGAGAGGATTCTGTCGAGAATCCTGGGAGGATTCTGTCGAGAATCCTGGGAGGATTCTGCAGAGAATCCTAAGACGCTTCTGCAGAGAATCCTAAGAGGATTCTGCAGAAAATCCTAAGAGGATTCTACAGAGAATCCTAAGAGGATTCTGTTGAGAATCCTGAGAGGATTCTGTAGATAATCCTGAGATATTCGGTTGAGAATTCTGAGAAGATTCTCTCGAGGATCTTGAGAGGATTCTGTCGAGGATCCTAAGAGAATTTTGACGAGAATCCTGGAAGGATTTTGTTAGGAATTGTAAGTGGACCATGTAGAAAATCCTGAGAGGATTCTGTAGAGAATTCTGAAAGGATTCTGTTCGCAATCCTGGGAAGAATCTGTCGAGAGTCCTGAGAGGATTCTGTAGAGAAACCTGATTCTGTAGAGAATCCAGCGATATTCTGTCGAGAATTCTGAGAAGATTCTCTCGAGGATCCTGAAAAGATTCTCTCGAGGATATTGAAAAGATTCTGTCGAGAATCCCAAGAGAATTCAGTTGAGAATCCTGGAAGGATTCTGTTGAGAATCGTGAGTGTACCATGTAGAGAATCCTGATAGGATTCTGTAGAGAAATCTGAAAGGATTCTGTTCGTAATCCTGGGAGGAATCTGCCGAGAATCCTGAGAGAAATCTGAGGAGAATTCTGATAGGATTCAGTAGAGAATCCTGACAGGATTCTGTGGCGAAACCTAACAGGATTCTGTAGAGAATTCCGACAGGATTCTGTAAAGAAACCTGAGAAGATTTTAAAGAGAATCCTGAGACGAATCTCTCAATAATCTTGAGTGGATTCTGTAGAGAATTCTGAGAAAATATGTAGAGAATTCTGAAAGGATTCTATTCACAATCCTGGGAGGATTCTGTCGAGAATCCTGAGATGAATCTATCGATAATCCTGAAAGGATGCTGTAGACAATCCTGAGAAATTCTGAAGAAAATTCTTAGTGGATTCTGTTCAGAATCCTGAGAGTATTCTTTAGATCTGAGAGGATTCTGTAGAGAATTTTGAAAAGATTCTGCTCGCAATCCTGGGAGGATTCTGTCGAAATTCCTGAGAGTATTCTGTAGACAATCTTTAGAGATTTTGTAAAAAATTCTGAAAGGATTCTGTAGAGAATCCTGAGAGGATTCTGTAGATAAATCTGAAAGGATTCTGTAGAGAATTTACAAAGGATTATGTTCGCAATCCTGGGAGGATTTTGTAGAGAATTCTGAGAGGATTCTTTTCGCAATCCTGGGAGGATCATGTCAAGAATCCTGAGAGGAATCTATCGATAATCCTGAGAGATTCTGTACAGAATACTGAGAGATTCTGCCTAGAATCCTGACAATATTCGGTCGAGAATTCTGAGAAGATTCTCTCGAGAATCCCAAGTGAAATCTGTCGTTCCAAAAGTACTGTTCCAAATACAATACGTCTAGGGTTTACGAAAAGCACACAGATTGGAATAGATTGTTCTAGCATTCGTGAGCTGGAGCTAAAATAATCTACATTCATTCGTTTGAACCAGATCACTCGAGCAATCGGACATTTTAAATTGGATTTCTTTAGGAATGTGTAGCAGATTGTAGCTGGAATCGGATGCAAATTGCTGTAGATATATAAAGAAAATTTCTCCAAGAAGAATGAAGTTCAGATTGCTCCAGAATTCTGAAACAGACTGCTCCCCAAGTGTGAAAAAATTCAATTAAAACCACAATTCTATCGGAATTTTCATTATGAACTAGCAATTGTTACTGCACTTTAATGATGCAGGAAAAATCCCGATTTCTCATATCCTCCCACCAACCCCTTAAACCGATTGGAATTTCAATAATTTTAATGGACACACTCGAGAGCGGACAAAGTTAGTTCGTAAAAATTCTTGTTTTCGCGTTCCCTTTCTCCCGCATCGCACAGATATTTCTCTTCCATCGCCTTCCTCAAATTGACAGCGACCACCGACCGCCGCCGTGAGCCTCCCATAATTTGCAACAACATTCATTCAAATGATCGTCGCTCGCTCACACCACAAAGCAAAAGCAAATAAAAATTCTTTCGCTCGTTGACGACTACATTGTACGCGTGTGTGCACGAGGGTGTGGTCGCTTCAAAGTTGCATAACCTCGAAAAAAAAAAACACAGAAAAGTAGAAGCACTAGTAAGTTGAGAGATCCTTGGACGTACCTCTAATTAAATATGCAATAAATCAGGAACATAACTTACCATAAAACCTACATTCAGGATTATGATGGAAACAATATTGCAAAAACAGTACAGCTACGATACATCTTATGGTGATATTATTATTATTATATTTTATTAAAGACACTTTACCAAAAAAGTTGGCATTCGTGTCCATTATGGTGATATGTACAGTACCTTAAATTAAACATAACATTAAATTATGCAATTTTCTATGTTTACAAGCAACAACAATATTGGATGATACGGGATATGGTTGTGAACCGTAATACGTATCTTCAAGTTCAAATTCTCGATATGTTTTTGATGTTATTACATTAAAATAATCAATTGGTTATGCTTCAGTCGAGCTTCCAGAATCGAATCAACTGAATTTATCTAATCAGTTGCTAGTAAAGGTGCCGAATGAATAACCATACAGCTAATGGTTAATGAACAATATGTTGCGAATGTTTTGCCCAGCACTGATTTATAGTATGCAGTTTTTTTGTTTTCGTTCACTAAACTACAGTTAGTAAACTTAACTACAACCACTATTGATTTTATTGTGACTTTTTGATGTAGAGTTACCAAATTGTAATACATACTGTTTTTGTCTGGCTAGACACAATACGGTGAGCAAAATCTTTTAAACCTGTTCGCCACGCCCAAGCAACATTTCTATATCCAATTTTGCTGGTGAAGATTCTGAGAATCGTCCCCTTCTGGAATCTGTGTATGTTACCTGAAAATTTCACCTGGACAAAGAATATGAAGTGATCCATCCATCACCGACCCAAAACAAATTAATGCATCAACAAATCAAAACATTGCCGGCACTGTGACAGCTAATGAGATCCAAATTGGTCAACCTTCTTATCATTATTACTATAACAATGGCAGCCGTCGCCACCGCCACGCCATGGCCAAAACCTCTCGGCTATGGCAATGTCATAACAATTATGATCGCCGATGATAGCTCAGTTGTGGTCGATTACTTTCGCGTGTCTTCGCCCCGTCGAAGTCGGTCGAAGCACGAGCTATGAAAACAAGCGGCGTTGAGGCAAGGTTGAAATGATCGGATCTCGACGCGGGCAGAAGAATGCTTGTGCCAAACCGGTTTTTCCTGGATGTGACCGAGGCTCGTTTCGCGTTGCGCAGACTTTTTGGCTTTGGCTGAGAGGAGCGCGTGTGATTATTGATTTTCAAATTGCTCAAGAATAAGCTCGTGGCCTCTCATCATATTCGCCTAATTCGCTAGTTCAGGAAGTTCTAACAGAAACATTCTTTGAGAAATATCCTGTCACTTCGAATCCCGAAATCTTTCAGAAATCCAGTCTCAGGATTCAGTCGTGTACCCTGGCTGAATTTCCGACAGAATCTTGTCAGGATTCTCCACAAAATTCTGCAGGATTCTCTACAGAATCCCTTCAGGATTTTCGACAGAATCCTCTCGGGACTCTTGCAAAAATTCTTTCAGAATTTTCAACAGAATCCTTTCAGCATTATTGACAGAATCCTCTCAGGATTCTCTACAGAATTCATTCAAGATTCTCGTTGGAGTACTCTCAAGAATCTCTACAAAATTCTCTCAGACATCATTACAGATTCCTCTCAGGACTCTCGATAAAATCCTCTCAGGATTTTCTAGAAAATCCTGACAGGATTCTCGACAGAATCCTCTCAGGATTTTTGACATGCTCCTCTCAGAATTCTCGGTCAAAGCCTCTCAGAATTTTCGGCAGTATCCACTCAGGATTCTTGACGGACATTTTCTGCAGAATCCTCTCAGGTTTCTCTGCAGGTTTCTCGACAGAATCCTCTCTGGATGTTCTACAGAATCCACTCACGATTCTCAACAGAATCCCCAAAGGATTCTCGACAGAATTCTCTCAAGATTCTCGACAGAATCCTTTTTGGGTTCTCGACAGAATCTTCTCAATAATTTCTACAGAATCCTCTCAGTTTTCTCCTCAGAAACCTCTCAGGATTCTCTACAAAATTCTATCAGGATTCTCTAATGAATCCTCTCAGGATTCTCTTCAAAATTCGCTCAGGTTTCGCTACAGAATCCTCTCAGAATTCTCTACATAATTCTCTCAGGTTTAGCTACAGAATCCTCTCAGAATTCTCTACATAATCCTCTCAGGGTTCTCTACAGAATCCTCTCAGGATTCTCTAAAGAGTCCTCTCAGGACTCTCTACAGAACCCTCTCAGGATTCTATATAGAATCCTTTCATGATTCTCTACAGAATCTTTCAGGATTGTCTACAGTATCCTCTCAGGGTTCTCTACAGAATCATCTCAGAAATCTTTACAGAATTCTATCAAGATATTTTACAGAATCCTCTCAGAATTCTCTTCAAAATGCACTCAGGAATCGCTACATAATCCTCTCAGGGTTCTCTACAAAATTGTTTCAGGTTTCTGCACAAAATACTCTCAGGATTCTACAGGATATTCTCAAGATGCTCTACAGAATCCTCTTTAAAAATTCTCTACAGAATCCAATCAAGATTCTCAACAGAACTCTTTTAGGATTCTCGACAGAATCCTCTCAGGATTATGAAACAGAATCCTTTCAAAATTCTCTACAAAATTCACTCACGATTCTCGACAGAATCCTCTTAGGATCTCAGGTTTCGCTACAGAATCCTCCAAGGATTCTCTACAGAATCCCTTCCGGAATTCATCTATAAATTAGTTTTTTGATGGATATTTTGGAAGAAATTTCTGAATGAATATCCTGATTACGCCAAAAATAAATGGTGTTCTAAAAGTCAAAGTGCTCAATCTTGAAATGTTTTTTTGTTACTTTTATTAATATATATTTTAACTTAAGCTAATTCTACACTCAAACGCTAGAATTATGCATATTTTAGTACATATGTTTGTAGAACATTTAGACTTTCTAAAAAAATATTTTAAGATTTCGCTAGGGCGATTTTTGAAAAATGACCACCATTCTTAAAACTCTCAAAAAACCAAAACTTTCGTAATATTTTTTCAAATTCTGAATTTTGTCAGTAAATTTGTATTTTTCTATTGATCTCTAGACATTCTTTTATGGTATTGTGCTCATATTGACCCCAAAACCTATGTTGTGTTTTTTTGAGAATATTTAACAAAATTCGCCAGACAAAATTCATTTAACATTTTTTTTATTATAAACCACAAATATTTTATCTGATGGTACACAAATTTCTGTGAAAAAAGATTTGAAGTATCTCGTCTGGGAGTTGCGGTATTACACTCTTGGTGAATGGTCAGTATTTCAAATATTTGCTTAACTTCATATATGTGTAGTTACTAGAGTAGCAAAGGCCGATTTATGAAGTTTAGCATATATTTGAAATATTGACCATTCACCAAAAGTGTATTATCGCAGTTCCTAGACAAAATATTCAAAATATTTTTTTCACAGAAGTTTTGCATACTAACAACGTACATATATTGTTTTCTGGAGTCATTATTGCCTTCTTAATATTTCAAAAAAATGGTATTGTTTAAGAATGCCTAGAGGTACAAAAAAATATACAAAACTACAGAAAAAAATCGAAAGTTGAAAAAATATTTAGATAATTTAGGTTTTTTGATTTTTTATATAAAATCGAATTAAAAAAACATCCCTTGACGAAATCTTTAAATAAGTTTCTAGAAAATCGAAAATGCAGCAAATATATTTTATTTATAGTTTTAGGTTTCAACATCTATTTTTTTGGACTGCCTAATCATGAGGAATTTCCAAAAAAAACCAAAGGAATCCCCAAAAGGACTTTTTGGAGGAATCAGCAGATGACATTTCTGGAGGAATCCTCAGAAAGAAATGTCCAGGTATATTACTCAGCTGGAATTCCTGAAACTCCTCAGATGGAATTTCTACAGTAGCTCACAGATTCCTAGAAGATAACTGAAATAGAATTTTTGGAGGAATCCTTTTGAATTCTTGTAAATACGCTCAGAAGGAAATCATGCGAGAATCCCATATTTTTGAATCCTTGGGAAATCTTAACCCAACCTATAACCTTAAGTGACTTGAATATTAAAATACTCTCAGGAAGTCCTACATAAATTTGGGCAGGATGGCATCCTATCCAGCAAAAATTCTTTTTGGAATTCCTGCAAAAGTTCCTTCCGAAGTTCGTTCTTCGATTCGTCCAAGAGCCTTAGATGAATTCCCATCAAAATCCTCTTGAGCCTATTTTCAGAGTTCCTTTTGGGGATCCTCCAAGACTCTCTACTAAGAAGCTCTATAGAAGTTTCTTCTAAAAATCAAGCCAGAAGTACCATTCAGAAGCTCTCCTGGAGTTCTTTCTGGAAGTCTTTCAAAAGTTTTTACTGGAAATCCTCCACACGATCAGGAGTTCCTCGGAAGTACCTTTTGGGTAGCTTCCAAGAGTTCTTATTGGGATTCGACTAGGAGTTCCTTCTGGGGATCTTTCAGTAGACCTCTCTCTCTCCAGATCGAATTTCTGAATCAATCCCCAGAATGTCTTTTGGAAGCAAACAATTTCTGAAGAAATCCCCAGAGGTTTTTGGAGAAACATTTTTGAAGAATCAGCAGATGATTTTTTTTGAAAGAATCCTCAGAAAGAGTTTCTGGTGGATTCCCTGAAGTTTGAATGAATCCCACGCATTCCTAGATTAATCCACAGATGTAGTTCTTGGCGAAATCCTTAGAAAGACTTACGAGAAAAATACTCAAATGAAACATCTTGAATTTTTAGAGCTATTTTCAGAAGATTTTTTTAAAATAATCTCAGAAGATCGTGCATAAAGTTGGGCAAGCATACTATGGAGCTCTGAAACCCCGTAAAACACCCCTGGAATGCTCCTGAAGCCCCTGGAACATCCATGAAACTCGCAGGAACGCCCCAGAAACCCCGTGAAACACGCTGGAACACACCTGGTAGCCTCTGGGACCCCCTGAAACTCCTGGAAACTTCACGCCTCTAACACTCCTTTGAAACTTCATGTAACGCTCGTAGAACCCCTTGAAATCCTTTGGAACGCTCCTAAAACGTCCTGAAACACCCGGGCACGTTCCTGAAACCCCATGGAACACCCCTGAAACCCCCAGAATCCTGCTGGTACACCCTGAAACCCTCTGGATCACACTTGGAACGCCCCTAGGACTCCGTATGACTTGGAACGCTCTTTTATTACCCTGGACGCTCCATAAACTCCCCGAACCTCGCTGGAACATCCTGAAATGTTTCTGAAACCTATTGGAAGGCTCTTAAAGCCCCATGGAAGGACCCTGGGTCCCACAGAAACCATTTGGAACCCATGGACCACTTTTTTGGAACTCCCTGAAATCCACTGGAACATCCATGAAATCCTTTGGAACACTCCTAAAGCCCCCTGAAACCCTCGGAACCCACAGGAATGCCCCTAAAAATCCCTTAGAGTCGCATAGTACACCTCTGGAACGTCTCATAAATCTCGTGAAACCCTATGGAACCCCTTCAACACTTCTGGAACGTCGGAAATTTTATTCAGGAACTCCGGAAAACTTAATCGCTAATTTTTACGAAAATGCATCCGAAGAAGAAATCGCTATGGAGTTTTACAGCAAAACTTTCTGAATGTTCTTGCACGAATATATCCAGAAATTCGTCCAAGGTGTTCTTTTGTTAATTTTTAAAGAAAGATCACCCTAAACTCTAATTGAAAAATTCTCCACAACTCTCATTGGAAAACCATTTTGTCAAACCCTCCAAAAACTTTGCTGGAGAATTTTAAGAATTTTAAGAAATTTATCCAAAATCAAAAAAATCTCTCGAATTTTTACAAAATAATAAAAAACAAGAATTATGCAAGGAATTCTTTTGGAAATTGAAGAAAATTTACTTGTTATTACGTCTCAGGTATTAACTAGGTATCAATTGATATATGAATGCAAGTTCCAGAATCGAAATCCAGTATCGATTCCCTAACCTCAAATCTACCTGTCCACCAAGTATAAATCCTTGAAGTTTTTGAACAAATTTGCAATATAATGAGAATAGCTGCTTTAAGTCATTTTCTATTTTGATTTTGGTCATAAATTCCCTGCAATTGCAAGTTTCAGGGTCGGTTCCCAGGTAAAAAGTGAGGTTACGCGACGCCACTGTCCAATTTTTTTTTTCCAGAACTATGGATTTGCTCTAAAATAAATTCTAAATGGTCCAAGAAGAGACATAAAATCCAAACACATTCTTAAATGAAATACTCGATCAAATAAAAATCGCTGGAAATTCCAGGATATTTTCAAGTGATGTCTACGGTTTTCAGTCATTTCCCAGCTAGTAAAGACTTTGCTCGTGGTCTACAAGTCTTCAAAAGTACCTAATTAACTCAAAACAATATTCTCTACTAGTTCAACCAAAACTCACAATTCGATCTGCTACTGTATCCATTCCGGAGAATCTTCTTCTTCCTCGATTCGTTCGTGTGTTTAATGCATCCTCCCTCTTACCCCCTTTCCATTCCGAACAATCCCCAACACCTCGCTTAGAATTAAACACCACACCACTGACTGTGTGAATGGCTCACGTTCAACTCTTTTGCCATTGACCGGACGGGAATATAATTCACACTACCGAACGACGACACCCTCCTCGGCTCTCGCTGTCCGTCGAGTTCGCACCAATACAGATCCACCACACTTGATCCATTCGCCACGCTACCGGTTTTCTGACCGCCGTCGCCGGCAACCGGCCGGTCAGCCATCACATCATCGCGGCAACGAAGAACCACATGCGCGCTTCTTCTGTATTGTTTCCTTAGTCTGGTCTGCTCAAGAATCAGTCAATCGTGCGCGATTGAGTCACCACCACGCCACGCTTCGATGACTTAACACCCATACCAGCAGGTGAGCGAACGAACTGAACAGCTCTCAGTGCTCACGAGAGACATGCGAAGAGCATGTGAAGCGAGAACAAGCGATCGAGAGCGAACGCGCTCGCGCGTTCGGGTGAGTGCCGAACTCTCTCGCTCACGCAGCGACGCGAGTGTCGCTCTCGCACCAGCGCGAAACGTGAGAGAATGACGGAATGACGGAGAACGAAGGAACGTGGATAATCGAAATTTCAAGGTTAACTCGACGGTGAGCTGCGCGCGCGTTGCGCCGACATTTGTACGGTTTCCTGAATCTCTCCGCGTTTCTCGCTCTCTTCCTATCGTTCGTTCGGGTCGCCTTTGTTCGCATACGACGATGTGACGACTCTCATCGTTTTTTTTCTTATTTCCCCGGTGGAAGTGGGTAGATATCACGGCGACGACTGTGTCGGAGCAATCGATTGGCTTATCTAGGGGCTTAGTAGCCGACTTAGTCGGCTTAAACCTAGCACCACCGAAATGTGATTTATGACGACCGAGTCGCTCCCGATTTGAGTCGTTCGCTCCGCGAGGGCCATTGACTTAGGCGCTCTAGGCGGCTTAATGGGGGCTTTGTCGAATGTGAGAATCACGCCGCAGGAATACACTAGCAGCGCGTCAATCGGGTACCGAAGCACATGGAATAAATTGGATAATTTCGGCGGGGGATTGCTCGAGGCGACTAGGAGTGAACGAATCCGTACGAGGTCGAGCCAAATGGGGGAGAGTGTTGCGCGCTTGCTAATGGACTTGAACTGAAATGGGGCTACCACCACAATGGACGTGTGATTTTGCGCGGAAGCTACCCGTCGTTTGTAATTGCGGGGTAATTTTGAGTGGAACTCGTTCGAACCTCGGAGGTCACGGTTTTGGCGGTTTTGAAATTGAAAAATTGATCGCGGAAGATTTCATAGGCTCTTGGTGCAACCTGTTCAGGTTCTTGGTGCAACCTTTTCCAGATTTTCAAGATTGTGATGAAATCTGCTCTAGACACATGGTGCAATCACCCACAAATTCCTGCAGAAATCTGTTCTTGATGCAATGTGATCTAGTTTCTATGTCGAACGTTTAGTGCAACCTGTTTTAGGTTTTATAAGTTCCATATAACTGTTCACTCAACGCAATCTCAATCCGCCTGCACGTTTGATTCTCAAAAAATCCGAGTACCACCCTTTACGTTCCGAAAAATTCTCAACTCCTGCACCCAAGCAACGCTAATTAAAAAATATCAAATCAACGACAGCAGATCCCAATGGCAATGGCGCTGGCTTGATGAAACAAAAATACCGTGGAAAAAGTTCCGGTGTTCTCTTCTGTTTGCCCTCTCTCCGTTTCATGGCCTGCGACTGGGACTGAGATGAGGGCAAAAAAAAAAGTTGCAATAAAAATTACAAACCCCATTATTTCATTCAGTGCGGTGGCAGCAGCAACAGCAGCCGTTCCTCGGTTACAAAATTTTACCGATTTGTTTACCTTCCCATTCAGGAAAAAAAGAACTTTGCTGCCAAGGGTTATGGTTGCTGCCGAAAAATTTGCACTCATAATATACACAAAATGGGTACAATTCTCAACTTTCCAATGTATATTCTCTTGTTTATTGAGGAAACTGAAGGGAATTCTCGCAGAAATCTGGGGAGAATTCAGGATTCTGGGGAGAATCTGGGAAGAATCCTTTCAGGATTCTAGGGAGAATCCTTTCAGGATTCTGGGGAGAATCCTTTCAGAATTCTGGGGAGAATCTTTTCAGGATTCTGGGGAGAATCTTTTCAGGATTCTGGGGAGAATCCTCTCAGAATTCTCAGGAGAATCCGCTCAGAATTGAGGAAAATCCTCCCAGAATTCTGACAAGAATACTCTCAAGATTCTCAGGAGGATCCTCTCAGAATTCCCATGAGAATCCTCTCAAGATTCCCAGGAGAATCCTCTCAAGATTCCCAGGAGAATCCTCTCAGAATTCTCAGGACAATCCTCTCAGAATGCTCAGGAGAATCTTTTCAAGATTCTGGGGAGAATCCTTTCAGGATTCTGGAGAGAATCCTTGCAGGATTCTGGGGAGAATCCTTGCAGGATTCTGAAGAGAATCCTTGCAGGATTCTGAAGAGAATCCTTGCAGGATTCTGAAGAGAATCCTTGCAGGATTCTGAAGAGAATCCTTTCAGGATACTGAGGAGAATCCTTTCAGGATTCTGGGGAGAATCCTTTCAGGATTCTGGGGAGAATCCTTTCAGGATTCTGGGGAGAATCCTTTCAGGATTCTGGGGAGAATCCTTTCAGGATTCTGGGGAGAATCCTTTCAGGATTCTGGGGAGAATCCTTTCAGGATTCTGGGGAGAATCCTTTCAGGATTCTGGGGAGAATCCTTTCAGGATTCTGGGGAGAATCCTTTCAGGATTCTGGGGAGAATCCTTTCAGGATTCTGAGGAGAATCCTTTCAGGATTCTGAGGAGAATCCTTTCAGGATTCTGGGGAGAATCCTTTCAGGATTCTGGGGAGAATCCTTTCAGGATTCTGGGGAGAATCCTTTCAGGATTCTGGGGAGAATCCTTTCAGGATTCTGGGGAGAATCCTTTCAGGATTCTGGGGAGAATCCTTTCAGGATTCTGGGGAGAATCCTTTCAGGATTCTGGGGAGAATCCTTTCAGGATTCTGGGGAGAATCCTTTCAGGATTCTGGGGAGAATCCTTTCAGGATTCTGGGGAGAATCCTTTCAGGATTCTGGGGAGAATCCTTTCAGGATTCTGGGGAGAATCCTTTCAGGATTCTGGAGAGAATCCTTGCAGGATTCTGGGGAGAATCCTTGCAGGATTCTGAAGAGAATCCTTGCAGGATTCTGAAGAGAATCCTTTCAGGATACTGAGGAGAATCCTTTCAGGATTCTGGGGAGAATCCTTTCAGGATTCTGGGGAGAATCCTTTCAGGATTCTGGGGAGAATCCTTTCAGGATTCTGGGGAGAATCCTTTCAGGATTCTGGGGAGAATCCTTTCAGGATTCTGGGGAGAATCCTTTCAGGATTCTGGGGAGAATCCTTTCAGGATTCTGGGGAGAATCCTTTCAGGATTCTGGGGAGAATCCTTTCAGGATTCTGGGGAGAATCCTTTCAGGATTCTGGGGAGAATCCTTTCAGGATTCTGGGGAGAATCCTTTCAGGATTCTGGGGAGAATCCTTTCAGGATTCTGGGGAGAATCCTTTCAGGATTCTGGGGAGAATCCTTTCAGGATTCTGGGGAGAATCCTTTCAGGATTCTGGGGAGAATCCTTTCAGGATTCTGGGGAGAATCCTTTCAGGATTCTGGGGAGAATCCTTTCAGGATTCTGGGGAGAATCCTTTCAGAATGCTCAGGAGAATCTTTTCAAGATTCTGGGGAGAATCCTTTCAGGATTCTGGAGAGAATCCTTGCAGGATTCTGGGGAGAATCCTTGCAGGATTCTGAAGAGAATCCTTGCAGGATTCTGAAGAGAATCCTTGCAGGATTCTGAAGAGAATCCTTGCAGGATTCTGGGGAGAATCCTTTCAGGATTCTGGGGAGAATCCTTTCAGGATTCTGGGGAGAATCCTTTCAGGATTCTGGGGAGAATCCTTTCAGGATTCTGGGGAGAATCCTTTCAGGATTCTGGGGAGAATCCTTTCAGGATTCTGGGGAGAATCCTTTCAGGATTCTGGGGAGAATCCTTTCAGGATTCTGGGGAGAATCCTTTCAGGATTCTGGGGAGAATCCTTTCAGGATTCTGGGGAGAATCCTTTCAGGATTCTGGGGAGAATCCTTTCAGGATTCTGGGGAGAATCCTTTCAGGATTCTGGGGAGAATCCTTTCAGGATTCTGGGGAGAATCCTTTCAGGATTCTGGGGAGAATCCTTTCAGGATTCTGGGGAGAATCCTTTCAGGATTCTGGGGAGAATCCTTTCAGGATTCTGGGGAGAATCCTTTCAGGATTCTGGGGAGAATCCTTTCAGGATTCTGGGGAGAATCCTTTCAGGATTCTGGGGAGAATCCTTTCAGGATTCTGAGGAGAATCCTTTCAGGATTCTGGGGAGAATCCTTTCAGGATTCTGGGGAGAATCCTTTCAGGATTCTGGGGAGAATCCTTTCAGGATTCTGGGGAGAATCCTTTCAGGATTCTGGGGAGAATCCTTTCAGGATTCTGGGGAGAATCCTTTCAGGATTCTGGGGAGAATCCTTTCAGGATTCTGGGGAGAATCCTTTCAGGATTCTGGGGAGAATCCTTTCAGGATTCTGGGGAGAATCCTTTCAGGATTCTGGGGAGAATCCTTTCAGGATTCTGGGGAGAATCCTTTCAGGATTCTGGGGAGAATCCTTTCAGGATTCTGGGGAGAATCCTTTCAGGATTCTGGGGAGAATCCTTTCAGGATTCTGGGGAGAATCCTTTCAGGATTCTGGGGAGAATCCTTTCAGGATTCTGGGGAGAATCCTTTCAGGATTCTGGGGAGAATCCTTTCAGGATTCTGGGGAGAATCCTTTCAGGATTCTGGGGAGAATCCTTTCAGGATTCTGGGGAGAATCCTATCAGGATTCTGGGGAGAATCCTTTCAGGATTCTTACGAGAATCCTCTCAGGATTCTTACGAGAATCCTCTCGGGATTCTGACAAGAATCCTTTCAGGATTCTTACGAGAATCCTTTCAGGATTCTTACGAGAATCCTTTCAGGATTCTTACGAGAATCCTTTCAGGATTCTTACGAGAATCCTTTCAGGATTCTTACGAGAATCCTTTCAGGATTCTTACGAGAATCCTTTCAGGATTCTTACGAGAATCCTTTCAGGATTCTTACGAGAATCCTTTCAGGATTCTTACGAGAATCCTTTCAGGATTCTTACGAGAATCCTTTCAGGATTCTTACGAGAATCCTTTCAGGATTCTGACGAGAATCCTTTCAGGATTCTGACGAGAATCCTTTCAGGATTCTGACGAGAATCCTTTCAGGATTCTGACGAAAATCCTTTCAGGATTCTGACGAGAATCCTTTCAGGATTCTGACGAGAATCCTTTCAGGATTCTGACGAGAATCCTTTCAGGATTCTGACGAGAATCCTTTCAGGATTCTGACGAGAATCCTTTCAGGATTCTGACGAGAATCCTTTCAGGATTCTGACGAGAATCCTTTCAGGATTCTGACGAGAATCCTTTCAGGATTCTGACGAGAATCCTTTCAGGATTCTGACGAGAATCCTTTCAGGATTCTGACGAGAATCCTTTCAGGATTCTGACGAGAATCCTTTCAGGATTCTGACGAGAATCCTTTCAGGATTCTGACGAGAATCCTTTCAGGATTCTGACGAGAATCCTTTCAGGATTCTGACGAGAATCCTTTCAGGATTCTGACGAGAATCCTTTCAGGATTCTGACGAGAATCCTTTCAGGATTCTGACGAGAATCCTTTCAGGATTCTGACGAGAATCCTTTCAGGATTCTGACGAGAATCCTTTCAGGATTCTGACGAGAATCCTTTCAGGATTCTGACGAGAATCCTTTCAGGATTCTGACGAGAATCCTTTCAGGATTCTGACGAGAATCCTTTCAGGATTCTGACGAGAATCCTTTCAGGATTCTGACGAGAATCCTTTCAGGATTCTGACGAGAATCCTTTCAGGATTCTGACGAGAATCCTTTCAGGATTCTGACGAGAATCCTCTCAGGATTCTGACGAGAATCCTCTCAGGATTCTGACGAGAATCCTCTCAGGATTCTGACGAGAATCCTCTCAGGATTCTGACGAGAATCCTCTCAGGATTCTGACGAGAATCCTCTCAGGATTCTGACGAGAATCCTCTCAGGATTCTGACGAGAATCCTCTCAGGATTCTGACGAGAATCCTTTCAGGATTCTGACGAGAATCCTTTCAGGATTCTGACGAGAATCCTCTTAGGATTCTGACGAGAATCCTCTCAGGATTCTGACGAGAATCCTCTCAGGATTCTGACGAGAATCCTCTCAGGATTCTGACGAGAATCCTCTCAGGATTCTGACGAGAATCCTCTCAGGATTCTGACGAGAATCCTCTCAGGATTCTGACGAGAATCCTCTCAGGATTCTGACGAGAATCCTCTCAGGATTCTGACGAGAATCCTCTCAGGATTCTGACGAGAATCCTCTCAGGATTCTGACGAGAATCCTCTCAGGATTCTGACGAGAATCCTCTCAGGATTCTGACGAGAATCCTCTCAGGATTCTGACGAGAATCCTCTCAGGATTCTGACGAGAATCCTCTCAGGATTCTGACGAGAATCCTCTCAGGATTCTGACGAGAATCCTCTCAGGATTCTGACGAGAATCCTCTCAGGATTCTGACGAGAATCCTCTCAGGATTCTGACGAGAATCCTCTCAGGATTCTGACGAGAATCCTCTCAGGATTCTGACGAGAATCCTCTCAGGATTCTGACGAGAATCCTCTCAGGATTCTGACGAGAATCCTCTCAGGATTCTGACGAGAATCCTCTCAGGATTCTGACGAGAATCCTCTCAGGATTCTGACGAGAATCCTCTCAGGATTCTGACGAGAATCCTCTCAGGATTCTGACGAGAATCCTCTCAGGATTCTGACGAGAATCCTCTCAGGATTCTGACGAGAATCCTCTCAGGATTCTGACGAGAATCCTCTCAGGATTCTGACGAGAATCCTCTCAGGATTCTGACGAGAATCCTCTCAGGATTCTGACGAGAATCCTCTCAGGATTCTGACGAGAATCCTCTCAGGATTCTGACGAGAATCCTCTCAGGATTCTGACGAGAATCCTCTCAGGATTCTGACGAGAATCCTCTCAGGATTCTGACGAGAATCCTCTCAGGATTCTGACGAGAATCCTCTCAGGATTCTGACGAGAATCCTCTCAGGATTCTGACGAGAATCCTCTCAGGATTCTGACGAGAATCCTCTCAGGATTCTGACGAGAATCCTCTCAGGATTCTGACGAGAATCCTCTCAGGATTCTGACGAGAATCCTCTCAGGATTCTGACGAGAATCCTCTCAGGATTCTGACGAGAATCCTCTCAGGATTCTGACGAGAATCCTCTCAGGATTCTGACGAGAATCCTCTCAGGATTCTGACGAGAATCCTCTCAGGATTCTGACGAGAATCCTCTCAGGATTCTGACGAGAATCCTCTCAGGATTCTGACGAGAATCCTCTCAGGATTCTGACGAGAATCCTCTCAGGATTCTGACGAGAATCCTCTCAGGATTCTGACGAGAATCCTCTCAGGATTCTGACGAGAATCCTCTCAGGATTCTGACGAGAATCCTCTCAGGATTCTGACGAGAATCCTCTCAGGATTCTGACGAGAATCCTCTCAGGATTCTGACGAGAATCCTCTAAGGATTCTGACGAGATTCCTCTAAGGATTCTGACGAGAATCCCCTTAGGATTTTGACGAGAATCCTCTCAAGATTCTGACGAGAATCCTCTCAAGATTCTGACGAGAATCCTCTAAGGATTCTGACGAGAATCCTCTAAGGATTCTGACGAGAATCCTCTAAGGATTCTGACGAGAATCCCCTTAGGATTTTGACGAGAATCCTCTCAGGATTCTGACGAGAATCCTCTCAGGATTCTGACGAGAATCCTCTCAGGATTCTGACGAGAATCCTCTCAGGATTCTGACGAGAATCCTCTAAGGATTCTGACGAGAATCCTCTAAGGATTCTGACGAGAATCCTCTAAGGATTCTGACGAGAATCCCCTTAGGATTTTGACGAGAATCCTCTCAAGATTCTGACGAGAATCCTCTCAAGATTCTGACGAGAATCCTCTAAGGATTCTGACGAGAATCCTCTAAGGATTCTGACGAGAATCCCCTTAGGATTTTGACGAGAATCCTCTCAGGATTCTGACGAGAATCCTCTCAGGATTCTGACGAGAATCCTCTCAGGATTCTGACGAGAATCCTCTCAGGATTCTGACGAGAATCCCCTCAGGATTCTGACCAGAATCCTCTCAGGATTCTGACCAGAATCCTCTCAGTATTCTTACCTGATTCTGAGGATAATCCTTAGAGTTTTGAGCAGAATCTTCTCAGGATTCTGAAGCGAATTCTCCCAAGACAAATCCTTTGTGATTTCTGATGCAAATCCACCCAGGATTCTTAGGCGAATCCTTCTGAAGAGCATTGTCTTTGGATTGTGAAGATTTTCCTAATTGATGTTTGTTTTTTACTTTTTCACCTATTTTGATCCTATTTTGACTTTTTTTTTATTCGATATGTATTTTAGCTCGTTTTTTTATTTTTTTATTTTTCTGTTTTTGTTATAGTGAATCCCAGCATACCAACTGTCGCAAAAACCATCGCTTTTCCTTAAGAAAATTGCACCACAACCTCGGAAGAAATTACCCAACTGTCATTCCGAGCAACCACACCGGAGAAACGACGATGACGAACCATCATCCGAGACGAAGGATATGCGGATTTTCTGCAAAACTTGGCAAGGTTGTCCCCGTTGGCGATTGTGTGTCAGAATAACAGTTCGGTTCGGTTCTGAAGAATGTCACCACTGACTGCACTGACAGCCAGTCCAACAAACTCCGCGCGCGATGATCTCCACAGATTGAGCCCCTCCCTGTCTTCAGTTTTCAATACAATGTGTGCGTGCAGATGACAGAGGGAATTTACTGAGCGATGGAGTTTTTTTTATTTTTTCTTGAGAAGATTGGTATGTCCTAGAGCGGAATTCTGATGGACGGTTCTTGTGTCATGTTTCCCAACTGAAGGTGGACTAGAACTGGGAAACTAGGAACATCATTTTTGTTTTTTTTATTACAGGAAAATCGTAAAAGTCTTTTCGTATATTTTCCGATTATAAGGAAAACACAAGTAAAAATTTTATGAAAAGTCTTACGGTTGCAAGCAACAACGTTTCCAAAAATGCATAATAACTTTTCTATATTTCAAGATCAAAATGTCCTTGCAAAAAAAGGTAACATAATAAATATCTCAGAAATACAAAATCCATGCCAGTAAATAAATAAAAAAAAAAATAAAAAATTGAAGGAAGAAAAATATAAAATTTACAATTGAAGTCAATAATGTAGTGAAAACTTAAAAAATACACTTTCGTTGCTTGGTACAAGTCCGAATAAGAAGATTGAAAAAAAAGTCAGTAAAAGAAAAAAGTATAAAAAATTATAAAAAATTATAAAAATTAAAAAACAGAAAAACAAACAAATCTAATTGCAATTAAAAACTAGATGAAAACTAGGCCTTATCGCAGATCGCTACATGAGTATGTCAGAATGATACCACAAGTTTCCTAACGAAAAAAGTCAAACTAAAAATTTATATGTATAAAAGCGTATAAATCAAAGGACTTTGATGTTAAAGAACATCAATATTACAATTCTTTACTGTGCACTCAAAACAAACAATCTTCCGATGAGAAGTGCAATTCCATCTGATCCAAAAAAAGACCACAGAAATCACCAAACAAGTTTCGAAAACTTTTCAGGCAAATCCATATTTAATGTTTTAGACCTTTTCACTTATTGGACTGGATTCTACCTCTTGTTTCTGTGACAGATAGATATGATAAAGACCGGTAAAAGTGTGTATGTGTGTGCTTGCCACCCACATGCAGTACGAAAGGGAAATTTTCCGATTTCGCCTCTTCGTCAAATGGCCGCTGGGCTAATTGCGGTTGTGACAAGCTGGATAATGGGTTGATACATGCTTTCTTTTTCTCGTACATGTGAAGTTGAAGGTAGGTTGTGGGATTTTCAGAGAAGCATTTTTCCCTGTTAGCTGAGAGATGTCTTGTGCAAAAGCCACAAAGTTCTGGGAAAGTAAGTCTAATTCATACAAGCTGCTTTTTCAGCAAAGTGTAGAAACACAGAAAACAATTCTAGGGCATTCAGAAGGTAATTTGATGAACTGTGAGCTGGAGCAATCAGCTCCAGATTCATAGAGCAATTTGATTCAGATTCCTGGAGCAATCAGCATCAGATTCCTTCTGTGGATTTGGGGGAGAATCTTCTCAGGAGTTAGAAAATCTTCTCAGGATTCTGAGGAGAACTTTTTCAGGATTTTGTGGACAATCCTCTTAGGATTCTGTGGAGAATCTTCTCAGCACTTAGAGAACCCTCTCAGGCTTTTGAGGAGAATTCTCTCAGGATTCTGAGCAGAATCCTCTTACGACTCTGTGGAGAATCCTCTCAGAATTCCGAGAATCCTTTAAGGACATGGAAGACAATCTTCTCAGGATTTGGAGAATCATCTCAGGATTTGGAGAATCATCTCAGGATTCCGTGGAGAATCCTCTCCGGATTCTGTGGAGAATCCTCTCCGGATTCTGTGGAGAATCCTCTCCGGATTCTTTGGAGAATCCTC
This sequence comes from Aedes albopictus, assembly GCF_035046485.1. Lineage (NCBI taxonomy): Eukaryota > Metazoa > Arthropoda > Insecta > Diptera > Culicidae > Aedes > Aedes albopictus. Next base: position 250,757,497 of record NC_085136.1, read on the forward strand.
TCCGGATTCTGTAGAGAATCCTCTCCGGATTCTGTGGAGAATCCTCTCCGGTTCCTGTGGAGAATCCTCTCCGGATCCTGTGGAGAATCCTCTCCGGATCCTGTGGAGAATCCTCTCCGGATTCTGTGGAGAATCCTCTCTGGATTCTGTGGAGAATCCTCTCTGGATTCTGTGCAGAATCCTCTCCGGATTCTGCAGAGATTCCTCTCATTATTCTGTGGAGAATTCTCTCAGGATTCTGCAGAGAATCCTCTCACGATTCTTTAGAGAAACCTGTCAGGATTTTGTGGAGAATCGGCTTAGGGTTCTATGGGGAATCTGCGCAGGATTCTGAGAATTCGCTCAGGATTCTGTGGAGAATCCTCACTGGATTCTGTGGAGAATACGCTCAGAATTCTGTCGTGGAGTGGACCTGGTGTGATGGTTAGAACACTTGACTATCACGCCGAGGACCTGGGATCGAATCCCACTCCCGACAAACTCGCAAAATGTGAGTTCTTCCTTCGGAAGGGAAGTAAAGCGTGGGTCCCGAGATGAACTAGCCAAGGGCTAAAAATCTCGTTGATACAGATAAAAAAAAATAATAATAAAAAAAAAGAATTCTGTGGAGAATACGTACAGGATTATGTGGAGAATCCGCTCAGGATTCTGAAGAAAATCCCCTCAACATTCATTCGAGAATTCTCGCATGATTCTGTGGAGAATCTTCTCACGATTTTGTGGAGAATCCTCTCAGAATTTTGAGGAAAAAACTCTTAGGATTCTGCGGAAAATCCTCTCAGAATACCGAATAGAATCCTCATAGAATCCAACATTCATTCGAGAATTCTCGCATGATTCTGTGGAGAATCTTCTCAGGATTCTGTGGAGAATCCTCTCAGGATTCTGTGGAGAATCCTCTCAGGATTCTGTGGAGAATCCTCTCAGGATTCTGTGGAGAATCCTCTCAGGATTCTGTGGAGAATCCTCTCAGGATTCTGTGGAGTATCCTCTCAGGATTCTGTGGAGAATCCTCTCAGGATTCTGTGGAGAATCCTCTCAGGATTCTGTGGAGAATCCTCTCAGGATTCTGTGGAGAATCCTCTCAGGATTCTGTGGAGAATCCTCTCAGGATTCTGTGGAGAATCCTCTCAGGATTCTGTGGAGAATCCTCTCAGGATTCTGTGGAGAATCCTCTCAGGATTCTGTGGAGAATCCTCTCAGGATTCTGTGGAGTATCCTCTCAGGATTCTGACGAGAATCCTCTCAGGATTCTGTGGAGAATCCTCTCAGGAATCTGTGGAGAATCCTCTCAGGATTCTGTGGAGAATCCTCTCAGGATTCTGTGGAGAATCCTCTCAGGATTCTGTGGAGAATCCTCTCAGGATTCTGTGGAGAATCCTCTCAGGATTCTGTGGAGAATCCTCTCAGGATTCTGTGGAGAATCCTCTCAGGATTCTGTGGAGAATCCTCTCAGGATTCTGTGGACAATCCTCTCAGGATTCTGTGGACAATCCTCTCAGGATTCTGTGGAGAATCCACTCAGGATTCTGTGGAGAATCCTCTCAGGATTCTGTGGAGAATCCTCTCAGGATTCTGTGGAGAATCCTCTCAGGATTCTGTGGAGAATCCTCTCAGGATTCTGTGGAGAATCCTCTCAGGATTCTGTGGAGAATCCTCTCAGGATTCTGTGGAGAATCCTCTCAGGATTCTGTGGAGAATCCTCTCAGGATTCTGTGGAGAATCCTCTCAGGATTCTGTGGAGAATCCTCTCAGGATTCTGTGGAGAATCCTCTCAGGATTCTGTGGAGAATCCTCTCAGGATTCTGTGGAGAATCCTCTCAGGATTCTGTGGAGAATCCTCTCAGGATTCTGTGGAGAATCCTCTCAGGATTCTGTGGAGAATCCTCTCAGGATTCTGTGGAGAATCCTCTCAGGATTCTGTGGAGAATCCTCTCAGGATTCTGTGGAGAATCCTCTCAGGATTCTGTGGAGAATCCTCTCAGGATTCTGTGGAGAATCCTCTCAGGATTCTGTGGAGAATCCTCTCAGGATTCTGTGGAGAATCCTCTCAGGATTCTGTGGAGAATCCTCTCAGGATTCTGTGGAGAATCCTCTCAGGATTCTGTGGAGAATCCTCTCAGGATTCTGTGGAGAATCCTCTCAGGATTCTGTGGAGAATCCTCTCAGGATTCTGTGGAGAATCCTCTCAGGATTCTGTGGAGAATCCTCTCAGGATTCTGTGGAGAATCCTCTCAGGATTCTGTGGAGAATCCTCTCAGGATTCTGTGGAGAATCCTCTCAGGATTCTATGGGGAATCCTCTCAGGATTCTGTGGAGAATCCTCTCAGGATTCTGTGGAGAATCCTCTCAGGATTCTGTGGAGAATCCTCTCAGGATTCTGTGGAGAATCCTCTCAGGATTCTGTGGAGAATCCTCTCAGGATTCTGTAGAGAATCCTCTCAGGATTCTGTAGAGAATCCTCTCAGGATTCTTTGGAGAATCCACGCAGGATTCTGTGGAGAAGCCTCTTAGGATTCTGTGGAGAATCCTCTCAGGATTCTATAGAGAATGCTCTCTGGGTTCTGCAATCAACACCGGGTTCTTTGAGCAATCGGCTCCAGATTCCTGGATCAATTAGCTCTAGAGTCCTGGAGCAAGCAGCTCCTGATTACTGGATCAAGCAGCTCCAGATTCCCAGCGCAGTTGTCTCCAGATTATTGAATAAATTAGCTCTAGTTTGCTAGGGCAATCAGCTCTAGAGTTTTTGAGCAATTAGCTTTGAATTCTGTCGGATTTTTCCTCATCGGAGATCCTTTCAAAACTTCAACTGAAATGTTGTATCAAAAATTTATCCTGCAATATCTCAAATATCGTATCTTTGTCAAGGGTCTTTAATTGATCTAGATTTTATTTCAAAAACAATGTGCAGCAGGATCCGTTGTTCCACAGTTTTCATTGTACCGAGCATTGCTCATAAAAACTCCAACCACTTCCAGTCCACCTCAGCCTCAGTGCAGTATCCGATAAAAAAAAAGTTGCACGACAGAAGTGACAACAACCATGAGTCAAACAGTTTTTGCAGCACCGGAACTAGGAGGAAACCTTCTCAGGCAGGATACCAATGAATTGACAGCGAGAGATAAAGTGCCTATACTCATAACGACGACACCGACGAAAACTGCGATGCAAAATTCAGGTCATATGCAAACAATTCAATTGTGCACTGCTGCTAGGGGAATGCACGTCATTCGATTGGAAGAGAAATGAATGCTACTAGGAGTTATCTATATTGAGCTTGTTGTATTCTGGAAAACAACGATGGAAAAACTACTTTGACGTAGCTTTTAAGATATGGACACTTCAAATTTCGACGTTTCGGCTATCCTCACCGTATGACCTTCTTGAGGGTCCTTTTCAGAAACGTCAAACTCTAATTATCATAAAACAACCACGAAACTGGACACAATCATCCCATCATACAAATTGAAATCACTTTCCACCGTCACAATTGGTCATCGACACCGAGAAACAACTCACAATGACATCATTTCACGCCCTTCTCCACAGAAGTGCATCTAGAAAACATTCGCGTGCATTTGCATTTGTTTACACAAGCGAGAAGCGCGAGCCGGAACCGAAACGTGTCCAAACGTCCGCCCATTCATCGTATCGCTTTGTGTTCCAATATTGAAAATGTTAATCGCGATGATCTTTTTTCTTATATTTAGAGGTATCGACTCGTCGAAGTCGTCGTCGTGCCAATTGAAGGCAAGGTACTAACTACTTGATGCGCTTCCGAATAACGCCCGGTCACGAAGTCGTCGTGGATGATTTGCGACAACAACGGCTTAGCTTAATCGATTGGCGGCGGGTTGCAGCAACAGGTGCAACTGCGGCTGCATCGATGAATTAGTCACTGCCGATTGTTTCGCAGCAGTCATCGTGCTGAAAGTATTTTTAGAGATGCGATCAACCATAGGAGATGACGACCAATTTCGAGGACCAACTTTAATTAGCAGCCCTGATTAGATGCAGTAAATTAGTGGCACCCGGAAGGTTCTCTCGGTGGCGGTGGCCAAGATACAATTTAGCATAATTTGATTACTATGACTAGGACGACAACCAACGAGAAAAGGGAAGATTTCTGATTGAGTTCTTATTCCCTGGAGGATGTGATTTGATTGTGGTGGCTGACGGCGGCAGTTGTATAGTTGTTGTGGTTGAAGTTGAGCTGAGGTTGTTAGCATTTTTAATTGATTTTTAAACCGGTTCGTCCCGGATGAAATGAGGACGAACGGTGGTCGCAGAGGAGAGCAGCTTCCGAAGGGACACCAGCTGACGACACATTAGTAATTCCATTGGATTATAGAAGACGGAAACGGTCTAATGACTGTTTTGAATGCCACAGTTTAGCTGAATTGAAGGACATTATGGAAAGCAACTAAAATATCAGCCAAAAAGGCATCTCAGGATTCTGCGAAAAATCATCCCTGGATTCTGTGGAGAATCCTCCCTGGATTTTGTGAAGAATCCTCTCCTAATTCTGTTAATAATCCTTCCTGGATGCTCTCCGGATTCTGTGCAGAATCCTCGCAGGATTCTGTGGAGAACCCCCTCAGGATTCTGTGGAGAATCCCCTCAGGATTCTGTGGAGAATCCTCTCCGGATTCTAAGGAGAATCCTCTCCGGATTCTAAGGAGAATCCTCTCCGGATTCTAAGGCGAATCCTCTTCGGATTCTAAGGAGAATCTTCTCCGGATTCTGAGGAGAATCCTCTCCGGATTATGAGGAGAATCCTCTCCGGATTCTGAGAAGAATCCTTTCCGGATTCTGAGGAGATCCTCTCCGGATTCTGAGGAGAATCCTCTCCGGATTCTGAGGAGAATCCTCTCCGGATTCTGAGGTGAATCCTATCAAGATTCTGTGGAGAATCCTATCCGGATTCTGTGGAGAGTCTTCTCAGGATTCTGTGGAGAGTCTTCTCAGGATTCTGTGGAGAATCCTCTCCGGGTTCTGAGGAGAATTCTCTCCGGATTCTGAGGAGAATCCTCTCAAGATTCTGTGGAGAATCCTATCAGGATTCTGTGGAGAGTCTTCTCAGGATTCTGTGGAGAATCCTCTCAGGATTCTGAGGAGAATCCTCTCAGAATTCTAAGGAGAATCCTCTCAGGATTCTGTGGAGAATTCTCTCGGGATTCTGTGGAGAATCCTCTCGGGATTCTGAGGAGAATCCTCTCGGGATTCTGAGGAGAATTCTCTCAGGATTCTGATGAGAGAATCCTTTCAGGATTCTGATGAGAGAATCCTTTCAGGATTCTGATGAGAGAATCCTTTCAGGATTCTGATGAGAGACTCCTTTCAGGATTCTGAAGAGAGACTCCTTTCTGAGGAGAATCTTTTTAGGATTCTGAGGAGAATCCTTTCTGGATACTGATGAAAATCCTATCAGGACTCTGAGGAGAATCCCATTAGGATTCTGAGGAGAAACCTCTCAGGATTCTCAGGAGAATCCTCTCAGGATTCTGAGGAGTGTTTTTTCAGGATTCTGAGGAGAATCCTTTCAGTCCATTTCAGAAATGTTTCACGAAACTTTTAAAACACTGCCCCACACGCCTCCTTAACCGGCCCATAATCACTAACCCTGGAAGTCATTTTTCGTCGTTATCTTGCAAAATCCAGTCCATTCCAGCTGTGGAACAATAGCTAGGGACTCCGTTTAAAAAAAAAACTCCAAAACGGCGAAATTGATTTAAATTTTCTAAATTTATTATTCCAATTATTGTTATTACTCTCCGACGTTGTCGCCATCGTCGTCTCCACCGCCACTAAACGTTCCAGTCTTCTTCGAGCGTCTTGGAATTCCCCGAACCACTAAAGGGACGGAACAAAACTTTGACTTTGGCTCAACAGCGCGGCGCATTTTAGTCGTTTGTGTCGGAGGCTATTTATTCTTTAATTTCTATTTCGCAATTATTCCCAAAAATAAGGGCAGCCCCATCGTAAAGCATTCTTCGGCTAATATTCGTTTTATTCCCTCTCACTTTAGAGGGAAACGTAATCGAAATCCTAGAGGAGCGCCGAACGATAACGATCAAAAAAAAACGATCAATTCTGACTATACATGTCAATGGTTGCTCCTCCGTGATTGATCTGAACTAGTACCAGTTGCACTGAGATCCAACTGAATAAGGGGCTGGGACATTCCACTTATTCTCAAAGTGCAATTTTAGCAGCTCATGCATATTTGATCAATAACGGCGCCGGCCAAGTCCTTATAGTCAGCTGGGAAGGGAAAGGAATGTTAGAGTGTACTGGTTGTTGCTACTAGAGACCGAGAGCACTCTGCGTCCCCGCAACCCGCACGGATTGGGGTATTTGTTAGACGGAAAGGATGTGAGATCTGGGAGTCACCGTTGGGTCGGTGATGCGATCCATGGATAGGGGTTATTTTATAGTGTTCGTGATAGATTGTGTGGTGAATAAGGTGAATAAGGTCAAGCGGCACAGCACGCTTTGGTTGCATAACTTATAGGCGTTATATATACACTGTGCTGTAAGTGGAAGTTGGAAAGGAGGGAAACGACGTTTTTCAATTCGTTTCTGGTTCTAGCGATTGCTATGAACATATGAATATACATGAGTTGTATATGTAGAGAAGAGAGAGCGAGAGAAAGTGGATAGAAAGATACAAAGTAGGATGAAAAGGACGGGCCAGGGATTGAACCCATGACCTTCTGCATACGAATCAGAAGCGGTAGCCACTAGACCACCAAGCCCGTACCTAGAGGAGCGCCGAACGATAACGACGACGAAATTTGTATATTAATTTCCATTTGTTTTATCACCTATTTCGGCCGATTTTTTCTCCCCATTTTCCGGGAAATGAACGAGCTAAGCGAAATTGGACAAAGATCCCCTCACCCGGTGGTACTAGAGGAAAAGTCAATTTACACAAGATAACTCAACGACTCTCGTCGTCGTCGGAGTGTGGTACAGTGGGTGACCGAAAAAAAACGGACCACTTTAAAGTGGCCCTCCCAGTCATGAAGTGGAAAAAGAAGCTGCTCTTGGGCGGCCCGCTCGCAGATCTTATTTGCATAATTTAATAACCCATACATAGCATCCGGGCCGGGGGAAAAGGTAGGTAAGGGCGAAGGCTCGTCCCGAATGGTGTAAGTTTCACCGAAAAGGTGAATGTGGAAGAAGAGTGAGAGAATAGAACAAAAAAAAAACTGATGGTCCGTCGGAATCCGGATCGGAGCAGGATAAATTTTTATTAAGACCTTCCTCAAATATTTGACGGATTTTTGTGACACTGTGTCCGGGGTGTTGGAAATGGGATGTTTTAGCTTCTGTTCACATCACCTTGAAAAAATTACATTGAAAATAAAAAAAAACTGCCTTGGATTTAATGATTCAGAAACTGGGTCCCTCGTTTCAGAGACTGAAACCCTCGATCCAGAAACCGAGATAGAATTCCTCTGAATCAGGGACTGAATCCTCCGATTCAGAGACTGAATCCTTGTTTTCAGAGACTGAATCCCCCTATTCAGAGACTGAATCTTCCGATTCAGAGACTGAATACTCCAATTCAGAGACTAAATCCTCTGATTCAGAGACTTAACCCTCCGATTCAGAGACTGAATCCTCTGATTCAGAGACTGAATCCATTGATTCAAAGATTGAAGCCTCCGATTCAGAGAATGAATCCTCCGATTCAGAAACTGAATCCTCCGATTCAGAGACTGAATCCTCCGATTCAGAGACTGAAACCTACGATTCAAAGACAGAATACTCTGATTCAGAGACTGAATCCTTCCATTCAGAGACCGAATACTTCGTTCCAGATTGAATCCTCTTATTCAGAGACTGAATCCTCTGTTTCAGAGACTGAATCCTTTGATTTACAGGCTGAATCCTCTGATTCAGAGACTGAATCCTGTGATTTAGAGACAGCATCCTCCGATTCAGAGACTGAATGCTCTTATCCCAAGACAAAATCGTCCGATTCAAAAACTGAATTCTTTGATTCAAAGACTGAATCAGCAAATTCAGACATTGATTGCGTTATTCAGAGACTGAATCCGTTGGTTCAGAAATTACAGGCATAGTTTGAGAGACTGAATTCAAAGAGGATACTTCTCAGAATCCTTTGAAGATTCTCCTCAGAATCTTGTTGGGATTCTCCCCTGAGTCCCCTGAGGATTCTCATCTGAATATCCTCAGAATTCTTATTTGAATCCTGAGAGGATTCTCCTCAGAATCATCTGAGGATTCTCCTTAGAATACTGAAAGATTCTGCACAAAGTACTAATATAAGAATTTCCGCAAAATCCTGAGCGGATTCTTCTCAGAATCCTGAGAGGATTCTCCACAGAAACCTGAGAGGATTCTCCACAGAATCCTGAGAGGATTCTCCACAGAATCCTGAGAGGATTCTCCACAGAATCCTGAGAGGATTCTCCACAGAATCCTGAGAGGATTCTCCACAGAATCCTGAGAGGATTCTCCACAGAATCCTGAGAGGATTCTCCACAGAATCCTGAGAGGATTCTCCACAGAATCCTGAGAGGATTCTCCACAGAATCCTGAGAGGATTCTCCACAGAATCCTGAGAGGATTCTCCACAGAATCCTGAGAGGATTCTCCACAGAATCCTGAGAGGATTCTCCACAGAATCCTGAGAGGATTCTCCACACAATCCTGAGAGGATTCTCCACAGAATCCTGAGAGGATTCTCCACAGAATCCTGAGAGGATTCTCCACAGAATCCCGAGAGGATTCTCCACAGAATCCTGAGAGGATTCTCCACAGAATCCTGAGAGGATTCTCCACAGAATCCTGAGAGGATGCTCCACAGAATCCTGAGAGGATTCTCCACAGAATCCTGAGAGGATTCTCGTCAGAACCCTGAGAGGATTCTCGTCAGAATCCTGAGAGGATTCTCCACAGAATCCTGAGAGGATTCTCCACAGAATCCTGAGAGGATTCTCCACAGAATCCTGAGAGGATTCTCCACAGAATCCTGAGAGGATTCTCCACAGAATCCTGAGAGGATTCTCCACAGAATCCTGAGAGGATTCTCCACAGAATCCTGAGAGGATTCTCCACAGAATCCTGAGAGGATTCTCCACAGAATCCTGAGAGGATTCTCCACAGAATCCTGAGAGGATTCTCCACAGAATCCTGAGAGGATTCTCCACAGAATCCTGAGAGGATTCTCCACAGAATCCTGAGAGGATTCTCCACAGAATCCTGAGAGGATTCTCCACAGAATCCTGAGAGGATTCTCCACAGAATCCTGAGAGGATTCTCCACAGAATCCTGAGAGGATTCTCCACAGAATCCTGAGAGGATTCTCCACAGAATCCTGAGAGGATTCTCCACAGAATCCTGAGAGGATTCTCGTCAAAGTCCTGAGAGGATTCTCGTCAGAATCCTGAGAGGATTTTCCTCAGAATCCTGAGAGGATTTTCGTCAGAATCCTGAGAGGATTCTCCCCAGAATCCTGAGAGGATTCTCCCCAGAATCCTGAGAGAATTCTCCCCAGAATCCTGAGAGGATTCTCCCCAGAATCCTGAGAGGATTCTTCCCAGAATCCTGAGAGGATTCTCCCCAGAATCCTGAGAGGATTCTCCCCAGAATCCTGAGAGGATTCTCCCCAGAATCCTGAGAGGATTCTCCCCAGAATCCTGAAAGGATTCTCCCCAGAATCCTGAAAGGATTCTCCCCAGAATACTGAGAGGATTCTCCCCAGAATCCTGAGAGGATTCTCCTCAGAATCCTGAGAGGATTCTCCACAGAATCCTGAGAGGATTCTCCACCGAATCCTGAGAGGATTCTCCACAGAATCCTGAGAGAATTCTCCACAGAATCCTGAGAGAATTCTCCACAGAATCCTGAGAGGATTCTCCACAGAATCCTGAGAGGATTCTCCACAGAATCCGGAGAGGATTCTCCACAGAATCCTGAGAGGATTCTCCACAGATCCTGAGAGGATTCTCCACAGATCCTAAGAGGTATCTCCACAGATCCTGAGAGGATTCTCCACAGAATCCTGAGAGGATTCTCCACAGAATCCTGAGAGGATGCTCCACAGAATCCTGAGAGAAATCTCCACAGAATCTTGAGATGATTCTTCACAGAATCTTGAGAGGATTCTCCACAGAATCCTGACAAGATTCTCCACAGAATCCTGAGAGGATTGGCCACAGAATCCTGAGAGGATTCGCCACAGAATCTTTAGAGGGTTCTCTAAATTCTGAGAAAATTGTCCTCCATGTCCTAAGGGGATTCTTCTCAGAATTCTGAGAGGATTCTCCACAGAATCACGGAGAAAATCTACTTAGAATCCTGAGAGAATTCTCCTAGGAAGCCTGAGTTTGTTCTCTAAATCCTGAGAAGATTCTCCTCCAAATTCTGAGGATTCTCCACAGAATCCTGAGAGTATTCTCCTCAGTATCCTGAGTGAATTCTCCTCAAAAGCCTGAGATGATTCTCCTTAGAACCCTGAGAGGATTCTCTTTAACCTGAGGGATTTTCCTCCAAATCCTAAGAGGATATTCGTCGAAATTCAGATAGGATTCTCCACAGAATCCTGGGAGGATTCCACTAAAAATTCTGAAAGAGTTCTCCGCAGAACTCTGAGAGGATTCTTTAAATTCTGAGAAGATTCTCCTCCAAATGCTGGGAGGATTCTATTCGGAATTATGAAAGGAGTTTCCACAGAATCTTGAAAGGATTCTCCAAAAAATCATGAGAGGATTCTCGCTGACAGGGTTCTCCACAGAATCCGGAAATCTTCAGGATTCGAAGAGTCTCCTCAAAATCGGAAGAGGATTCTCCTCAAAATCCAGACAGTGTTTTCCTAAAAATCCGGAAAGGATTTTTCTCAGAATTCAGAGAAGCTTCTTCTCAGAATCTTGAGAGCATTTTTCCCAGAATCCGAAGAGGATTATCCCCAGAATCCGGAGAGGATTCTCCTGAGAATCCGACGAGGGAGCTCCTTAGAATCAGAAGAAAATTCTCTTCAGAATCCGGAGAGAATTCTCCTCAGAATTGGAAGAGGCTTCTCATCAGAATCAGAAGAGAATTCTCCTCAGAATCAGAAAAGGATTCTCCATAGAATCCGGAGAATTCAGAAAGAATTCTATGCAGAACACTGAGAGGATTCTCCTCAGAATTAGTGAGGATTCTCCAAAGACTCAGAAGAGGAATCTCCTGAGAGGATTCTCTTCAGAATCCGGAAAGAATTTTTCTCAGAATTTGAGGAGGCTTCTCCTCAGAATCCAGACAGGATTCTCCTCAGACTCCGGAGAGGATTCTCCTTAGAATCCGGAGAGAATTCTCATCAGAATCCGACGAGGATGCTCTTCAGAATCAGGAGAGGTTTCTCCTCCGAATCCGGAGAGTTCTCCTCAGAACTCGAAGAGGCTTCTCATCAGAATCAGGAGTGAATTCTCCTCAGAATCAGAAGAGAATTCTCCATAGAATCCGGAGAGGATTCTTTACAGAAGTCAGATAATTCTCCTCAGAATTCTAAGAGGATTCTCGTCAGAATCTTGAGAGCATTCTCCTTAGAAGCCGTAGAGAATTCTCTTCAGAATCCGGAAAGGATTCTTCTCAGAATCTGGAAAGGATACTCTTCAGAATCTGGAGAGGATTCTCCATAGAATCCGGAGAGAACTCTTTACAGAAGTCAGAGAGAATTCTCCTAAGAATTCTGAGAATCTTGAGAGCATTCGCCTCAGAAGCCGAAGAGGATACTCCTCAAAATCCGGAGAGCATTCTCCTCATAATCAGAAGAGCATTCTCTTCAGATTTCGGAGAACGTTCTCCTCAGAATTCGAAGAGTATTTTTCTCAGGATCAGGAGAGCATTCTCCTCAGATTCCGAAGAGGATTCTGCTCCAAATTCGGAAAAGATTCTGCTCAAGATCCGGAGAGGATTCTGCTCAGAAACCGGAGATGATTTTGCTAAGAATCTTGAGAGGATTCTCTTCAGAATTCGGAGAGGATTCTCTTCAGAAGAGAATTCTCTTTAGAATCCGGAATCGAAGAGAAATCTTTTCAGAATCGGGAAAGGATTCTCCTCAGAATCAGGAGAGGATTCTGATCGGGCTACGGAGAGGATTCTGATCGGACTCTGGAGGGGATTCTCCTTGAAATAAGAAGAGGATTCTACTTAAAGTCCTGAGAGGAATCTCCTCAGAATCCAGTGAAGATTCTTCTCAGAATCCGGGGATGATTTTGCTCAGAATCCGGAGAGGATTCTGCTCAAAAGTCGAAGAGGATTCTCCTCAGAATCCTGAAACGATTCTCTTCAGAATCAGGACAAACGGATGCATAGACTGAAGTACAATGGATCAAGATACTGGATCATGATAACTCCAAATACTGGATCATGATTGAGCAGGCTTAATTATGATAGATGTAAATACTGGATCATGAGTAATCTACAGACGTATACTGGCTCATGACTCCTGATGGACTTATGTCGTGCGCAAGTACTGGATTAAAGTGGAAACAGAAACAGAATCATGATGAATCCAAGACAAGTCCATGACAGATTCAGAGACTGGGTTACGATAGCTCCAAATACTGGATCACAATGGATCTAGACTGAGTCATGATAAGCTCAAGTAGTGGACCATAATGGATCCAAACACTGGATCATCATTGAGCCAGAGACTAGGTCATGATAGATCCAGAGGCTGGATCACGATAGATCTAGAGACTGGATATGATAGATCTAGAGAGTGGCCATGATGGATCCAAATCCTGAATCAGAATTGATCTACAGAGTAACTCCTGATGGACCCAAACTGAATCATGATGAGCCCAAGTACTGGATCATAATGGATACAGAGACTAAATCACGATTGATCCAGGACAAGTTCATGATGGATCCCGAAACTGGGTCACGATAGCTCCAAATACTGAATAATGATTGATCTAGAGAAATTGGCTCCGGGCTCTGACTGGATCTTGATAAGCTCAAGTACTGTATCATAATGGATTCAAATACTGGATAATGATTGATCTAGAGACCGGCTCCTGGTGCCCAAGTACTGCATCATAATGGATAGAGGCTGAACCATGATGGAACCATAGACTAGTTCAAGGTGGATCCAGAGGCTAGGTTATGACAGATTTAGAAATTTGATCATGATAGATCCAAACACTGGATCATGATGGATCCACAGATTGGACATGATGGATCATGATGCACACAGAGACACAATCATGACGAATACAGAGACTGGCTCGGTATGAATCCAGATACTGGGCCATGATGAATCTTCAGATTGGGTCTAGAAGAGACTGTGTCGTGATCGATTCAAATACTGCATCATGATTGACCTTGAGAAAGGCTCAAGATGGATCCAGTAACTAGCTTATGATGGATCCAAATCTTGTTTCAAATACAGGCATATGATGTATCCAAATACGTGATCTTGACGACTCCAAAGAATGAATCATTGCGAAGTCAGTGACTAAGTCATGATAGATCCAGAGACTGGGTCATGATAAATCCAAAGATTGATTCATAATTGATCTAGAGAAGAGAATCCAAATACTTGATCACGACAAATCCAAACACTGGTTTATGACGGAGCAAGAGTCTGAGTCATGCTGGATTTAAAGACTGGTTTATGATACATCCAGAGACTGACTCTCGACGAATTCAGAGACTGGATTTTGGGACGACGTAAGTAACACGCATACTCTGGTAAAAAAATATTAGTTTTTTGAACGAGTGTCACTTTGAACGGATCTCCTGTAACCTTCCGAACATAATCCTCCACCAACGAGTGTTATTTTTTTCCACAACACAAAAACGCAACGAAAATACTTACATCCATATAGCCAGTCTTCATCTTGGCCAGAGAATCTAGAAATTGCCAATCAAACACTACTCTGACACACCACTGACTGACTGTTCACAACGAACAAACTCTAGTGCACTCCCGCGAGACTAGGACGAGATGAGATGAACGGACTTGTGGCGGCGATTGCGTGCGATGAATTCTTACCTGCAAAGGAGAAAGAAAAAAAATTATCAAAATTAGACAACAGCTACTACAGCTACTTCTTGCAACAAAACACGAGAATGGGGCAGATGTCTTTCAATTTTTGTTTTTGCAGTTTGTAGTTTTTCTTTCGGGGCGGATCAACTCAAGCCGGGTGGAAATAAATCCTGGGTTTGAGGGGGGCGTTCGCTTCCATTTCCGGGTCAACTGACAGCAGCCAGCGTTAGAATCAGAGACTGGGAACGCCCAAAGTGGGGCTGCGGGTAGATGGTGCAAAGTATTACAAATGGAGCGCAAAAGTGCAGTTTATTGGACCCACGAGAGGATGTATCCTTTCCGTATCTGACTCTCTCTCCAGTCTGGACTTATAAGCGTACCTAGTATATGGAACTTTATCAAATATGCAAGCGTGTGTTATGCATGAAGCGAGGTTCGCTCGTTTAAATTATGGATGGATAGCGAATGTGTATATGGATGCACCGTGCCACTATGATGTGTGTACAGTCGCGGTCGAAGGCTTCGAATATCTGGAGCGATCAGCTCCAGATTTCTAGAGCAAACAAGCTCCAGACCTCTGAAGTGCAACCCAGAACCAGATTTCTGGATCAATCAGTTCCAGGTATTTAGAGCAGTAAACTCTTTATTTCTGAATAATATGTTCAAGATTTTTGAAGCAATTTTTGGAGCAATTTGTCTCAACATTTCTTTGCTAACCTGATTCCAACTTCTTGGAGCAATCTGACTCAACATTATAGGAGCAATTTGTCTCAACATTTCTTTGCTAATCAGATTCCAACTTCTTGCAGCAATCTGGTTCCAAGTTCCTGTGGAAATGTGTCTCTAGACTTGTGTAGCCAATTTTCTTCAGATAACGAGACCAACCAGGTCTAGATTACAGGAGCAATTAGCTCCAAATTGCGGGAGCACTCTGGCTCCAGATATTCAAACAATCTAGCTCCAGTGTCTCGGGGGCAAAGAGTTCTAAATCTCTGGAGTAGTCAGCTCCAGAATCCTGGAACAGTCAGCTCAAGAATCCTTGAGTAGTCAGATCCTTGAGAATCCTTGAGTTTCAGATATGTATCTGGAGCACTCAGCTCCAGATTTCTTCAGATAACTGGCTCCAGATTTCGGGTGCACTCTGGCATCGTCTCCAGATATTTTGAGCAATTGGCTCCAGATTGCTGGAGCAATCGGCTCCAAATTTATGATGCAATCAGTTACAGACTCCTTGAGCAATAGACTCCAGCTTTTTGGAGCACATAGGCTTCAAGTTCCTGAAGAATGATTTCTGGAAATTTTAAGAAATTTCGTTTCGGATATCTGGAGGAATCAGCTCCAGATTGCAGGAGCAATCTGTTTCCAGCTCTTGGAGCAATCTGGCTTCGGATCTTTCCAGGCAATCAATTCCACATTTCTGAATCAATCAGCTCCAGAATCCTGGAGCAGCAAGCACGATGATATTTCTTCGTCTTTTGAACAACTTTCGATCGCCACTGTGCGAACCTGCGAGCAAAGCACACCCAGGTCGGTCGACTTAGGAGGGTTTTAAAATATTCAAAATCGCCAGGATATGGAAGAAGACGTTCGGCGAATCAAGGCGCGTGGATGCGAGAAGTAACATTTATATCATTTCCGATCCGACGGACGGTATGAAGACGCAGCAGAAGCAGCAGTAAGTTCTGACTCGATTTTTTTAGATGATACCCAAGTGCTGCTGGATTTGATGCTTGATGCACCAACTAGCATTTAGTCGTAGTCAGTCGGCTACACACAGCTAGAATTTGCATGAAGGCAGGTAGGCAGGCAGTCGAGCGAGAAAAAAGTCCGACTTCTGCTTTTGCTAGGGGTTTCAAGAAGAACGAACGGCGCGGTGGATTGGCGAAAGCTTGTTGCATTTCTCACCTCGATTCTCGATTCTTTCGGGCTTCGGCTCCGCCGCTCCGGGCGATGCATGCTTGGTTGGACACATTACAGTTCGATGGAGTCCGAAAGGCTGGCGAGAGCAGCAGATGGACTCATGGGTGAATGCACTTGTAGCTCCCGGCCAGCCCGGCGATTGATGGCAGTTTTATAATCTTGTGGGATTGAATTCAGATGGTGGAACATTGGCGCCAGAATTGCCGAGTTACTGAACGATATGATTGGGAGTTTTCTTTGCCGATTGTAAGGAATCTGCTGTCTGCTCCAGTTTACGGCAGCAAGATGCACTACATTTTTGAGGCAAGCTGATCTACAGGGGATGGCCAAAATGTTTGGGATAGGCAACTTTTTTTCTCCCACAAAAAAATTCAACATGCTGTAACTTTTCATAGAGTGCATCAAAAAATCTCAAATTTTGACTGTTTGTCAACCTATTATATGTGCATCATTGGTACAAATTTGGGCTCGATTGGTTAATTTTTCGCGAAGTTAGAACCTTTCGGGTAAAACATTATTTTTCAGACAACTAATTTTTGAACTGTCATATCTCGGAAACCAGTGAACCGAATTGAATGAATTTTTTAACGTTTACCAACAATATATTGATACTTAATACGACGCTATAAAATGTAATATTTTCTCACGACGAATTAAGTTATACCGGGTTGAAATTTTACCCATATAGAGATACCCATATATAAAATAGAGATACCCATATATAAAATGTAATATTTTCTCACGGCGAATTAAGTTATACCGGATTGTACTTTTTACCCATATAGAGGAAAATAAGTCAAATTTACAATACCACACAAAAATTTCTAAATGTGTTCTTCCTTCAATCTAAATAGGCTCTAATATATCTGATTAGAGATAACTTGGGAACAGAAGTGGAAAATCTTTGGATATCAACACTACAATTTATTGACAATGATGTAAAAAAAATACATTTTTTCGAGAAAAATCCAAAAAGTGTCAATCCATGATAACTTTTTTCAACGTTTAAAAAGTACCTATGTTTTAATAGTTTGTGAAGTATTTACATATTGTTAGTGTACGTTCAAAATTCCATTCAATTCGGTTCACTGGTTTCCGAGATATGACAGCTTAAAAATGAGTTATCTGAAAAATCGTGTTTTACCCGAACGGTCCTAACTTTGCGAAATATTAATCAATCGAGCCCAAATTTGCACCAATAATGCACATATAATAGGTTGACAAACAGTCAAAATTTGAGATTTTTTGATGCACTCTATGAAAAGTTATAGCTTGTTGAATTTTTTTGTGAGAGAAAAAAAAGTTGCCTATCCCAAACATTTTGGCCATCCCCTGTACATTGCTGGTGCAATATTTTCTAGATTTCTGATGTAGGAGATTTGCTAGAAAAAATCAACAATTGCCGAAGGAATTCCTGGAGAAATTCTTGAAAAATGTGAGACAAATACCTGGAATAATTCGGGAGAAGAATTTCCTCAGAATCCTAAGAGGTTTCCCGTCGGAATCCTGAGAGGATTCTCGTCGGAATCCTGAGAGGATTCTCGTCGGAATCCTGAGAGGATTCTCGTCGGAATCCTGAGAGGATTCTCGTCGGAAACCTGAGAGGATTCTCGTCGGAATCCTGAGAGGATTCTCGTCGGAATCCTGAGAGGGTTCTCGTCGGAATCCTGAGAGGATTCTCGACGGAATCCTGAGAGGATTCTCGTCGGAATCCTGAGAGGATTCTCGTCGGAATCCTGAGAGGATTCTCGTCGGAATCCTGAGAGGATTCTCGTCGGAATCCTGAGAGGATTCTCGTCGGAATCCTGAGAGGATTCTCGTCGGAATCCTGAAAGGATTCTCGTCGGAATCCTGAGAGGATTCTCGTCGGAATCCTGAGAGGATTCTCCACAGAATCCTGAGAGGATTCTCCACAGAATCCTGAGAGGATTCTCCACAGAATCCTGAGAGGATTCTCCACAGAATCCTGAGAGGATTCTCCACAGAATCCTGAGAGGATTCTCCACAGAATCCTGAGAGGATTCTCCACAGAATCCTGAGAGGATTCTCCACAGAATCCTGAGAGGATTCTCCACAGAATCCTGAGAGGATTCTCCACAGAATCCTGAGAGGATTCTCCGCAGAATCCTGAGAGGATTCTCCGCAGAATCCTGAGAGGATTCCCCGCAGAATCCTGAGAGGATTCCCCGCAGAATCCTGAGAGGATTCACCGCAGAATCCTGAGGGGAATCTCCGCAGAATCCTGAGAGGATTCTCCGCAGAATCCTGAGAGGATTCTCCGCAGAATCCTGAGAGGATTCTCCGCAGAATCCTGAGAGGATTCTCCGCAGAATCCTGAGAGGATTCTCCGCAGAATCCTGAGAGGATTCTCCGCAGAATCCTGAGAGGATTCTCCGCAGAATCCTGAGAGGATTCTCCGCCGAATCCTGAGAGGATTCTCCGCAGCATCCTGAGAGGATTCTCCGCAGAATCCTAAGAGGATACTCCGCAGAATCCTCAGAGGATTCTCCGCAGAATCCTGAGAGGATTCTCTTCGGAATTCTGAAAGGACTCTCCTCGGAATCCTGAGAGAACTCTCCTCGGAATCCTGAGAGGATTCTCCTCGGAATTCTGAGAGGATTCTCCTCGGAATCCTGAGAGGATTCTACTCGGAATCCTGAGAGGATTCTACTCGGAATCCTGAGAGGATTCTACTCGGAATCCTGAGAGGATTCTACTCGGAATCCTGAGAGGATTCTACTCGGAATCCTGAGAGGATTCTACTCGGAATCCTGAGAGGATTCTCCTCGGAATCCTGAGGATTCTCTTCGGAATCCTGAGAGGATTCTCCTCGGAATCCTGAGGATTCTCTTCGGAATCCTGAGAGGATTCTCCTCGGAATCCTGAGAGGATTCTCTTCGGAATCCTGAGAGGATTCTCCACGGAATCCTGAGAGGATTCTCCACAGAATCCTAAGAGGATTCTCGACAGAATCCTAAGAGGATTCTCCTCGGAATCCTGAGAGGATTCTCTTCGGAATTCTGAAAGGACTCTCCTCGGAATCCTGAGAGGACTCTCCTCGGAATCCTGAGAGGATTCTCCTCGGAATTCTGAGAGGATTCTCCTCGGAATCCTGAGAGGATTCTACTCGGAATCCTGAGAGGATTCTACTCGGAATCCTGAGGGGATTCTACTCGGAATCCTGAGAGGATTCTCCACGGAATCCTGAGAGTATTCTCCACAGAATCCTAAGAGGATTCTCCACAGAATCCTGAGAGAATTCTCCACAGAGTCCTGAGAGGATTCTCCTCGGAATCCTGAGAGGATTCTCCTCGGAATCCTGAGAGGATTCTTCTCAGAATCCTGAAAAAAATCTCCTTGGAATCCTGAAAAAATTCTCCTCGGAATCCTGAGAGGATTCTCCTCGGAATCCTGAGAGGTTTCTCCACAGAATCCTGAGAGGATTCCCCTCAGAATCCTGCGAGGATTCTCCTAAAAACCCTGGGAGGATTCTCGTCAGAATCCTGAGAGGAATTTTGGGGGGAAATTAAGAAAGATTTCTGAAAAGAAACTTTGGAGAAATTCTAAAACACTAAAAATAGTGCTCATAACTTTACTATGTGTACGTTAATAAATTCCGTCGACCCAATTCCGAATTCTTTAATGCCAAATTGTCACCCACTCACCCCACCATTACCAAAAACCCAAACAAACGTCAACCATCTGTCAAAACAATCCACACGCTAACGGCACCTTCCCCATGTAGGTATGTACAATGATAAACACTCCTCTCGTCATAAATTTGATGAATAATAGCCACCGTCCACCCCAATTGAGTTGAGTGAGAGTGTATCTACAGAATCCCAAGTGGAGATATTTTTAGAGGAGCAGTTTCTAAAAATTCTCTATCTGTAATGTTTTACCTCTGGCAGTGAGTGTCACACGTTTGCCCGAATCCATTTCACCGTCGACGTTGTAGACGTCCTCATAGTCGTCGTTGTCGCCGTAGTATGCATCTTTGATGATTGACAACAATTCGACACCGGGTGACATGCGACCGTTTCGATGCTTCTTTTGTTTTTCTTCTTTTCTTTTCAATTTCATTAGTAAGATACGATTGTCGCTTTTTTGGCAGGTGGCTAATTAAAGCATGCCCGAGGAAGTGA
The DNA here is from genome assembly GCF_035046485.1 of Aedes albopictus. Classification (NCBI taxonomy): domain Eukaryota; kingdom Metazoa; phylum Arthropoda; class Insecta; order Diptera; family Culicidae; genus Aedes; species Aedes albopictus. The sequence goes on from NC_085136.1 coordinate 250,777,573, forward strand.
TCGGATTTGGAGTAGATACTTGGAGTATTGAGTTACTTCATTTGCAACTTGGCTCATTCGTTGTATTAACGAAGAAAAAAGGGCATTGAAAAGTCGCAGGCAAACAACCAAAGCAAAACAAAAAGACAAATAATTCTTCATAAAAACCAGAGAGGATTCTTCACAGAACCCTCTGTGAATTTTCTTCGGAATCCCGAGAGAATAATTATTAGAATAGGATTCTGTTGAGCATCTTGAGAGGATTTTCCACAGAATCCAGGGAGAGTTCGCCACAGAACCCTGTGATGATTTTCCACAGAATCCTGAGACGATTTTCCATTGAATCTTGAGAGAATTTTCCACAGAATCCTGTGAGGATTCTCCTTGGAATTTGGAGAGGATTTTTCTTAGAATACTGAGAGGATTTTCCACAGAACCCTGTGAGGAATCTCCACAAAATCCTGTGAGAATTCTCCACATAATCCTGAGAGGATTCTGCTCAGAATCCTGAGAGGATTCTGTTCAGAATCCTGTGAGGAATCTCCACAAAATCCTGTGAGAATTCTCCACATAATCCTGAGAGGATTTTCCACAGAATCCTGAGAGGATTCTCCAGTGAATCCTGAGATGATTTTCTACAGAATCCTGAGAGAATTCTCCAAAACCTGTGAGACGATGCGAATGAAGAGGTAGAGATGCAAAACTGATGGCCCTCAACAGCTACAATATCGCTTCGATTAATATCAATACCATCACAAACCCGACAAAAATTAATGCCCTGCGAACATTCCTACGGACCATGGAGACCGATATAGCTTTCTTGCAGGAAGTGGAGAGTGAACAGCTGCTCCTACCTGGATATAATGTAGTGTGCAACGTGGATCACACTAAAAGAGGGACGGCAATAGCGCTGAAGGCGCACATACAATTTTCAAACGTTGAGAAAAGTTTGGATGGTAGAGTGATCGCTTTAAGAATCAACAACACAACGCTCTGCAACGTGTACGCCCCGTCCGGTACAGCTCTCCGTGCAGAGAGAGAAAGATTCTTCAACGGTACCCTTGCGTATTATCTTCGTCACCGCACAGATCACACTCTCATGGCAGGCGACTTCAACTGTGTGCTACGGCAGCGCGATGCAACAGGCCACAACCACAGTCCCGCTCTTCTCGCAACTGTTCAACAACTTCAGCTTCTCGACGTTTGGGAGAAAGTGTGCCCCAATGCGCCGGGCTATACGTATATTACATACAACTCGTCATCTCGCCTCGATCGGATATATGCCAGCCAAAGTCTTCGCAACAATCTGAGAACAGCAGACACACATGTTTGCTCGTTTTCAGATCACAAAGCTGTGACGGCGCGTATCTGTCTACCCCAGCTTGGTCGTGAGCCTGGTCGAGGCTTTTGGTCCCTCCGTCCCCACTTGCTAACTGCTGAACACATAGAGGAGCTCCAGGTTCGCTGGCAGTATTGGACTCGTCAACGACGGTGTTACCCTTCATGGATGCAGTGGTGGCTTTCGTATGCTAAGCCCAAAATAAAATCTTTTTTCCGTTGGAAGTCGAAAACCGTCTACAACGATTTCCACCGCGAACACCAACGATTATATGTGGAACTACGGCAAGCATACGATGGCTACTACCTTAACCCTGCCATGCTATCAACCATAAATCGTGTGAAGGCGCAAATGCTGACTCTACAGCGTAACTTTTCGCAAGCCTTTATGCATGTAAACGAGTCATACATTGCAGGAGAACCAATCTCTACATTCCAGCTAGGCGAAAGGCGCAGAAAAAACACAACTATCTCTCAACTGCGCGATGAGAACAACCTTCTAATTGAAGACTCCGTAGCTATCGAACAGCACTTGCATCGTCACTACCGTGCACTGTATGCTGCTGTTCCAACTGAAGACGACGCGACGAACACATTTCAGTGCGATAGAGTGATTCCAGATGATGATCCCACAAACGAGCACTGCATGAGTGAAATCACTCCGGCAGATATATTAACAGCAATAAAATCCGGTAGCCCAAACAAGTCTCCAGGTGGCGACTCTCTTCCACGTGAGTTTTATCTCAAAGCATTCGACGTCATCTGGCGAGAACTTACGTTGGTTCTAAACGAAGCTCTCGCAGGTAATTTTCCGGCCGAATTCGTCGATGGAGTAATCGTACTGGTGAAGAAGAAGGGTAATGATCAGACGGCTCGTGCATACAGGCCTATATCACTACTTAATTGCGACTACAAGATCCTCTCTCGAATACTAAAACAACGCCTCGTAAATGTAATGCGAATCCATCGTGTGATCAGCGACAGCCAAAAATGCTCAAACGCCGATCGCAATATATTCCAAGCCACTCTGGCTCTAAAGGATCGTATCGCACGGCTAAAAAATGCAAACAACGTGGACTATTGGCTTCGTTTGATCTACGAAACGCTTTCGATCTCGTCGATCGAGCATTTCTCTCCCGTAACATGTGCTCGCTCGGCTTCAACCCGAACCTCGTTCGTCTGCTAAACAAGATAGGAGATCTATCATCATCGCGCCTGCTCGTAAACGGGCGGCTGTCCGAAGCTTTTCCCATTGAGAGATCGGTGCGTCAGGGGGACCCTCTTTCGATGCACCTGTTCGTCCTCTATCTGCATCCCCTCATCAAACGGCTGGAGCAGGTTGGCGGTCCCGATCTTGTGGTTGCCTATGCCGATGATGTTTCGGTAATATCTACATGCAAAGAACGACTAGAGCGAATACGAGAGGCATTCCATCGTTTTGAACGAGTGTCTGGGGCGCAGCTGAGTCTAGCAAAATCATCTTCAGTATCGGTGGGATACACCGATGACATGCCACTCACGGTACCGTGGCTACGATGCGAGAACACGGTGCGAATATTGGGAGTTACTTTTGCGAATTCCGTACGTGTGATGACCAAACTGAACTGGGACGAGGTAGTTGGAAATTTTTCTCGTCTGATCTATCTCCACTCGTTACGTACTCTCACACTCCACCAGAAGGTAACTCTTCTAAATACGTTCGTTACCTCAAAGATATGGTATCTCGCTTCGATACTCTCACCATATGCCGTTCACACGGCAAAATTGACTGCAACGATGGACACGTTTCTGTGGCGGGGTGTGCCAGCAAGAGTTCCGATGCAGCAACTCGCTCGAAGTAGAGAAACAGGTGGTCTGAAGCTGCATTTGCCTGCAATTAAATGCCCCGCCTTGCTTTTGAATCGGCATATTCATGAAATAGACTCCCTTCCTTTTTATAAATCCTATCTTATACAAAACAATCCTAACCCCCCCGCAGACTGTCCGTGTTTGAAATTGATCCTGTCGAGATTTCCCACGCTCCCTCCCCTAGTCCAAGAAAATCCTTCCGCTGAAAGCATTCACAACGTTTACATTGCGGAAACAGAAGAGCCGAAGGTATCACGGATTCATCCAGCAGCCAATTGGCGACAAATTTGGAACAACATATCGTCGCGGCAGCTTTCCTCGAGCCAACGAAGCACTCTCTACTTGTTGGTGAACAGAAAGCTTGAGCATCGTATTTTGATGTTCCGTATGAATCGAGTCGACAACGAATTCTGCCAACACTGTATCAACGTAAGAGAAACACTGGAACACAAGCTGAGTGGATGTGGACGAGTTGTTGCAGCATGGAGACTATTTCAGCGTAAGATTTCGTTCCTATTCAACGGCTGGCGTAGGCTGACTATAGAGGAACTTCTTCGCCCGCAACTAGAAGGCGTAGCTAAATGGAAGAAAGTTCGAATTCTTAAAATGTTTTTCCGATATGTCATCTTTATTATGGAAAGTAATAATGTAATAGACTTGCTATCGTTAGATTTTGAAATTGATTGTGTATAATACATTTTAAGCTAAATACAAATAAACAAAATTTTACAAAAAAAAAGTATGCTCCTCGGAATTCAGAGAGGATTTTTATTATAATAGGACAGATCGGTGAAGTACTAGATTTGTAGTAATGAGCTGAATTTTAGTATGGTGAGAAGGTCGATTCTCCGTTTCTGCAATGAAATGGTGCAAAAAGCGTGGGTATTATGATTTCTTGACTAATTTGATGCTGTTTGAGCAAAACTTTGGGCAACAGTGTTGTTGTTTTCTCCATTTCTTGCAACATAAACAACATAGTGATCCAAAGTTTTGCTCAAACAGCATCAAATTAACCAAGGAACCATAATACCCACGATTTTCCACAGAATTCTTAGAGGATACTCCACATAATCTTGAGATGATTTTCCATACCATCTTGAGAGGATTCTTTAAAAAATCCTGTGAGGATTCTGCTTGGAGTTTGGAGAGGATTTTTCTTAGAATACTGAGAGGATTTTCCACAGAACCCTGAAAGGATTCTCCACAAAATCATGACAGGATTCTCCACAGAACCCTGAAAGGATTCTCCACAGAATCCTGAAAGGATGCTCTTGAAAGTATTCTCCACAGAATCCAGAGAGGATTCTTCCAGGAATCCTGTGAGGATTCTCCACACAATCCTGCGAAGATTTTTCTCAGAATCTTGAGAGGACTCTCTACAGAATTTTGAAAGAATTCTCCACAGAATCCTGAAAGGATTCTCCACAGAATCCTGAAAGAATTCTCCACAGAACCCTGAAAGAATTTTCCACAGATTCCTAAAAGGATTCTCCACAGAATCCTGAAAGGATACTCCACAGAATCCTGAAAGGATTCTCCACAGAATCCTGAAAGGATTCTCCACAGAATCCTGAAAGGATTCTCCACAGAATCCTGAAAGAACTCTCCACAGAATCCTGAAAGGATTCTCCACAGAACCCTGAAAGGATTCTCCACAGAATCCTGAAAGGATGCTCTTGAAAGAATTCTCCACAGAATCCTGAAAGGATTCTCCACAGAATCCTGAAAGAATTCTCCACAGAATCCTGAAAGGATTCTCCACAGAACCCTGAAAGGATTCTCCACAAAATCATGACAGGATTCTCTTGAGCATCTTGAGATTATTTTCCACAGAGTCCTGTGATCATACTTCACAAAATCCTATGAGGATTCTCCACACAATCCTGTGAAGATTTTTCTCAGAATCTTGAGAGGACTCTCTACAGAATCCTGAAAGGATTCTCCACAGAATTCTGAAAGGATTCTCCACAGAATCCTGAAAGGATTCTCCACAAAATCCTGAAAGGATTCTCCACAAAATCCTGAAAGGATTCTCCACAGAATCCTGAAAGGATTCTCCACAGAATCCTGAAAGAATTCTCCACAGAACCCTGAAAGAATTCTCCACAGAATCCTGAAAGGATTCTCCACAGAACCCTGAAAGGATTCTCCACAGAATCCTGAAAGGATGCTCTTGAAAGGATTCTCCACAGAATCCAGAGAGGATTCTTCCAGGAATCCAGAGAGCATTTTCCACAGAATTCCGAGAGGATTTTCCACAGAATCCAGAGAGGATTCTTCTCAGAATCCAGAGAGGATTTTCCACAGAATCCCGAGAGGATTCTTCACAGAATTCAGAGAGGATTCTCCACATAATCCAGAGAGGATTCTCCACAGAATACCGAGATGTTTCTGCACAGTATCCTGAGACGATTCCTCACATAATCCTGAGAGAATTCCCCACAGAATCCTGAGATGATTCTCCACAGAATTCTTTAATGATTCTCCACAGAATTCTGAGAGGATTCTCCACAGAATTTTGAGAGGATTCTCAACAGAAGTTTTCGGCAATCATGGGTGACTTCTAGATTGACAATGGTGACCCTTCCTTACTAACAAGAATACCCTCCTAAGACAAACGTGGAGATACAGCGATTCTCGATCTCTATAACAACGAATGTCTTACTAAAATTCCTTCCCATCCTCTAAAACCGTAAGGACGTGACTGGTACCTTTACTATAGTTGTGAGTTCTCAAACTGTGTACAATGTTGTGCTAGTACCAAGCCGCATTCATTGGGTCTCTGTGCAATTTCGATTCCTCCGGTCAATCACGGAATAGCAAGTACGAATTGTGCGTTCATCTAGGTTCATGCTCATGAAAATGGATTCATGCTCCGACATGTTTTTGTTTCACCCCTTCAATATTTTAGACATCAAGAGCTATCCGATAGTAATTGATTCTAGGTATATCCGATAGATGGCACTAGTGAGTCTTAGAAAATCTGCATTTCATTTTAATCGAGAAACAGACCACATGGAAGAATTCCATCTTTGACAAAGTTGATCAAGACTTCCAGATTTCCAGTTTCACTAGAAGTGTTGAGACTTTTTGAACTTTCATAAGATTTAATTCATTTTTTAGCAAATCACCTACAATATATTGGTTAAAAATTCAGCGGATTTGATGCACGTAAAAATGTTGTAAAGATTTGAATAGCACACAAAAATGGGACGAAACAATCGCTGTACCAACAATGTTATAACTTATACTGCCCAAACTGGCCGTGTTTCCGCTGCCTTTGCGCACGCAGTGTTCTGTGTAGGAAACATCCCCTGCCTGGTGTTCATTATACACACACAGTTTTAGCGATGCTGGGTCATTAGGCCGAAGGTCATTAGGCCGAAGGCCATTAGGCCGAAGGTCATTAGGCCGAATGGTCATTAGGCCGAATGGTCATTAGGCCGAATGGTCATTAGGCCGAATGGTCATCAGGACGAATTGAAAGTTAGCCGTTGTTTTTACCTTTTCCAACAATTTTTGACAAAAACTAGTTTAACAATGGAACTAGAAAGAATAGCCTATGTTTTAAAGGAAAAATTTATGAATTGAATATCAGCAGTTTCAGCGCCAAAAACTATTTCAGCAATGATACTAGAAAGAACAGCCTATATTTAAAAGAAGGAAAAATTCATGGGTAAAATATCAGTAGATTCAGCATCAATAAAGTATCTTCGTGCCTGTCACACGATACACACATGCAAAATGGTCATTTGCAGAGGAAGCTCTCAGTTAATAAGCTGAGAAGCAGGCTTTGTCTCAGTGGGGACGTAACGGCAAGAAGAAGACCCAATGACCATTCGGCCTGATGACCATTCGGCCTAATGACCATTCGGCCTAATGACCATTCGGCCTAATGACCATTCGGCCTAATGACCTTCGGCCGAATGGCCTTCGGCCTAATGACCTTCGGCCGAATGGCCTTCGGCCTAATGACCTTCGGCCGAATGGCCTGACACCAGTTTTAGCACAGGGAGTGGTTACACCAGTAATGGAAAAGTCCGTTTATCACAACAGTAACCACACCCTAAAACGAAACAACACAGGCTTGTGTACAATGTACACAGGCTTGTGTACAATGTACACAGATTTGTGTACTACTAGATCAGCCTCCACCCCTGTGTCAAATGTACACAGTCACTTTTCTGGCTCTAGCGCGGGTATGGGAGCAAAGTTCATAACTAATTTTCTCTGAACGATGACATGCATTATCAGGAATCGATCAATGCAAAAATAATTGTTAATTTTGTTTTCATGCCAGCGCTGGAGCCGGAAAAGTATCTGTGTACATTTGACACAGCGGTGAGGCTGATCTAGTAGTACACAAATCTGTGTAACTTCTGTAACCGTGCACACAGTTCCTAAAGCAATCCCTGTGCGAAAGAATCTATAGGGAAAGCGCTAAGAAATCCCAAGAAGAATCAATTAGGGTATCGCGCCACTTGGGCGGTGGCTTCTATATTCGTCTGTTTTCCACTATAACTCAGTCAGTTTTGAACCAATTGACTTGAAATGTTGTACACGGGTAGATACTATACCTATCTCACCACATTCCAAAAGTTGTGTCAATTGGTTCAAATTTGACTGAGTTATAGTGGAAAACAGACGAATATAGAAGCCACCGCCCAAGTAGCGCGATTCCATAAATGTGGTGATCCTTGGCGAATTTTCAGGTGAATTGTGTGGATGAGACTCTGGAAGAATTTTCCCGAGAAATAACAGCGAAATCCAACCGAAATTCCTGTAGGAATCCTGTAAGTAAGTTTTATAGAAACCTGAGAAATCCCCGGTTAATCCTGGATAGAATATTTGGGGTAATCCCAGCATCGAAGGATGGAATTCCAGGATGGAAATTATGGGTAAAAATTATGTAGGAATCTTCAGAAGGAAGTTACTGGGGGACATCCTGAAGGAATTCCCGGATGGAGCATCAATAATGAAGGTGCCCTGTCACAATTAGCTAATGAATTAAAAAAAATATTGCTTGATAATACAAAGTAAATTATTATGGTTCTTCTGAAGCTTATTCTCGTAGCTTCTTCTGTTAGCATTTTCAAAAGCATCTTATAAAGCTTCTTCCGGACGCTTTCTGGAATCTTCTTCTGAAGTTTCTTCTGCAACCTTCTTCTGAAGTTTCTTCTGCAAGCTTCTTCTGAAGTTTTTTTTCTGGATGCTTCTTCTGAAGCTACTTCTTCAAACTACTTCTGATGCCCCTTCCGGAAGCTTCATCTGAAGCTTTTTCCGGAAACTTCTTTCGTATCTTTTTCCGGAAGCTTCATCTGAAGCTCTTTCCGGAAGCTTCTTCTGAAGCTGCTTTTGAAGGCTATTTCTGAAGCTTCTTTTGGACACTTCATTTGAACCTTCTTCTGTAAGCTTTTTCTAAAGCTTATTTTGAAACTTCTTCTGGAAGCTTCTTCTGTTAGCTTTTTCTGAAGCTCCTTGTTTAGTTTCTTCTGAGGCTCCTGCTGGAAGTTCTTCTGGAAGGTGTTTCTGAAGCTCCTTCTGCATGCTTCATCTGAAGCTCTTTCCGGAAGCTTCTTCTGAAGTTCCTTCTGCAAGCTTTGAAGCTCCTTCCGGAAGCTTTATCTGCAGCTCTTTCCGAGAGCTTCTTCTCGAAGTTTCATCTGAGGCTTCCTCCGGCAGTTTCATCTGAAGCTATTTCCGGAAGCTTCTTCTGAAGCTCCTGCTACAAGCTTCTTTGGAAGCTTATTCCGGAAGCTTCTTTTCTTCTGAAGCTTCTTCTGAAGAAGGTTTGTTCTGAAGCTTCTTCTGGAAGATCTGAGAAGCTTATTGAGGTTTTATTTGGAAGCTTTCTGAAGTTCTCTTGGATCGTTCTTCAGGAAGTTTTTGCTCTAGCAAGTTTCTTCTAAAGAATTTCGTGACAAACCATTGCTACAATGAAAATCTTCGCTATATTAAGCAATCGATTTAAGAACTTTCCTCCTCGGCACTTAAATGTTATTGGTCTGCCACCCTCTCCATTCGTGCAATCAGACATTCCATTAAACACCGGCCGAGTGTCTGACCAACCCACCTGTTCCATCTGGCTGGCAGGGTGTTACCCACCAACAGGTCGTCGAAAAAACAAAAAGCAAAACTCCCATCACACACTGCTGCTGTGTGCAATTCCACATTCTCGTATCGCAATCCGGGAATCATCTCACGTACTCGAAACTATCCCCACGCAATCCAAAGAGAGAAGAAAACACTCATTCTGCCAGGTGGCGGAGTTTTCCTCTTCACTTAGGTGTACTCACTGCCAACCATTCGGTCTTGTTTGTTGAGAATACTTGAAAGCCATGAAACGAAATCGTTTATCTATCTCGTCTGTGGACTGGACGTCGCTTCTGTCCCCCCAGAAAGATGATTGCCAACAGTCATGAGGGACCGTCGCGAACGTGATCATATTCTGGTCGTTCCAGCACGTCTCAACACCTTAATCGAATAACGATTTGATCCAAATACTTCTGCACCCTTCCTCAACTGCCTGAACTCACAAAGAGACAACTCTCGGGCAAAAAAAGGTTACATTTTATAGAACCCTATTCAGCCGGGCGGCGGCCCCGAAGCCGAGAGCTTGTCAACAGGTACTTTGGTTTCGATTTGGCCCTTGGCCAAGAAATCTCAACAGCTGCTCGACGACGACCACGACGCTATCGAGCGTCTACAATCTCTGCCTCGAGTTTTGTCGAGGACGGACGGCTGAGTGCAGCAGCGCGGTTCACTACTGCGCTGACTGGGAAAGTGTTCGATTAATTACGGAATCTGGTGGATGGCGGGCGAAGGCGATGACATACGTGTTGCTCTGTTTTCGATGAAGCTGATTTGGTGGTGAATCACAGCACTGCTTTTTTCGGCCAGGGAAGACGCCACCAGCGATGAATGATGGACGGATGCCGAATCAAAGGGCGATTCAGGTGGTTAGTCATTGGATTTGTTGAGAGCAGAAGGGACCGATTCAATTGGTGATGTGTAATGGATGTACCTACTTTTCTGGTCTCTTTTTTGGTACTATTTGTGCCATTTCGAAAAAATATTTTCTGATCTTCCGAAGCAGCTTCTGGATTCCTCCAGAGTAACTCTTCGGAATCCTCAGAAGAAAGTTTTCAGGAATCCTCAGAGAATATCTGTTGAGTTCTCAAGAAAGTATCTGCAATCTCAACTCAACTTCAAAAAGAAGCTCAGAAGAAACTTCAGAACAAGCTGCAGAAGGAGCTTCAGAAGAAGCTGTAGAAGAAGCTTCAGAGGAAGCTTCAGAAGAAGCTTCAAAAGAAGCTTCAGAAGAAGCTTCAGAAGAAGCTTCAGAAGAAGCTTCAGAAGAAGCTTCAGAAGAAGCATCAGAAGAAGCTTCAGAAGAAGCTTCAGAAGAAGCTTCAGAAGAAGCTTCAGAAGAAGCTTCAGAAGAAGCTTCAGAAGAAGCTTCAGAAGAAGCATCAGCAGAAGCTTCAGAAGAAGCTTCAGTAGAAGCTTCAGAAGAAGCTTCAGAAGAAGCTTCAGAAGAAGCTTCAGAAGAAGCTTCAGAAGAAGCTTCAGAAGAAGCTTCAGAAGAAGCTTCAGAAGAAGCTTCAGAAGAAGCTTCAGAAGAAGCTTCAGAAGAAGCTTCCGAAGAAGCTTCCGAAGAAGCTTCAGAAGAAGCTTCAGAAGAAGCTTCAGAAGAAGCTTCAGAAGAAGCTTCAGAAGAAGCTTCAGAAGAAGCTTCAGAAGAAGCTTCAGAAGAAGCTTCAGAAGAAGCTTCAGAAGAAGCTTCAGAAGAAGCTTCAGAAGAAGCTTCAGAAGAAGCTTCAGAAGAAGCTTCAGAAGAAGCTTCAGAAGAAGCATCAGAAGAAGCTTCAGAAGAAGCTTCAGAAGAAGCTTCAGAAGAAGCTTCAGAAGAAGCTTCAGGAGAAACTTCAAAAGGAACTTCACAAGTAGCTTCAGAGAGCATCCTCATGGAGCTTCACAAAGCTCCAGATATAACTTCAGAAAGCTTTCAGAAGTAGCTTTGGAAAACTTTCAGAAGAAGGTTCAGAAAGCTTCCCGAAAAATCTGCAGAATGCTTCCAGAAGAAGCTTCAAAAGTTTTCCTGCAGTACCTCTAACAGTTTTCTAATGCTTTTTTGGGTGTAACCTTTAGGTTCTTCTTCAAACTTCGTTGAGAAGAATTCTATAAGTTTTTCCCAGTTCATTCAAAGAACCATCGGACGACGGTACCTCCCAAAGCCGTCCCATTCATAAGCCCACAAGTGGGATAATAATCAGTGCACTAAACTTCGTTTCTCATCTATCCCCGTCCCCTTGTCATTCTCTCGCTAACCCACCGTAGTATGAACACAAAAAAAAATATCCAAAGCAAAGCACAAAAACCAAGAAACGACCAACCGTGGCAGTCGGCAGGCAGGCAAGCAATCGAGCAAGCAACCAAAGCACAAAGCCCGGCAAACGAGAAAATTGCGATCATAATGTCCCGCAGTTTTTCCAACCAACCAACAACGGTTGTTCTTCCTGTGGATCCGGATTGTGGATGGTACTAGGCACTGGGTACTAGAGGTACAATCAGAAAACACGAAACAGTCCGTGAGTGGAACGCGCCGCGGTGCGGGCTCTGGCTATCCTAAATCTCGAGCGCCAAATGGGTTCTTCTTTTGCCGGGCTGGAACTGTTAGGACTGGGCCGAGGTTTGAGACGGTGGTGGTGGTGGTCGTGGTGGAACGTTTATGAATTTATCTAAGAAAATGAGGTACAATTTATTTTTTGTCACGCGCTGCACTACGGTGGCGTATGGTGGTGGTGCACAACTGTTATTGTTTCTCACTTCTTTTTACCGTGGGAGATTCGCGGTTTGACGTAGGACTACGCTGAAAGCTTTCTGAAGCTTCTTCTGGAAATTTCCTGAAGCTTATTCTGGAAGCATTCTGAAGTTTTCCCTGGCAGCTTCTTCTGGAAGCTTTCTTATCATCTACTGGAATATTTCTTAGGCGCAGGCGTCTCCTAATAGATTTCAGCAATTTCTCCAAAAAGTATTCTGATGCTTCATCTGGAAGCTTCTTCAGGAAGCTTTCTGAAGCTTCTTCAGGAAGCTTTCTGAAGCTTCTTCTGGAAGCTTCTTCATGAAGCTTTCTGGAGCTTTTTCAGGAAGAATTCTGAAGCTTCATCTGGAAGCTTTCTAAAACTTCTTCTGGAAGCTTTCTGAAACTTCTACAAGCTTTCAGAAGCTTCTTCGGAAAGCTTTCTGAAGGTTCTCCTTCTTCTGGAAGCTTTTATCTGAAGCTACTTCTGGAAGCTTTCTGAAGCTTCTTCCGGAAGCTTTCTCCACAGAATCCTGAGAGGATTCTCCACAGAATCCTGACAGGATTCTCCACAGAATCCTGAGAGGATTCTCCACAGAATCCTGAGAGGATTCTCCACAGAATCCTGAGAGGATTCTCCACAGAATCCTGAGAGGATTCTCCACAGAATCCTGAGAGGATTCTCCACAGAATCCTGAGAGGATTCTCCACAGAATCCTGAGAGGATTCTCCACAGAATCCTGAGAGGATTCTCCACAGAATCCTGAGAGGATTCTCCACAGAATCCTGAGAGGATTCTCCACAGAATCCTGAGAGGATTCTCAACAGAATCCTGAGAGGATTCTCCACAGAATCCTGAGAGGATTCTCCACAGAATCCTGAGAGGATTCTCCACAGAATCCTGAGAGGATTCTCCACAGAATCCTGAGAGGACTCTTCACAGAATCCTGAGAATTCTTCAAAGAATCCTGAGAGGATTCTTCACAGAATCCTGAGAGGATTCTTCACAGAATCGTGAAAGGATTCTTCACAGAATCCTGAGAGAATTCTTCACAGAATCCTGAGAGAATTCTTCACAGAATCCTGAGAGGATTCTTCACAGAATCCTGAGAGGATTCTTCACAGAATCCTGAGAGGATTCTTCACAGAATCCTGAGAGGATTCTCCACAGAATCCTGAGATGATTCTCCACAGAATCCTGAGAGGATTCTCCACAGAATCCTGAGATGATTCTCCACAGAATCCTGAGAGGATTCTCCACAGAATCCTGAGAGGATTCTCCACAGAATCCTGAGAGGATTCTCCACAGAATCCTGAGAGGATTCTCCACAGAATCCTGAGAGGATTCTCCACAGAATCCTGAGAGGATTCTCCACAGAATCCTGAGAGGATTCTCCACAGAATCCTGAGAGGATTCTCGTCAGAATCCTGAGAGGATTCTCCACAGAATCCTGAGAGGATTCTCCACAGAATCCTGAGAGGATTCTCCACAGAATCCTGAGAGGATTCTCCACAGAATCCTGAGAGGATTCTCCACAGAATCCTAAGAGGATTCTCCACAGAATCCTGAGAGGATTCTCCACAGAATCCTGAGAGGATTCTTCACAGAATCCTGAGAGGATTCTCCAATCCTGAGAGAATTCTCCTCAGAATTCCGAGAGGATTCTCCACAGAATCCTCAGAGGATTCTCCACAGAATCCTCAGAGGATTCTCCTCAGAATCCTCAGGGTATTCTCCTCAGAATCCTGAGAGGGTTCTCCTCAGATTCCTGAGAGGATTCTCCTCAGAATCTTGAGAGGATTCTCCTTAGAATCCTGAGAAGATTCTCCTCAGAATCCTGAGAGGATTCTCCTCAGAATCCTGAGAGGATTCTCCACAGAATCCTGAGAGGATTCTCCACAGAATCCTGAGAGGATTCTCCACAGAATCCTGAGAGGATTCTCCACAGACTCCTGAGAGGATTCTCCACAGAATCCTGAGAGGATTCTCCACAGAATCCCGAGAGGATTCTCCACAAAATCCCGAGAGAATTCTCCACAAAATCCTGAGAGGATTCTCCACAGAATCCCGAGAGGATGCTCCACAGAATCCCGAGAGGATTCTCCACAAAATCCCGAGAGGATTCTCCACAGAATCCCGAGAGGATTCTCCATAAAATCCTAAAATGATTCTCCACAGAATCCTGAGAGGATTCTCCACTGAATCCGGAGAGGATTCTCCACAGAATCCGGAGAGGATTCTCCACAGAATCCGGAGAGGATTCTCCATAGGATCCGGAGAGGATTCTCCACAGGATTTGGAGAGGATTCTCCACAGGATCCTGAGAGGATTCTCCACAGGATCCTGAGAGGATTCTACACAGAATCCTGAGAGGATTCTCCACAGAATCCTGAGAGGATTCTCCACAGAATCCTGAGAGGATTCTCCACACAATCCAGAGAGGATTCTCCACACAATCCAGAGAGGATTCTCCACACAATCTTGAGAGGATTCTCCACAGAATCCGGTTTCTGGAGGGCATTTTTCCTTTGACTTACGGTAAAGTAGTCCTACGTCAGCATTGTATCCAGTTTCCAGTTTCGTGTACACAATCACCGTTCGCGCTCCTCTGTGTTCTGTGCTCTTCGAGACGGAAAGAAGCAGATTTCGCATCTCTGTGTAGCAGAACAGATTAATGTTCGGTCGTAAGTTTAGTGCGGGTAATCTGGGAAGCTTTTCTTGCCGGAGTTGAAATTGGATGGAATTGATTTTCATCTCTTTCTCTCTTTTTTAAGGCAGACGTGTTTCAAGTAATTTTTTATTCGGGGTTTTGTGTAGTGATTGCTTGAACAATTTTGGATAAATGTTGTTGACATAAATTCATAGCACGCTTGAGTCTATTTTCAAATATTTAACAATATTAATATTTGTAAAGGAACAAAAAAGTGGAAGAAAAAATAAAGAAAAGTTTCATTAAGAAATGTTGACTCAAACGGAGCGTTATTTATTTTGGCTATACTCAAGTAACACTTTTCAGTCAAATAGACTAGAAGAGGTTCTTAGAACTATCATAAAACCAAAATGAAAGGTATTAGGTTTTATGATTGGTTATTGGCCGCCAAAACTATGAACTCCGAGTCCAGACCAACAGTATAGACTAGAAAGGTTCTTACAACTATCATAAAACCAAAATAAAAGTTATTAGGGTTTGTGACGGTTTTGAAATCCTTTTCAAGACTAATTGGTCATCAAATTGTTACTTGGGATGCGGACTCCGAACCTCATACCTGTTCACATTCTGATCGTTTTTTTCTCGAACCTTTTACACTTAATCTCAAGTGGAAACCAATCCCAGCTCCCTATCATAGAAGAACACACATCTCACATGTATTGAGCTGTCAACTTTTGGCTGCTGCATGCATATCGTCTCGTATTGCTCGTGTCTCATTTGACTACCGATCCCCGTTCCAATTTTCCTCTTCTTTCCGAAAGAAAAACCACGTCCACGCAATGAAAAGAAAAAAGGAAAATAACAGAAAAAACGGGAGGTGTTGAGAAAATGTAAACACATCACACCACGTAGTGGCTTTTTTTCTCGGGACGCCGCCCCCGCACACAGGACTACTAGTATTTTTGTCGATTCTTTTCTAGGAGTTTATTTTTTTCTTCGCTCGCGTCTTTCAGTTTGCGATAGATTTCGTTCGGTTGGTCGGTGCCCGATCAGAATCACATAGCAAGATGAAAAACAAACCTATAATAACCGGAATTAGAAATAACAGAATTTGATATAAATTTGATTCAAAGTTTTTTTTCTATAGGAATATTTAAAACAGGACTATATTAATATTTGTTGTAATTATATTACTAGAGTCATAACAAAACAACAGATTATCAACAACATTTCGTAGTACATATGAAGTAATATTTGGTAACAAAATTATATCAAAATTTGCTACACTTTCTGCACAGCCACAAAATGATTTTTCTTTTGTTGTAATGATCACTCGAATAAAAAGAATCATAAAAAAACTTTCTGTTCTGCAATAGATAACAAAACTTGTTATAATTATGTTACTATGGAGTAAATAAAGATCAAATTTTGTTATAATTTTGGCTGTTGTTTGCAGGCTTGACAGAAACTCCCTCGCGAGAAAATGAGGAAGCGATTTTGGCGATTTTCTGAGGAGTGAAAATAAAACTCAGAAATTACAACGCAAATCCTCAACAGCACCGAGCGTGAGCTTGCCGCGCAGCGAGGAGTTCGTCCAACGCTCATAATTGCTTGTTGTGTTTCTCACGTCCACTCACACTCAAAAAGCTCTCGCGAGTTCCACTCCCATACAAAGATAGACTCTCGAGGCGAAAATCGCACTCAAAAACCCGAAATAAACATCAACTCTTTTTTCGTTCCCCTCTTCCTCGCTCAGTTTTTATTGCCTCTCTGTTTGGGGTTCGTTCGCTCCCTCGTGACGAGGCAAAAGCAAAACACCGCTCTAGAGCATGTTGTAAAACTCTTTTGATTTCGAGGAGGATTATCAAGCCTGGTTGTTTGTTCAAATTATATCAAAATTCGTTACATGTTTTTTTTATAAATGAAGGAAGATTGTCTCAGTTTTTGTTATTTTAGCTACATGTTTTATCGCAACCGTTGTTACAAAAAAAACCATTGTAACAAAATAACAACACCTGTTACAATGCTGAAGATGACTTCCTTGGGCATATGGTATCTCATGCCTGCCACACGATATACATAACATGCAAAATGATCTTTGGCAGATGAAATTCTCAGTTAATAACTGTGGAGTGCTTGTAGCTGAGAAGCGTACTTTGTTCCAGTCAGCAGGTTACACCAAGAAGATGACAGACGAGATGAATCTGTAACAATTTGGTTACCCTCATCTGATCGGGTGGCGCAGCGGCATCCGTGTGTCATTATTTGCTCCGTTAGTGAGACAATTATTTATCTTTCTCGCCACCGAATGTTTTGCGGCTGCCGACTTTTTTTCTTTTTTTTCTTCGATATACATACATTCGATGTACATTCGTCGGGTGGAGAATCGTTTCAAGTTGGGCGGAAGAAAACAAACGTAGGTTTAGAAGAGCCTAGGTTAGAACAACAAACGGGGAAATGGGGCCTCCGAAAAAGCGAAAGCAGCTCTGTTGTGTTTTGCTTTGTGTGTGGGTGATTAGAAATTTTTGGGAATAATAATTAGAATTGTTATGTGGTACCGGAATTTTAAATTACGATGAAGTCTTCAAACTGTGTTGAAACCCCAAATATTCGATAATAATATTTCAGTTTTTTAATGAGACCTAGAAGACATTACCAAATATTGAATTAGTCCTAAGATTCGAAGATCTGAAGTATCGAAGATCCAAAATCCGAAGATGAAGATTTGGAAATAAAAAAAAATCCTACGATCCAAGTTGATCCACAGAGTTAGAGGAGGAATCCGAGGATCTTAAGATCCAAAGATACAGAAAACCAGAAATCAAAAGATCTACAGATCCTGAGATCAAAAGCCGAAAGATCTAAAGATCAGAAGATCAAGAGATCCAGAGAGCCAGAGATTCAAAAAGCCAATATTATTGAGATTTGAAGATCCAGGAATCCAGAAAAAGACCAGACAAATTAAAGAACCAGAGAGCCAAAAATCCAGAGATCCACAGATCAAAGATCCAGAGATACTAAGTCTGAAGATCCAGGTACCATAAATCTAAAGATCTAAAGGTCAGAAGATCCAGACATCCAAAGAATCAGAGAACCAAAGATTCGATGATCCTATGATTCAATGATTCAGAGATCCAGAAATCAAAGATTAAAATAAATCCAATAAACTAGAGATGCCAAAAAAAAACACAGATATAAAGATCAAGAGAGTCAGAGATCCAAAGATCCAGAGATCAGAAGTCCGAAATTTGATCTAAAGATCAGCAAATCAAAAGACCCAAAGATCCGAAGACTTAGAGAACCAAAGATCCAAAAAATCGTGAGATCCAATGATTAAAAATCCGAAGATCCAAAGATATAGAGAACCAGAGATCCACAGATCAATAGAGCAAGAGATCCAAAGATCCAGAGATTACAAGTCCGAAGTCTGATATAAAGATTAGGAGATCAAGAGATCCAAAGACCTAGAGAGCCAAAAATCCAAAAATCTAGAGAGCAAAAGTTTGAAATGCTTTAAGATCTGAAAATATTCAGAGATTCTAGTATCCAATAGTCAAGAGATCCTAAGATCCAAGAATCCAGAGAGTCTGGGATTCAAAGACAAATATGTCCATAAATCTAAAGATCAGAAGATCGAAAGATCCAAAGTTCAGAGATCAAGAATCTAATAATCTAGAGATCCAAAGACTCAAGAATCCGGAAAGTCAGAGATTCAAAGATTCAGAAAATCAAGTAATTCAAAGACCCAGAGATCCAAAAATTCAAAATTGTAGAGATTCAAAGATCAAGAAACCCAAAGATCCAGTGATCCAAAGTTTCAAAGATCCATATTTTCAATGATCCAGGAACCCAAAGATAAAAAAATCCAAATATCCAGGGGTCCAAAAATTTAAAGATACGAAGATCCAGATATAAAAAAAAAAAGCCGAATGATACAGAAAGTCAAGATGTTCACATGACCTATGCGAACTATCCACCCTTGTATTTAAACATCTTGTGATCTTGATCCTTGGTATCTTCTTAGTTTCTTGACATCTTGAAGTGTTGATGCTTTTAAGAATTTTAGTGCAACGCGATCTTTGCATCTATGGCTCCAGGCATCTCTTGGATCTTCTGGGATTCACATCTTGGGATCTTACGATCAAGGCAGGTTGGGATAATGGCTGCCTGAGATCTAGTCATAACTGGATCTTGCTTGGTGTCTTGATTTGGGACCTTATCATCTTAGCGATCTATGTGCTTTGGCAATGTCAACAGAAGTTGAAGACGTCAAGTTTTAGGATCCAGGATGTTTTTTTTTGGTACTAAAGTTGCAGGGTCAAAGTCTTCAAAGTCTTGGCATCTGAAGATCTGTGGATCTTAACAGTTATGATCTACGACTTTAGAAATCCTAATATTTTGTATTAATCTTGGTCGAGTTTTAAATTTTATAAATCTATGGTATTGTGATCACGAGAACTATAGATCCTTTGTATCAATTTTCAATCTTCAATAAATTGATGAAAAAAACCTAATCGTTCACGGATTCTTCTGGAAAGTCTTCTGAGTATTCCATCAAAATTCTCCAGTGACTCCTTCAAAAAACTTCCAGAGATTCTTCTAGAAATTCTTAAAATATCCCTTCGGAAATTGTTCCAGAAATTCCTCGAGAAAATCTTTCAGGAATTATTCCAGAAAATGTTTTAAGGATTCCTTTAGAAAGTTCTTTAGAGATCCCCCAGGGATTCCTTCTGAAACTGCTCTAAGAATTCCCTAAGAATATCATCCAGGGCTTCCTTCTAGAAAATCTTACATGGATTCCTTCAGAAATTACTCCTGGGAATCCTTTCAGAAAAGTCAGCAACAATATTCCGAAAGGGAGTAACTGCTTCAAAAATTCCTCAATCAATGGCTTCAGAAATTCTTCCACAGTTTCCTTCGGAAGTTCCTCCAAGAATCCCTCTACAATCCTCCAGAACTTCTAGGAATTCCTCCAGCGATTACTTCAGAAAAGCTTCCGGAAATGCTTCAAAAAATTCTTCCAGTGATTCTTTAGATTTTTTATTTTTTTTTCCAGGGGTTCCTTAAGAAAATCCTCCAAAACTTTCACAAGAAAACCCTCCACGGCTTCCATTCAGAGAACCTTCCATGGATTCCTTCAGAGAACCTTCCATGGATTCCTTCAGAAATTGCTCCTGGGATTCCTTTCAGAAAATCAGCACCAACATTGTGAAAGGGAATAACTGCTTTTGGAAACAGTACCTTCTAACAATGCCCCCTAATCTTCCATAGATTGCTTTTTCAACGTTTCCTTCGGAAATTCCTCACCGGATCCCTCTAAAATCCTCCAGATTTTTCTGGAAATTCCTACTACGATTCCTTCAGGAAAGCTTCCAGAAATTCTTCAAAAAAATCAACCTTTCTTTCCGATTTTTTCATTATATCTTTGGCGGATTCACTTAGAAATTCCTTTCTTAGGAAAACCGCCCAACGATTGTTTTCAGAAAATCTTATCTGTTCTGAAAGGTTGAAAGGGAAATCGTTTACACGAATAGGTCATTAGGCCGAATAGGTCAATAGCCCGAACAGGTCATTAGGACGAACTGATCATAAGGCCGAATAGGTGACCTGATGATGAATAGGTTATTAGACCAACTAGGTTATTAGGCTAAAATGGTCATTAGGCCACAACGGTCATTATGCCAAAAAGGACTTTAAGCAGAACAGGTCATTAGACCGAATGGATCATTAAGATGAATAGGCCGAGTGGACAGAAAAGGCCATTGGCCAAATAGGTTTAAAAGCTGAAAAGGTCATTAGGCCGAATAGGACATTATACCGATCATTAGGCCTAATGGGTGATAAGGTCGAATTATTTGTTATGAAAGCTTGCTTTGAAAGACTGGAAAGACTACATCTTGGGGCTTGGTTGAGCTTTTCTGGAAGCTTTGGAAAGCATCTCCTGGAAGTATAAAAAAATCGAAAAACTTGGAAGGAAAAGCTGCTTTCGAAAACTTTGAGAAACTTCTTATGAAAGCTCCACCCGGACGCTTGAGAAACTTTCTCCTGGTAACTTGGGAAAACTTCTCTTGGATTCGCGGAAAAAATGTCCAGTAAGCCTGGAAAAGTTTCTCCTGGAAACTCGAGAAAGCTTCTCCTGTGGCTAGAAAAAGCTTGGAATGGATGGGGTTGCAATTAAAGCTCTTCTTAGAAGCTTTGAAAGGCTTCTATAGAAAGTATCCTGGGAGGTTTGGAATAGTTCTCCAGTGAGCTTTGGGAAGCTCCTTCTCGAAGCTTGGGAAAGCTTTTTTCTGGAAGCTTTGGAAAGCTTCTCATGGAAGCATTAGAGAGCTGCTTCTGGGAGTTGGAAAGCTCCTCCTGTGTTAATTGCAAAACTCCTTCTGGAAGCTTCTTTTATGCGCTTATGAAAGCTACTCTCGGAAGCTTTGGGAAACTCTTCTTGGGAATTTGGAGAAGCTTTTTCTGGAATCATGGAGAAGTTTCTCAAGGAAGTTGGAAAAACTCCTTCCTTGGAGCTTTGAAAAGCTTCTCCTGAACGCTTTGAAATGCTATGTCTGAAAGCTTTAGTAAACTCTTTATGCAGCTTTTGAAAGCTATTCATGGAAGCTGTTGAAAGCTCGATGAAACGCAAAGCTTCTCCCGGAAGCTGCTTCTATGAGCTTAACTACTTTGAAAGCTTTGAGAATCTACTCTTGGAAGCTTTGGGAAGTTCCTCCTGGAAGCTTGGAAAAGCTTTTCCTGGAATAATTGGAAAGCTTCTCATGGGTCATACACTCTTCCTGGAAGCTTGAGAAAGTTTCTTCTGGAAGCTTTTGGAAGCCCCTTCTGGGAACTTTGGCAAAGCTGCTTTTGGGAGTTTTGTGAAGCTTCTCCTAGAAGTTAGGGAAAGCGACTTCCAAAAACTACTGTTATCGGTAATTTAGGTGCGGCTTGCTTCAGTAATCGCGAACCGTAGCTGTAAAACGTTTGTTTTTCAAAAATCAGATATTGTATCGTGACAAATCCGAACAAATTTCATACATCACTTTCCAGACCATCCGATCTAAACTGCCTTGCTGCTCCAGTGTAAAAACCCCCGCAGCAATGCTAATAAATCCCCCATTAATTATCCCACCGATTAATCGGGCGGCGAAAAGCGTAAATTCACTTACGCTAATTAATTTATTCTTCACGCGGGCCGGAGACGACGATGACGACGGTGATTCGAAGTTTTCATACAAGTCAGATGTCCCTCCCGCGGTCTCTATATTTTTGCCTTCTCACGGTGTGTGTGATTTGTGAGTTAGCGCTAGAGCTCTGACTTTCTTAAAGTTCTAGTGAGACACAGTGGAGAAAATTATCGGAAAGTTTAGGAATAATTCTGCAGAAGAAGCTTCAGGAAGCTTCAAGGAGAAGCTTCTGGAAGCTTCCAGAAGAAACTTCCGGAAGCTTCCAGAAAAAGCAACAGGAAGTTTTCAGAATAAGCTTCCGGAAGCTTTCAGAAGAAGCATCAGGAAGCTTCCAGAAGAAGCTTTCAGAAGAAGCATCAGGAAGCTTCCAGAAAAAGCTTCAGAAAGCTTCCAGAAGAAGCTTCAGAAAGCTTCCAGAAGAAGCTTCAGAAAGCTTTCAGAAGAATTTCCAGAAAGCTTTCAAATAAAACTAAAGGAAGCTTTCGATGCAGCTTTAGGAAGCTTCCGCAAGAAGCTTCAGAAAGCTTCCAGAAGAAGCTTCAGAAAGCTTCCAGAAGAAGCTTCAGAAAGCTTCCAGAAGAAGCTTCAGAAAGCTTCCAGAAGAAGCTTCAGAAAGCTTCCAGAAGAAGCTTCAGAAAGCTTTCAGAAGAAGCTTCAGAAAGCTTTCAGAAGAAGCTTCAGAAAGCTTTCAGAAGAAGCTTCAGAAAGCTTCCAGAAGAAGCTTCAGAAAGCTTTCAGAAGAAGCTTCAGAAAGCTTCCAAAAGAAGCTTCAGGAAGTTTTCATAAGAAGCTTCAGGAAGTTTCCAGAAGATGTTTCAACAAGCTTCCAATAGAAGCTTCAACAAGTTTGCAGGAAAATTTTCAGGAAGCTTGATGAAGTGGCTCAAGGAAATCTTCCATTAGAAGTCTCACAAAGATGAAGATGCTTCAGGAAGCTTTCAGAAGATGCATCAGGAAGCTTCCACAAGAAGCTTCAGAGAGTTTCCAAAAGAAGCTTCAGAAAGCTTCGAAAAGAAGCTTCAGGGAGCTTTCAGAAAAAAAAAAAACTGTAGAAAACTTCCAGAGGAATTCTTACAAAGCTTGATTTCAATAATAGTACGACTTTCTGGCGGTTAAAACTCGACTTTTACATATTACACCCCACTGCACCTCGATCCGATAAACGCACCGATTACTAACCAGCTGACGGAGGTCCGTCAGACCCAGGCCGTGTTTTTTTTGCCGCCCAGGAAAATCAATTCGTTAGTTTTTTCCTCTCGAGTTTCGGAAATTCCAATTCGAGCCGGCCGGTGCCAGCGGCGGCCGTTTATCAACCTATCAATGACTGAAATACCGACGTTAGCGTTTAGTCGGAAAATTTGGAAGTGAAAAACCGGCGACAACGACGATCGATGGAGAGTGAACGGTGAGTGGAGGGAGAGCGAATGGTCATCAAAGTTTACGATAATGGTTACGATTTGTTTTCATTGGATGCGTCTTAGTTTTTTTTACTTTCGCTTATACGAATTTTCGCTCCCTGGCTCAGGGGATTCGTATTTATAAGGTGGAATGTGGAAGAAGATGAGCGTAGAGTTTGAGGGGGTTGTCCGACACTATTAGCACGCCGCATAGTGTTAAATGTGGAGTGAGACTAAGTGGAAAACTGGCGGAAAGCCACGAAGTGGCAGAGCGAACGACATAATGAGATTGTAAACGATTGAGATATTCGATTTCACGTCTAATCATGTCCCTATTAATGATTCTTCTTCAATTTCTGTACCGATATCGATTTGTTCTCAGCTGAGCATATCATTTGCAACTGAAATTAGTCTGAAGAGTTTGATTACTATCTTCCAAAAGAAGCTGCAGAACACTACCACAGAAGCTTGATGAAACTTCAAGAAGCTACCGACAGAATCATCCGGAAACATCAAGAATAAGCTTTAGGAAGCGTCCAGAAGCAGCTTTAGGAAGCGTCCAGAAGATGATTCAAGAAGACGTTTCAGAAAGCTGCCAGAAGAAGCTTTAGAAAGCTTTCGGAAGAAGCTTCAGGAAGCTACCAGAAGTAGCTTCAGGAAGCTACCAGAAGTAGCTTCAGGAAGCTACCAGAAGTAGCTTCAGGAAGCTACCAGAAATAGCTTCAGGAAGCTACCAGAAGTAGCTTCAGGAAGCTACCAGAAGTAGCTTCAGAAAGCTATCAAAAGAAGCTTCAGGAAACTTCCAGAAGAAGCTTCAGAGAGCTTCCAGAAGAGGCTTCAGAAAGCTTTCAGAAGAAGCTTCAAAAAGCATCTAGAAGAAATTACAAGAAGCTTACAGAAGAAGCTTCTGAAAGCTTCCAGGAGAAGCTTCATAAAGCTTTCATAAAAAGCTTCGGAAAGCTTCCACAAGAAGCTTTAGAAAGCTTTCGGAAGAAGCTTCAGAAAGCATCTAGGAGAAGTTTCAAGAAGCTTCCAGAAGAAGTTTCAAGAAGCTTCCAGAAGAAGCATCTGAAAGCTTCCAGGAGAGGCATCTGAAAGCTTCCAGGAGAAGCTTCAGAAAGCTTTCTGAGGAAAACCTTTTCAATCTTCCCGGAAAAAGCCTTTCCAAGCTTTCTGGGGGAAGCCTTTCCAACCTTTACGAGGGAAGCCTTTCCAAATTTCCCGGGGAAGCCTTTCCAAGCTTCCCGGGAGGAAGCCTTTCCAAGCTTCCCGGGAGGAAGCCTTTCCAAGCTTCCCGGGAGGAAGCCTTTCCAAGCTTCCCGGGAGGAAGCCTTTCCAAGCTTCCCGGGAGGAAGCCTTTCCAAGCTTCCCGGGAGGAAGCCTTTCCAAGCTTCCCGGGAGGAAGCCTTTCCAAGCTTCCCGGGAGGAAGCCTTTCCAAGCTTCCCGGGAGGAAGCCTTTCCAAGCTTCCCGGGAGGAAGCCTTTCCAAGCTTCCCGGGAGGAAGCCTTTCCAAGCTTCCCGGGAGGAAGCCTTTCCAAGCTTCCCGGGAGGAAGCCTTTCCAAGCTTCCCGGGAGGAAGCCTTTCCAAGCTTCCCGGGAGGAAGCCTTTCCAAGCTTCCCGGGAGGAAGCCTTTCCAAGCTTCCCGGGAGGAAGCCTTTCCAAGCTTCCCGGGAGGAAGCCTTTCCAAGCTTCCCGGGAGGAAGCCTTTCCAAGCTTCCCGGGAGGAAGCCTTTCCAAGCTTCCCGGGAGGAAGCCTTTCCAAGCTTCCCGGGAGGAAGCCTTTCCAAGCTTCCCGGGAGGAAGCCTTTCCAAGCTTCCCGGGAGGAAGCCTTTCCAAGCTTCCCGGGAGGAAGCCTTTCCAAGCTTCCCGGGAGGAAGCCTTTCCAAGCTTCCCGGGAGGAAGCCTTTCCAAGCTTCCCGGGAGGAAGCCTTTCCAAGCTTCCCGGGAGGAAGCCTTTCCAAGCTTCCCGGGAGGAAGCCTTTCCAAGCTTCCCGGGAGGAAGCCTTTCCAAGCTTCCCGGGGGTAGCCTTTCCAAGCTTCCCGGGGGAAGCCTTTCCAAGCTTCCCGGGGGAAGCCTTTCCAAGCTTCCCGGGAGGAAGCCTTTCCAAGCTTCCCGGGAGGAAGCCTTTCCAAGCTTCCCGGGAGGAAGCCTTTCCAAGCTTCCCGGGAGGAAGCCTTTCCAAGCTTCCCGGGAGGAAGCCTTTCCAAGCTTCCCGGGAGGAAGCCTTTCCAAGCTTCCCGGGGGAAGCCTTTCCAAGCTTCCCGGGGGAAGCCTTTCCAAGCTTCCCGGGGGAAGCCTTTCCAAGCTTCCCGGGGGAAGCCTTTCCAAGCTTCCCGGGGGAAGCCTTTCCAAGCTTCCCTGGGGGAAGCCTTTCCAAGCTTCCCTGGGGGAAGCCTTTCCAAGCTTCCCTGGGGGAAGCCTTTCCAAGCTTCCCTGGGGGAAGCCTTTCCAAGCTTCCCTGGGGGAAGCCTTTCCAAGCTTCCCTGGGGGAAGCCTTTCCAAGCTTCCCGGGGGAAGCCTTTCCAAGCTTCCCGGGAGAAGCCTTTCCAAGCTTCCCGGGGGAAGCCTTTCCAAGCTTCCCGGGGGAAGCCTTTCCAAGCTTCCCTGGGGGAAGCCTTTCCAAGCTTCCCTGGGGGAAGCCTTTCCAAGCTTCCCTGGGGGAAGCCTTTCTAAGCTTCCCTGGGGGAAGCCTTTCCAAGCTTCCCTGGGGGAAGCCTTTCCAAGCTTCCCTGGGGGAAGCCTTTCCAAGCTTCCCTGGGGGAAGCCTTTCCAAGCTTCCCTGGGGGAAGCCTTTCCAAGCTTCCCTGGGGGAAGCCTTTCCAAGCTTCCCTGGGGGAAGCCTTTCCAAGCTTCCCTGGGGGAAGCCTTTCCAAGCTTCCCTGGGGGAAGCCTTTCCAAGCTTCCCTGGGGGAAGCCTTTCCAAGCTTCCCTGGGGGAAGCCTTTCCAAGCTTCCCTGGGGGAAGCCTTTCCAAGCTTCCCTGGGGGAAGCCTTTCCAAGCTTCCCTGGGGGAAGCCTTTCCAAGCTTCCCTGGGGGAAGCCTTTCCAAGCTTCCCTGGGGGAAGCCTTTCCAAGCTTCCCTGGGGGAAGCCTTTCCAAGCTTTCCTGGGGGAAGCCTTTCCAAGCTTCCCTGGGGGAAGCCTTTCCAAGCTTCCCTGGGGGAAGCCTTTCCAAGCTTCCCTGGGGGAAGCCTTTCCAAGCTTCCCTGGGGGAAGCCTTTCCAAGCTTCCCTGGGGGAAGCCTTTCCAAGCTTCCCTGGGGGAAGCCTTTCCAAGCTTCCCTGGGGGAAGCCTTTCCAAGCTTCCCTAGGGGAAGCCTTTCCAAGCTTCCCTAGGGGAAGCCTTTCCAAGCTTCCCTAGGGGAAGCCTTTCCAAGCTTCCCTAGGGGAAGCCTTTCCAAGCTTCCCTAGGGGAAGCCTTTCCAAGCTTCCCTGGGGGAAGCCTTTCCAAGCTTCCCTGGGGGAAGCCTTTCCAAGCTTCCCTGGGGGAAGCCTTTCCAAGCTTCCCTGGGGGAAGCCTTTCCAAGCTTCCCTGGGGGAAGCCTTTCCAAGCTTCCCTGGGGGAAGCCTTTCCAAGCTTCCCTGGGGGAAGCCTTTCCAAGCTTCCCTGGGGGAAGCCTTTCCAAGCTTCCCTGGGGGAAGCCTTTCCAAGCTTCCCTGGGGGAAGCCTTTCCAAGCTTCCCTGGGGGAAGCCTTTCCAAGCTTCCCTGGGGGAAGCCTTTCCAAGCTTCCCTGGGGGAAGCCTTTCCAAGCTTCCCTGGGGGAAGCCTTTCCAAGCTTCCCTGGGGGAAGCCTTTCCAAGCTTCCCTGGGGGAAGCCTTTCCAAGCTTCCCTGGGGGAAGCCTTTCCAAGCTTCCCTGGGGGAAGCCTTTCCAAGCTTCCCTGGGGGAAGCCTTTCCAAGCTTCCCTGGGGGAAGCCTTTCCAAGCTTCCCTGGGGGAAGCCTTTCCAAGCTTCCCTAGGGGAAGCCTTTCCAAGCTTCCCTAGGGGAAGCCTTTCCAAGCTTCCCTGGGGGAAGCCTTTCCAAGCTTCCCTAGGGGAAGCCTTTCCAAGCTTCCCTAGGGGAAGCCTTTCCAAGCTTCCCTGGGGGAAGCCTTTCCAAGCTTCCCTAGGGGAAGCCTTTCCAAGCTTCCCTAGGGGAAGCCTTTCCAAGCTTCCCTAGGGGAAGCCTTTCCAAGCTTCCCTAGGGGAAGCCTTTCCAAGCTTCCCTGGGGGAAGCCTTTCCAAGCTTCCCTGGGGGAAGCCTTTCCAAGCTTCCCTGGGGGAAGCCTTTCCAAGCTTCCCTGGGGGAAGCCTTTCCAAGCTTCCCTGGGGGAAGCCTTTCCAAGCTTCCCTGGGGGAAGCCTTTCCAAGCTTCCCTGGGGGAAGCCTTTCCAAGCTTCCCTGGGGGAAGCCTTTCCAAGCTTCCCTGGGGGAAGCCTTTCCAAGCTTCCCTGGGGGAAGCCTTTCCAAGCTTCCCTGGGGGAAGCCTTTCCAAGCTTCCCTGGGGGAAGCCTTTCCAAGCTTCCCTGGGGGAAGCCTTTCCAAGCTTCCCTGGGGGAAGCCTTTCCAAGCTTCCCTAGGGGAAGCCTTTCCAAGCTTCCCTAGGGGAAGCCTTTCCAAGCTTCCCTAGGGGAAGCCTTTCCAAGCTTCCCTAGGGGAAGCCTTTCCAAGCTTCCCTGGGGGAAGCCTTTCCAAGCTTCCCTGGGGGAAGCCTTTCCAAGCTTCCCAGGGGAAGCCTTTCCAAGCTTCCTAGAGGAAGCCTATCCAAGCTTCCTGGAGGAAGCCTTTCCAAGCTTCCTGGAGGAAGC
This sequence comes from Aedes albopictus, assembly GCF_035046485.1. Lineage (NCBI taxonomy): Eukaryota > Metazoa > Arthropoda > Insecta > Diptera > Culicidae > Aedes > Aedes albopictus. The sequence goes on from NC_085136.1 coordinate 250,805,548, forward strand.
CTTCCCAAGCTTCCTGGAGGAAGCCTTCCCAAGCTTCCTGGAGGAAGCCTTCCCAAGCTTCCTGGAGGAAGCCTTTCCAAGCTTCCTGGGAGAAGCCTTTCCAAGCTTCCTGGGAGAAGCCTTTCCAAGCTTCCTGGGAGAAGCCTTTCCAAGTTTCCTGGGCGGAAGTCTTTCCAAGCTTCCTGGGAGAAGCCTTTCCAAGCTTCTTGGGAGAAGTCTTTCCAAGCTTCTTGGAGAAGCCTTTCCAAGCTTCCTGGGAGAGGTCTTTCCAAGCTTCCTGAGCGGAAGTCTTTCCAAGCTTCCTGGGAGAGGCCTTTCCAAGCGTCTTGGGAGAAGTCATTCCAAGCTTCTTGGGAGAAGCCTTTCCAAGCTTCCTCGGAGAAGCCTTTCCAAGCTTCCTGGGAGAAGCCTTTCCAAGCTTCCTGGGAGAAGCCTTTCCAAGCTTCCTGGGAGAAGCCTTTCCAAGCTTCCTGGGAGAAGCCTTTCCAAGCTTCCTGGGAGAAGCCTTTCCAAGCTTCCTGGGAGAAGCCTTTCCAAGCTTCCTGGGAGAAGCCTTTCCAAGCTTCCTGGGCGGAAGTCTTTCCAAGCTTCCTGGGAGAAGCCTTTCCAAGCTTCTTGGGAGAAGGCTTTCCAAGCTTCTTGGGAGAAGCCTTTCTGAGCTTCTTGTGGAAAGCCATTCCAAGCTTTCTGGGGGAAGCCTTCCCAAGCTTTCTGTGAGAAGTCTTTTCAAGCTTCCTGTTGGTAGCCTTTTCAAGGTTTCTGATGAAAGATTTTCCAGGCTTTCTTAAGAAGTTTTTCCAAAGTTCCTGTAAAGGCTTTTTCAAAATTAATCCTTCATGCTTCAAATTTTTAAAGTACATCAAAATCAGTTTCACATATTCTTACAATCAAACCTGTATTTTTCCAAAGTGATTGGTGGTTAGCACTTTCAATACATACCTGCAAAGAAAAGAAAGCAACGTAAGACAATTATTAAAAAGATAATGACATAAAAGCTAATTCAATTTTTTTTATTTCCATCGATACTTCTATTTCGCACAAAGTCACCCCACGGCACAGTGAATTACCCCATCTAATCCTCACCGGTTCCAATTGAGCGACCACACTGGCACACCTTCCCATTATCCCCACGGGAGCAAGAACCAGCGAGGCAATTGCACATTCAACACCAGGCACATATGCTCCCTGGATGAAAGTGAAGGAAAAAAAACTGAACGTACTCGCAAGTACAGGAAGAAAAAGTCTGCAACTACGATGATAAACGGTTCCCGTTCCACAACAACATTCGAACATCGGCGAAGCAACTGGTTGCCGGCGTCGCTCTAATAAAATACACAAAAGAAGACGCAAGAAAAAGACCCTCCCAACCCCAATTTCCCAAACGCCCCATAAACTACCTACAGATAGGCGGCCCAGGCACCTGCCTGCCTGCATGCATGCAGGCAATAGGCAGACAAAAGAACATTATCGCAGAACAACTAGATTGTTGCCTGTTGGTTGGTACAATTCCGAGCTTTGTGCTCCGGTCGTTCTACCTAGGCTGGAAAAGCGCCGAAAAGTATACTACCCGCACCGCAACAGCAGCTGCACTTCCGTCGTTGCGTTGGAGTGGAAGGTTGAGCAACGTCGTCGTAGTCGCCGTCTTCGTTTTGGTTCCGATGATAGTTTAAAGGATTAGGTTGGTTTTTGGACGAGGGGCGCTCGAATAGGGTTACTGTAAAATTACTACTCTTTCGAAGTCTTAAGGCATACAAGCAGGTAATTTTACAATTCAATTCGAAAGTATGTTGATCTTTTGTGAATTATTTGGACTGCAGCACAACCGACATGCTTTAGCTTCTTCTGTGCGTCATGCTTTCTGAAATCATGTAATATTACACAGTACATCATGTAAAATTAAATCACTGTGATTTTTGCTATATATAAGACAATCAATCAACAACTAAAACGATAGTTACATAATTCGCGTAAATTTTAGGAATGATAGCAAATGTAAATTTACATACTGCGCGAATTGCAGTATGTAAAATTACATTTGAACACTAATTGTTATGCTTGATTGATTTAAAATGGATATTTAGATGTTTCAATCTTAGATTATGAAATGGCTCATACTTAAAAAACCAAATCGAGCATCCCCTCGATTCCACCGGCGAAAGAAACCTGTTGGTCCTGCCCCAAGTCAAGAAGTTTCAATTCCGGAAACGTAATTTATCTTGAAACCCCACCCCCGCTGGGACTGGGGGCATAAGTTTGCTTGCAACCAAACCCAGCTCAGCAGCAGTAGTAGGTAGCAACATGTGAGAAACTAGTTGCATTTAGGCGAACCCAAAAGAGAAGGAGCAGCACCTCACCGACTGCCTGTTTTTTTTTTCGGTGTAGGAAGAAAAGTCAATCCTTCTTCTTCATTCGGTCAATTGTGGGCGCTCTAAAAAGGAAATCTATTTAGAAATCCTCGCTCTCCCCCCTTCTCCCAACTAACCATTGTGATTGTGATTCGAGAACACACACACAAGAGGAGGATGATCTGACTGAGGTCATTTTCAATTTCCTACTATCCAGCCACCGAAATCCATCTCATTTCGTCTTCTTGCAGTAGGGGAGGAAAGGATTATCCGGTGACGTGGCTTCTCGAAGCGAACTATTGACCACACCGTGCGCACGGTGTGATGACGGAAGGAGGCTACTACTTGTTGAAACGCTTTCGTAAGAAGAATTATTGCGCTTGCAGTTTGGACAGATGGATTAGGGTGACTCAGGTATGAATCCGGATAAGATTCTCTGCAGATATCGGAAAAGATTCTCCACAGAATCCGGATAGGATTCTACACAGAAATCGAAGAGGATTCTCCACAGAATTCGGAGAGGATTCTCCACAACCCAAAGAAGATTCTCCACAGAATCCGGAGAGGATTCTCCACATAATCCTGAGAGGATTCTTCACATAATCCTGAGAGGATTCTTTACAGAATCCGGAGAGAATTCTCCACAGAATCCGGAGAGGATCCTCCACATAATCCAGAGAGGATTCTCCACAGAATCCGGAGAGGATTCTCCACAGAATCTGGAGAGGATTCTCCACAGAATCCGGAGAGGATTCTCCACAGAATCCGGAAAGGATTCTCCACAGAATCCGGAAAGGATTCTCCACAGAATCCGGAAAGGATTCTCCACAGAATCCGGAAAGGATTCTCCACAGAATCCGGAAAGGATTCTCCACAGAATCCGGAAAGGATTCTCCACAGAATCCGGAAAGGATTCTCCACAGAATCCGGAAAGGATTCTCCACAGAATGCGGAAAGGATTCTCCACAGAATCCGGGAATGATTCTCCACATAATCCGGGAATGATTCTCCACATAATCCGGAGAGGATTCTCCACAGAATCCGGAGAAGATTCTCCACAGAATCCGGAGAGGATTCTCCACAGAATCCGGAGAGGATTCTCCACAGAATCCGGAGAGGATTCTCCACAGAATCCGGAGAGGATTCTCCACAGAATCCGGAGAGGATTCTCCACATAATCCGGAAAGGATTCTCTACAGAATCCGGAAAGGATTCTCCACAGAATCCGGGAATGATTCTCCACATAATCCGGAGAGGATTCTCCACAGAATCCGGAGAGGATTCTCCACAGAATCTGGAGAGGATTCTCCACAGAATCCGGAGAGGATTCTCCACAGAATCCGGAAAGGATTCACCACAGAATCCGGGAATGATTCTCCACATAATCCGGAGAGGATTCTCCACAGAATCCGGAGAGGATTCTCCACAGAATCCGGAGAGGATTCTCCACAGAATCCGGAGAGGATTCTCCATAGAATCCGGAGATGATTTTCAACAGAATCCGGAGAGGATTCTCCACAGAATCCGAAGAGGTTTCTCCACAGAATCCGGAGAGGATTCTCCACACAATCCAGAGACGATTCTCCACAGAATCCGGAGACGATTCTCCACAGAATCCGGAGACGATTCTCAACATAATCTGGAGAGGATTCTTAACAGAATCCTGAGAGGATTCTTCACATAATCCGGAGAGGATTCTCCATAGAATCCGGAGAGGATTCTCCATAGAATCCGGAGAGGATTCTCCACAGAACCCGGAGAGGATTCTCCACAGAATCCGGAGAGGATTCTCCACAGAACCCGGAGAGGATTCTCCACAGAATCCGGAGAGGATTCTCCACAGAATCCGGAGAGGATTCTCCACAGAACCCGGAGAGGATTCTCCACAGAATCCGGAGAGGATTCTCCACAGAATCCGGAGAGGATTCTCCACAGTATCCGGAGAGGATTCTCCACAGAATCCGGAGAGGATTCTCCACAGAATCCTGAGACGATTCTCCACAGAATCCTGAGAGGATTCTCCTCAGAATCCGGAGAGGATTCCCCACAGAATCCGGAGAGGTTTCTCCACAGAATCCGGAGAGGATTCACTACAGAATCCGGAGAGGATTCACCACAGAATCGGGAGAGGATTTTCCTCGAAATCCTAAGAGGATTCTCCTCGGAATCCTGAGAGGCTTCTCCTCGGAATCCTGAGAGGATTCTTCTCAGAATTCTGAGAGGATTCTTCTCGAAAATCTGAGAAGATTTTCCTCGAAATCCTGAGAGAATTCTCCTCGGAATCCTGAAAGGGTTCTCCTCGGAATCCTGAGAGGATTCTCCTCGGAATCCTGAGAGAATTCTTCTCGGAATCCTGAGAGGATTCTCCTCGGAATCCTGAGAGGATTCTCCTCGGAATCTTGAGAGGATTCTCCTCGGAATCCTGAGAGGATTCTCTTCGGAATCCAGAGAGGATTCTTCTTGGAATCCTGAGAGGATTCTCCTCGGAATCCTGAGAGGGTTCTCCTCGGACTCCTGAGAGGATTCTCCTCGGAATCCTGAGAGGATTCTCCTCGGTTTCCCGAGAGGATTCTCCTCGGTTTCCCGAGAGGATTCTCTCCGGAATCCTGAGAGGATTCTCCTCGAAATCCTGAGAGGATTCACCTCGCAATCCTGAGAGGATTCTCCTCGGAATCCTGAGTATTCTCCTCGGAATCCTGAGAGGATTCTCCTCGGAATCCTGGGAGGATTCTCCTCGGAATCCTGAGAGGATTCTCCTCGGAATCCTGAGAGGATTCTCCTCGGAATCCTGAGAGGATTCTCCTCGGAATACTGAGAGGATTCTCCTCGGAATCCTGAGAGGATTCTCCTCGGAATCCTGAGAGGATTCTCCTCGGAATCCTGAGAGGATTCTCCTCGGAATCCTGAGAGGATTCTCCTCGGAATCCTGAGAGGATTCTCCTCGGAATCCTGAAAAGATTCTCCTCGGAATCCTGAGAGGATTCTCCTCGGAATCCTGAGAGGATTCTCCTCGGAATCCTGAGAGGATTCTCCTCGGAATCCTGAGAGGATTCTCCTCGGAATCCCGAGAGGATTCTCCTCGGAATCCTGAGAGGATTCTCCTCGGAATCCTGAGAGGATTCTCCTCGGAATCCCGAGAGGATTCTCTTCGGAATCCTGAGAGGATTCTCCTCGGAATCCTGAAAGGATTCTCCTCGGAATCCTGAAAGGATTCTCCTCGGAATCCTGAAAGGATTCTCCTCGGAATCCTGAGAGGATTCTCCTCGGAATCCTGAGAGGATTCTTCTCGGAATCCTGAGAGTATTCTCCTCGGAATCCTGAGAGTATTCTCCTCGGAATCCTGAGAGGATTCTCCTCGGAATCCTGAGAGAATTCTCCTCGGAATCCTGAGAGGATTCTCCTCGGAATCCTGAGAGGATTCTCCTCGGAATCCTGAGAGGATTCTCCTCGGAATCCTGAGAGGATTCTCCTCGGAATTCTGAGAGGATTCTCCTCGGAATCCTGAGAGGATTCTCCTCGGAATCTTGAGAGGATTCTCCTCGGAATCTTGAGAGGACTCTCCATAGAATCCTGAGAGGATTCTCCACAGAATTCTGAGAGAATTCTCCTTGGAATCTTGAGAGGATTCTCCTCGGAATCCTGATAGGATTCTCCTCGGAATCCTGAGAGGATTCTCTTCGGAATCCCGAGAGGATTCTCTTCGGAATCCTGAGAGGATTCTCTTCGGAATCCTGAGAGGATTCTCTTCGGAATCCTGAAAGGATTCTCTTCGGAATCCTGAAAGGATTCTCTTCGGAATCCTGAAAGGATTCTCTTCGGAATCCTGAAAGGATTCTCTTCGGAATCCTGAAAGGATTCTCTTCGGAATCCTGAAAGGATTCTCTTCGGAATCCCGAAAGCATTCTCATCGGAATCCTGAAAGGATTCTCTTCGGAATCCTAAAAGGATTCTCCTCGGATTCCTGAGAGGATTCTCCTCGGAATCCTGAGAGGATTCTCCTCGGAATCCTGAGAGGATTCTCCTCGGAATCCTGAGAGGATTCTCCTCGGAATCCTGAGAGGATTCTCCTCGGAATCCTGAGAGGATTCTCCTCGGAATCCTGAGAGGATTCTCCTCGGAATCCTGAGAGGATTCTCCTCGGAATTCTGAGAGGATTCTCCTCGGAATCCTGAGAGGATTCTCCTCGGAATCCTGAGAGGATTCTCCTCGGAATCCTGAAAGAATTCTCCTTGGAATCCTGAGAGGATTCTCCTCGGAATCCTGAGAGGATTCTCCTCGGAATCCTGAGAGGATTTGCCTCGGAATCCTGAGAAGATTCTCTTCGGAATCCTGAGAGGATTCTCCTCGGAATCCTGAGAGGATTCTTCTCGGAATCCTGAGAGGATCCTTCACAAAATCCTGAGAGGATGTTCCACAGAATCCTGAGAGGATTCTCCACAGAATCCTGAGAAGATTCTCCTCAGAATCTTGAGAGGATTCTCCATAGAATCCTGAGAGGATTCTCCACAGAATTCTGAGAGAAGTCTTCACACAGAATTCTGAGAAGATTTTCCACAGAATCCTGAAGATTATCCACAGAATTTTGGGAGAATTCTCCACAGAATCCTGAGAGAAATCTCAACAGAATCCTTAAATGATTCTCTACAGAATCCGTGGAGAATTCTCCTCAGAATTCAGAGCGGATACTCCACAGAATCTAGAAAGGATTCTTCTCAGAAATCGGAGAGGATTCTCATCAGAATCCGGAGACGATCATCCGCAGAATCCGGAGAGGATTCTCTACAAAATCCGAAGAGGATTCTCCATAGAATCCGATGAAGATTCTCTTCAGAATTTAGAAAGAATTCTCAGAATCCGAAGGGCATTCTCCACAGAATCCGGAGAAGATTCTTCGTAGATTACGGAGAGGATTGCACACAGAATCCGGAGAGGATTCGCCACAGAATCCGGAGCGGACTCTCTTCAGAATCCGAAGGGGATTCTCCTAAGAGTCAGGAGGAGAATTTTCATTGAACCCAGAGAGGATTCTCCCAAAATCTGGAAAGGATTTTTCATAGAATCCAGAGATAATTTTAGAATCTAGATAACATTCTCCACATAATCTTGAGAAGAATCTACATCATCCGGTGAGAATTTTCTACAGAATACGGAGAGGATTATCTACAGAATTAGAGACAAACCAGCCAAGAACTGAAAGTCTCTTTAATAAAGATAAATCAATAAATCTACAGAATTCAGAGAGGGTCCGCCACAGAAATTGGAGAGGATCCTGAGAGGATTATTTACAGACTTATGAGAGTATTCTCTTCAGAATCCTGCGAGGATAGCCCACAAGATAGTGGGAGAGTTCTCCATAGAATCTCGAGAGGATTCTCCACAGAATCCGAAAAGAAAGGCAGTCGCAATTTATGATCGAGGTAACCCGATGAACTTCTAGAATGAGAATCAGAATTGACTTATCCTCGAGTCGTTCTCAAACTATTCACTATTGACTTAACCGCGATTTACTCGATAGCTCTCTCATGATTCATTATAAATTCACCCACGACATAACTTAGATTCACTCTGAACTTAGCTGCGGTTTACTCTCACTTTTACGGCTTCCTTTCTTGATTAGATACTGTTTCACTCTTGATTCGCCTCCAACCCATGCTCAGGTTACTGTCTTGACTCATAGCTAATTCATTTTTGATCGAAAGTCTAATTGGTTTTAAGGATAATGTGGGGAACTCTTCCAGTTTACTTGATTTGAGGGGGCATCATAAAACCATTTTTCAAACGAGTAGAATTCTTAAAATACAGTTCTTCAAGTATTGAGAAGTTATGAGAAATTGTTGAGCAAAAATTCACTCTCGATTCATTCTCAGCTTATGCTTAATTCACTCTTGATTTACTTTCAGTTTACCCTGGATATGTTCTCGATTCACTCTGGAAAAAATACTCGATTTACTCAAAATTCACCCAATTCACACTCGATTCATTCCCAACAAAACCCTGTTACTCCCGAATTACTCTCAATTCACTCTTGACTTACTTGCATTTCATTCTTAGCTTACTCTTGATAAGTTTACACTCGAGATACTCCCGATTTACTCTCAACAAACTCTCGATTCATTCAAAATCCACTCGACTGTTCTCAACTAATCGTCAATTCACCTTTGATCAGAATAGAAGTGATGTATCTATGTAACAGTTTGATGACCAATTCGTCTTGTAGAGGTTTTCATAATCGTCATAAAGCCTTATACCTTTTATGTTGGTTTTATGATGGTTCTAAGAACTTCTTCTAAACTATTAGGCTAGAAACTGTTACAGAGATAAGCAACTATTTGAAGTCAAATTGGTTTTGAGGCTCTTATAACAGCCATAAAACCGTTTAAGGGATCCAATTTGGTTTTATGGTGGTTCTAAGGACCTTTTGGACTTAAAAATGTTATTTGGGAGCTGTCACAAAACTCTTTTTTCAGCGTAAAGTATTCTTAAACATCTTCTTCTCTTCTTCTTGGCGTAACGTCCTCACTGGGACAAAGCCTGCTTCTCAGCTTAGTGTTCTATGAGCACTTCCACAGTTATTAACTGAGAGCTTCCTCTGCCAATGACCATTTTGCATGCGTATATCGTGTGGCAGGCACGAAGATACTCTATGCCCAAGGAAGTCAAGGAAATTTCCTTTACGAAAAGATCCTGGACCGACCGGGAATCGAACCCGTCACCCTCAGCATGGTCATGCTGAATACCCGTGCGTTTACCGCCTCGGCTATATGCCCCCCCCCCCTTAAACATAGGTTTTCAATTATCAGGCCGTTATGAGAGATATCTTGGATGAAGAATTTCCTATCATGAAAAACCAGCTTCACCCTAAGACAGGGGGTGCATCCCGTGTCGTGATCGCGCACATTCGTACCTCTAATGGGAAACTATATCCTCCTGACCGTGGTCAGTCTATTGTTGTACCTGACAACCTGAGTCGTGGGGGGTTGTACCCATGTCCAGTTCATCGCCAATGAGACGAAAGGGACGACTTGTTTGAATTAAGGATACCACTCCGGTGGTCGCGCAAAGTGACGGTAATTTATGGCTTTGGCCGCGCACTGCTCGCTTTCCGAGTGCCGAGGCAAATGGCAATTAGTTAGCTGTCGTCGTCCTGCATGTCAAAGTTGAACGGTACGATGGAGGCGGTGGTGTTACGCCCCCTTTCCCTGTTCGTGGAACTGTCAGTTTTGCCTACCTACACCAACAGATGTGGGTGGAAAGTGAAAGTGAGACGATCAATTTTAATTGAGCGGGAGTGAATTATGGGCGTGGGAAATGGAAGCGATTAGGTTGAGTTTAGAACTGGGTATTAGTAGTGACAAGCGTTTGCGGACTGGGGATTTTCTCAAGAATGCTTGGGAAACACAGAAGGGAATTATTCTAAAATCATGTGGTAATCCAGTCATCGACTCTCTTCGAGACTTGAAGACTTCATTAGGAATTTAATTGACATGGGCTTTAAGGAAATCCTTAAAAAGTTTATAAAAACAATAGCATAGAACGAACTCACCAGCTTCTTCGTTCATCGTTACGCCCTGTCAGAAAAAAACTGTAACAATCTTCAATCAATCACTTTGATTGAAGGTTGTTACGGTTTTCTTTTCATTGCAGAGCATAACGATGCACAAAAGAGCTGGTGAGCTCGTTCCAGGCTATTATTTTTATAAAGAAATTGACTAGATCGTTTCTCGAGTGCACCAGATTCGGACAGGTCAAAGTTCCAGGATAAAATTACGAGTCAACAGAAAGATTGGAAAGATTTCCCACAAGTTGCTACAAAGGCCCTTCCCCGAAATCTTGAAAAGGTATTTTTTATGAAGAGAGGTTCAAGAAATCTCTTCCAGGTTTGGTCTCCAAAACCAAAGAATGAACATTTTCGAAATCTGTCCCTCAGATACGGAATCATAACTTCTGACAACCAGCACACCCACTCTTGTACCAGACAGAGATCAAACGCGATCGCACGCGCACGGAAATCTGACTTGCCATCGTGTGGTTGCGGTCGCGATCGTATTTTCGCCATGTCGGAATATAATGGATTTTATTTTTAAAACACACTGCCACCGGCACGTCGTAAGTTGTTGAGAGAAGGTTGGCGCGCACTTTTTCCGGAGATTCCGCGTACCATCATCGTCTACGATTACTATGGACGACGTGACGACCCACGCGTCGCTGTTTTGTGTGCAAACCTATACCACAGAGTGCACGGCAGTAACAGCAGGTTGGTGTCATTCAACAAGTGCTAAATTTTTAGCACCAGGTCCCGCTGCCGCTCGAGTCTGTTCCTGGATTTGGGAGTCGACGGGGGTGGCGGTGATCAGGAAGGTTCTCTGCGAAGAATAATAGACCAAAAACCAAATGTGCGGTATAAATCGTCGTCGTGCTGCTTTGTCGGGTCTCGCAGTCGGTGGCGGTGAAAAAAATGTGGAGTCGTAAAATTAAGCGGAAGCAATGCAGCCTGAGCCTCCGAGAAGCTGACATAATAATCGGTAATTCTGTTGGAGGAAGCGATGACAGGATTCAGATGTGTTAGATACCGTCCATAAACTAAGTGTACTCATATTCTGTGGAGAATTCTCTCAGGATTCTGTGGAGAATCCTCTCAGGATTATGTGGAGAATCCTCTCAGGATTCTGTGGAGAATCCGCTCAGGATTCTGTGGAGAATCCTCTCAGGATTCTGTGGAGAATCCTCTCAGGATTCTGTGGAGAATCCTCTCAGGATTCTGTGGAGAATCCTCTCAGGATTCTGTGGATAATCCTCTCAGGATTCTGTGGATAATCCTCTCAGGATTCTGTGGATAATCCTCTCAGGATTCTGTAGATAATCCTCGCAGGTTTCTGTGGAGAATTCTCTCAGAATTCTGTGGAGAATTCTCTCAGGATTCTGTGGAGAATCTTCAGGATTCTGTGGAGAACCTTCTCAGTATTCTGTGGAGAATCCCCTCAGGATTCTGTGGAGAATCCTTTCAGGATTCTGTGGAGAATACTCTCAGGATTCTGTTGAGAATCCTCTCAGAATTCTGTGGAGAATCCTCTCAGGATTCTGGTGAGAATCCTCTCAGGATTCTGTGGAGAATCCTCTCAGGATTCTGTGGAGAACCCTCTCAGGATTCTGTGGAGAATCCTCTCAGGATTCTGTGGAGAATCCTCTCAGGATTCTGTGGAGAATCCTCTCAGGATTCTGTGGAGAATCCTCTCAGGATTCTGTGGAGAATCCTCTCAGGATTCTGTGGAGAATCCTCTCAGGATTCTGTGGAGAATCCTCTCAGGATTCTGTGGAGAATCCTCTCAGGATTCTGTGGAGAATCCTCTCAGGATTCTGTGGAGAATCCTCTCAGGATTCTGTGGAGAATCCTCTCAGGATTCTGTGGAGAACCATCTCAGTATTCTGTGGAGAATCCCCTCAGGATTCTGTGGAGAATCCTCTCAGGACTCAGTGGAGAATCCTCTCAGGATTCTGTGGAGAATCCTCTCAGGATTCTGAGGAGAATTCTCTCAGCATTCTGAGGAGAATCCTCTCAGGATGCTGTGGAGAATCCTCTCAGCATTTTTTAGATAATCCTTTCAGGATTCCGTGGAGAATCCTTTCAGGATTCTGTGGAGAATCCTCTCAGGACTCAGTGGAGAATCCTCTCAGGATTCTGTGGAGAATCCTCTCAGGACTCAGTGGAGAATCCTCTCAGGATTCTGTGGAGAACCATCTCAGTATTCTGTGGAGAATCCCCTCAGGATTCTGTGGAGAATCCTCTCAGGACTCAGTGGAGAATCCTCTCAGGATTCTGTGGAGAATCCTCTCAGGATTCTGAGGAGAATTCTCTCAGCATTCTGAGGAGAATCCTCTCAGGATGCTGTGGAGAATCCTCTCAGCATTTTTTAGATAATCCTTTCAGGATTCCGTGGAGAATCCTTTCAGGATTCTGTGGAGAATCCTTTCAAGATTCTGTGGAGAATCCTTTCAGGATTCTGTAGAGAATCCTGTCAGGATTCTGTGGAGAATCCTCTCAGGATTCTGTGGAGAATCCTCTCAGGATTCTGTGGAGAATCCTCTCAGGATTCTGTGGAGAATCCTCTCAGGATTCTGTGGAGAATCCTCTCAGGATTCTGTGGAGAATCTTCTCAGGATTCTGTGGAGAATCCTCTCAGGATTCTGTGGAGAATCCTCTCAGGATTCTGTGGAGAATCCTCTCAGGATTCTGTGGAGAATCCTCTCAGGATTCTGTGGAGAATCCTCTCAGGATTCTGTGGAGAATCCTCTCAGGATTCTGTGGAGAATCCTCTCAGGATTCTGTGGAGAATCCTCTCAGGATTCTGTTGAGAATCCTCTCAGGATTCTGTGGAGAATCCTCTCAGGATTCTGTGGAGAATCCTCTCAGGATTCTGTGGAGAATCCTCTCAGGATTCTGTGGAGAATCCTCTCAGGATTCTGTGGAGAATCCTCTCAGGATTCTGTGGAGAATCCTCTCAGGATTCTGTGGAGAATCCTCTCAGGATTCTGTGGAGAATCCTCTCAGGATTCTGTGGAGAATCCTCTCAGGATTCTGTGGAAAATCCTCTCAGGATTCTGTGGAGAATCCTCTCAGGATTCTGTGGAGAATCCTCTCAGGATTCTGTGGAGAATCCTCTCAGGATTCTGTGGAGAATCCTCTCAGGATTCTGTGGAGAATCCTCTCAGGATTCTGTGGAGAATCCTCTCAGGATTCTGTGGAGAATCCTCTCAGGATTCTGTGGAGAATCCTCTCAGGATTCTGTGGAGAATCCTCTCAGGATTCTGTGGAGAATCCTCTCAGGATTCTGTGGAGAATCCTCTCAGGATTCTGTGGAGAATCCTCTCAGGATTCTGTTGAGAATCCTCTCAGGATTCTGTGGAGAATCCTCTCAGGATTCTGTGGAGAATCCTCTCAGGATTCTGTGGAGAATGCTCTCCGGATTCTGTGGAGAATCCTCCCAGGATTCTGTGGAGAATCCTCCCAGGATTCTGTGGAGAATCCTCCCAGGATTCTGTGGAGAATCCTCCCAGGATTCGGTGGAGAATCCTCCCAGGATTCGGTGGAGAATCCTCCCAGGATTCTGTCGAAAATCCTCTCAGGATTCTGTCGAGAATCCTCTCAGGATTCTGTGGAGAACCCTATCAGGATTCTGAGGAGAATCCTCTCATTATTCTGAGGAGAATCCGCTCAGGATTCTGTGGAGAATCCTCTCAGGATTCTGAGGAGAATCCTCTCAGGATTCTGAGGAGAATCCTCTCAGGATTCTGAGGAGAATCCTCTCAGGATTCTGAGGAGAATCCTCTCAGGATTCTGAGGAGAATCCTCTCAGGATTCTGAGGAGAATCCTCTCAGGATTCTGAGGAGAATCCTCTCAGGATTCTGAGGAGAATCCTCTCAGGATTCTGAGGAGAATCCTCTCAGGATTCTGAGGAGAATCCTCTCAGGATTCTGAGGAGAATCCTCTCAGGATTCTGAGGAGAATCCTCTCAGGATTCTGAGGAGAATCCTCTCAGGATTCTGAGGAGAATCCTCTCAGGATTCTGAGGAGAATCCTCTCAGGATTCTGAGAAGAATCCTCTCAGGATTCTGAGAAGAATCCTCTCAGGATTCTGAGGAGAATCCTCTCAGGATTCTGAGGAGAATCCTCTCCGGATTCTGAGGAGAATCCTCTCAGGATTCTGAGGAGAATCCTCTCAGGATTCTGAGGAGAATCCTCTCAGGATTCTGAGGAGAATCCTCTCAGGATTCTGAGGAGAATCCTCTCAGGATTCTGAGGAGAATCCTCTCAGGATTCTGAGGAGAATCCTCTCAGGATTCTGAGGAGAATCCTCTCAGGATTCTGAGGAGAATCCTCTCAGGATTCTGAGGAGAATCCTCTCAGGATTCTGAGGAGAATGCTCTCAGGATTCTGAGGAGAATCCTCTCAGGATTCTGAGGAGAATCCTCTCAGGATTCTGAGGAGAATCCTCTCAGGATTCTGAGGAGAATCCTCTCAGGATTCTGAGGAGAATCCTCTCAGGATTCTGAGGAGAATCCTTTCAGGATTCTGAGGAGAATCCTCTCCGGATTCAGTGGAGAATCCTCTCCGGATTCAGTGGAGAATCCTCTCCGGATTCTGTGGAGAATCCTCTCCGGATTCTGTGGAGAATCCTCTCCGGATTCTGTGGAGAATCCTCTCCGGATTCTGTGGAGAATCCTCTCCGGATTCTGTGGAGAATCCTCTCCGGATTCTGTGGAGAATCCTCTCCGGATTCTGTGGAGAATCCTCTCCGGATTCTGTGGAGAATCCTCTCCGGATTCTGTGGAGAATCCTCTCCGGATTCTGTGGAGAATCCTCTCCGGATTCTGTGGAGAATCCTCTCCGGATTCTGTGGAGAATCCTCTCCGGATTCTGTGGAGAATCCTCTCCGGATTCTGTGGAGAATCCTCTCCGGATTCTGTGGAGAATCCTCTCCGGATTCTGTGGAGAATCCTCTCCGGATTCTGTGGAGAATCCTCTCAGGATTCTGTGGAGAATCCTCTCAGGATTCTGTGGAGAATCCTCTCAGGATTCTGAGGAGAATCCTCTCAGGATTCTTAGGAGAATCCTCTCAGGATTCTGAGGAGAATCCTCTCAGGATTCTGAGGAGAATCCTCTCAGGATTCTGAGGAGAATCCTCTCAGGATTCTGAGGAGAATCCTCTCAGGATTCTGAGGAGAATGCTCTCAGGATTCTGAGGAGAATCCTCTCAGGATTCTGAGGAGAATCCTCTCCGGATTCTGTGGAGAATCCTCTCCGGATTCTGTGGAGAATCCTCTCCGGATTCTGCGGAGAATCCTCTCCGGATTCTGTGGAGAATCCTCTTCGGATTCTGTGGAGAATCCTCTCCGGATTCTGTGGAGAATCCTCTCCGGATTCTGTGGAGAATCCTCTCCGGATTCGGTGGAGAATCCTCTTCGGATTCTGTGGAGAATCCTCTCCGGATTCTGTGGAGAATCCTCTCCGGATTCTGTGGAGAATCCTCTCAGGATTCTGTGGAGAATCCTCTCAGGATTCTGTGGAGAATCCTCTCAGGATTCTGTGGAGAATCCTCTCAGGATTCTGTGAAGCATCCTCTCCGGATTCTGTGAAGAATCCTCTCCGGATTCTGTGAAGAATCCTCTCCGGATTCTGTGAAGAATCCTCTCCGGATTCTGTGAAGAATCCTCTCCGGAATCTGTGAAGAATCCTCTCCGGATTCTGTGAAGAATCCTCTCAGGATTCTGTAGAGAATCCTCTCAGGATTCTGTGGAGAATCCTCTCAGGATTCTGTGGAGAATCCTCTCAGGATTCTGTGGAGAATCCTCTCAGGATTGTGTGGAGAATCCTCTCAGGATTCTGTGGAGAATCCTCTCAGGATTCTGTGGAGAATCCTCTCAGGATTCTATGGAGAATCCTCTCAGGATTCTGTGGAGAATCCTCTCCGGATTCTGTGAAGAATCCTCTCCGGATTCTGTGAAGAATCCTCTCAGGATTCTGTGGAGAATCCTCTCCGGATTCTGAGGAGAATCCTCTCAGGATTCTGTAGAGAATCCTCTCAGGATTCTGTGGAGAATCCTCTCAGGATTCTGTGGAGAATCCTCCCAGGATTCTGTCGAGAATCCTCTCAGGATTCTGTGGAGAATCTTCCCAGGATTCTGTCGAGAATCCTCTCAGGATTCTCGACGAGAATCCTCTCAGGATTCTGTGGAGAACCCTATCAGGATTCTGAGGAAAATCCTCTCATTATTCTGAGGAGAATCCGCTCAGGATTCTGTGGAGAATCCTCTCAGGATTCTGAGGAGAATCCTCTCAGGATTCTGAGGAGAATCCTCTCAGGATTCTGAGGAGAATCCTCTCAGGATTCTGAGGAGAATCCTTTCAGGATTCTGAGGAGAATCCTCTCCGGATTCAGTGGAGAATCCTCTTCGGATTCTGTGGAGAATCCTCTTCGGATTCTGTGGAGAATCCTCTCCGGATTCTGTGGAGAATCCTCTCCGGATTCGGTGGAGAATCCTCTTCGGATTCTGTGGAGAATCCTCTCCGGATTCTGTGGAGAATCCTCTCCGGATTCTGTGGAGAATCCTCTCAGGATTCTGTGGAGAATCCTCTCAGGATTCTGTGGAGAATCCTCTCAGGATTCTGTGAAGAATCCTCTCAGGATTCTGTGGAGAATCCTCTCCGGATTCTGAGGAGAATCCTCTCAGGATTCTGTAGAGAATCCTCTCCGGATTCTGTGGAGAATCCTCTCCGGATTCTGTGGAGAATCCTCTCCGGATTCTGTGGAGAATCCTCTCCGGATTCTGTGGAGAATCCTCTCAGGATTCTGTGGAGAATCCTCTCAGGATTCTGTGGAGAATCCTCTCAGGATTCTGAGGAGAATCCTCTCAGGATTCTTAGGAGAATCCTCTCAGGATTCTGAGGAGAATCCTCTCAGGATTCTGAGGAGAATCCTCTCAGGATTCTGAGGAGAATCTTCCCAGGATTCTGTCGAGAATCCTCTCAGGATTCTCGACGAGAATCCTCTCAGGATTCTGTGGAGAACCCTATCAGGATTCTGAGGAAAATCCTCTCATTATTCTGAGGAGAATCCTCTCCGGATTCTGCGGAGAATCCTCTCCGGATTCTGTGGAGAATCCTCTTCGGATTCTGTGGAGAATCCTCTCCGGATTCTGTGGAGAATCCTCTCCGGATTCTGTGGAGAATCCTCTCCGGATTCGGTGGAGAATCCTCTTCGGATTCTGTGGAGAATCCTCTCCGGATTCTGTGGAGAATCCTCTCCGGATTCTGTGGAGAATCCTCTCAGGATTCTGTGGAGAATCCTCTCAGGATTCTGTGAAGAATCCTCTCAGGATTCTGTGGAGAATCCTCTCAGGATTCTGTGAAGCATCCTCTCCGGATTCTGTGAAGAATCCTCTCCGGATTCTGTGAAGAATCCTCTCCGGATTCTGTGAAGAATCCTCTCCGGATTCTGTGAAGAATCCTCTCCGGATTCTGTGAAGAATCCTCTCCGGATTCTGTGAAGAATCCTCTCCGGATTCTGTGAAGAATCCTCTCAGGATTCTGTAGAGAATCCTCTCGGATTCTGTGGAGAATCCTCTCAGGATTCTGTGGAGAATCCTCTCAGGATTCTGTGGAGAATCCTCTCAGGATTCTGTGGAGAATCCTCTCAGGATTCTATGGAGAATCCTCTCAGGATTCTGTGGAGAATCCTCTCCGGATTCTGTGAAGAATCCTCTCCGGATTCTGTGAAGAATCCTCTCAGGATTCTGTGGAGAATCCTCTCCGGATTCTGTGAAGAATCCTCTCCGGATTCTGAGGAGAATCCTCTCAGGATTCTGTAGAGAATCCTCTCAGGATTCTGTGGAGAATCCTCTCAGGATTCTGTGGAGAATCCTCCCAGGATTCTGTCGAGAATCCTCTCAGGATTCTGTGGAGAATCTTCCCAGGATTCTGTCGAGAATCCTCTCAGGATTCTCGACGAGAATCCTCTCAGGATTCTGTGGAGAACCCTATCAGGATTCTGAGGAAAATCCTCTCATTATTCTGAGGAGAATCCGCTCAGGATTCTGTGGAGAATCCTCTCAGGATTCTGAGGAGAATCCTTTCAGGATTCTGAGGAGAATCCTTTCAGGATTCTGAGGAGAATCCTTTCAGGATTCTGAGGAGAATCCTTTCAGGATTCTGAGGAGAATCCTCTCCGGATTCAGTGGAGAATCCTCTCCGGATTCAGTGGAGAATCCTCTCCGGATTCTGTGGAGAATCCTCTCCGGATTCTGTGGAGAATCCTCTCCGGATTCTGTGGAGAATCCTCTCCGGATTCTGTGGAGAATCCTCTCCGGATTCTGTGGAGAATCCTCTCCGGATTCTGTGGAGAATCCTCTCCGGATTCTGTGGAGAATCCTTTCAGGATTACTGAGTAGAATACTCTCAGTAATTTGATTTCACCGGTACATCAGACCAATCTCACTGCCTTTGTGAAAGATTTATTTTCGGACAAACCGTGCCCAAACAAACGAACGCCGAACTGAACTCTCCAAAGTCCACTTACAACACACATGTTCTACAACCGATCTGGACGAGGGAATGGGCGTACGTGGGGAAACCAAATGCCCAATGACGCTCCATGGGTTAGTCCGTCCGACAAGTTCAACCGTCGCGTCGTAATTGACTTTTCGACACGCGAGCAAACCGAATGCGACGCGCCCATAAAGTGTGACACTTTGAATTAGGTACCGCGCGTTTCGAATCACACAGCCAAGCCAAGCTCAAGATGTGGTGTTTTCGCGCTCGCAGATTGGCACTTGGCCAGTTAGCTCGCTGCTCTCTGAATGCACCAGGCCAGGGAAGAACATTCTTCACGGAGCCAACGTGTGGATTGAATTGGGCGGCCAAACAGACGTTAAAACTGTAAAGATTCAATTTTAGAGCACGGCTGCGGCAATGCAATGGGAGTTTGTTACGGTTTTACGGGATGGAACGCGATTTTTAGTTTCGGTAATGGCGGGAAATTAGTCGATTTCCGGCGAATTTGGACGAGGTTTGTATGCTGTGCAAGTTGTGACTGATGGAATAATTTTTTAACTGATTGAGCCATTTCGTGTACAAATGTAGATCTTTTTGCACTTTTTGATTGTTGAGTCTGTAAGGACGTGGCCGAGGGCGCGTCGGCCTGAATAATACATTTAAAATTCTCATCACAATCCCCATAAGTGCAAATTTCATTCTTCTCTGGGTTTTTATCGGAATCCTCTAAGTATTCTCGCCCGTTTTCTATCAGGATTATTAACAAAATCTTCTCGAAATTACTATCTATAAACTACTATAAACGTCAAGATTCTTATAAGCAGGGATGCCATATGTACAGATTTATTTATTATTCGGATTTTTGAGCATCCGTTCAAATTTCATTTTAAATGAGCTAGAGGGGCTTTTTTGTAGAGGTACAGTTTTTGGAAGAGTGGGATAGATTTTTCAAAAAATCTTCTGGCATCCCTGCTCATCACATTCTTTTTGAGATTCTCATCAGAGTTCTCTTAAATTTTCCATCAAAATTCTTGGCAGAGTGCATTCAAGATTTTTATCAGGATTCTCATCAAAATTCTCTCAAGATTCTTATAATTCATTCATTATTTTTCATCACCAAGCTTTAACGATTCTCATCAGAGTCATCTCAGGATTCTCCTGAGAATTTTTTCAGCAGAATCCTTCCAGGAATCTTATCTGAATGTATTCAAATATCTTTTAGGTTTTCCCAGGATTCTCATCGTCCCCAGATTTCCATCAGAATCATCTCGGAATCCTTACCAGTTTTTTTTTCTTGATTCTCATCAGATTCCAATGATTCTGAAGAGAACCCTCTCAGGATTCTAAGGATTCTGTGGAGAATCGTCTTTGGATTCTGTGGAGAATCCTTTAAGGATTCTGAGAAAAATCTTCTCAGGATTCCGAAGAGAATCTTCTCAGAAGTCTTAGGAGAATCATCTTAGAGTTCTTAGTAGAATGCTCCCAGGATTTTGAAGAGGATCCTCTCAGGATTTTGAGCAGAATCCTCTGAGGATCCCGAGGAAACCTCTCTCAGGATTCTGAGAAGAATCTTTGGACTCCGAAGAGAATTCTCTCAGGACTCTGAGGAGAAACTCTTCAGGGTTGTGTGGATAATCCTCTCTGGATTCTGTGAAAAATCTTCTCGAGATTCTGTGGAGAATACTCTCAGGATTCTGAGAAGAATCCTGTCATTCCATTCTATTCCACTCATATTACACTCACACCATCGCTGATGATGTAATAAAACATAAATTTTCCTTTGAAGCCATCATCGCTTTTGATCGTCGCATCAAACAGTCAAAGTGATGTCATTTGAGGCTTAACACGTCTGAGCTGTGTTGAGAATGACGACAGGCACCCGGAATCGTACGTTAACAAATTGGTAAAATTTCGGTATACTGACTATACTCTAACAAAGAACGAAGAAGCTCCACCCGAAAACAATGCTCCACGCGGGCGATCATGGGAAAACTATGTTTATCTTAAGTTCCCATCCTCTGACGGATCTGAGAGTCGACCGACCTTGAGTCAAATTCGGCGCAAAACTGAATCAATTTTTCCATCGCGAACCGTGGTGGCCGTGTCTGTTTACGCAAAGAGCAAATAAATCAAAAATTTCCCGCGTTGTTGGCTCTTGCGTAAATGTCTGTCTGTTTCATGCCATTTTCGTGGGTTGTCTGCCTGCCGCCATCTGTCGCATCATCGATCGTCGGGCGGGCGGTACAACGCAACAATTCGGCGAATGGATTTTGTTTGGAAATTTGCAATTGAAATGGAGCCCGAGTTGCGATTTGCCGGCGCGGAAAAAAAATGTTGTGGAGAGTTTTCAGAATCGATTTCGTCAACAAATGGTTCTGATCGAAAAGGGGTTGAAAAGAGTCAACCGAATTTACTATTTTTCAGTCTCTACAACAGGAAAGATTGGTACAAATTGAAGAGAAACACAAAGTCTCCACAATGTTTTGGAGACTTATTGGAAGTTTCGTTTGGTTGTGATGAATACAAAACCAGTACTATTAAAACAATTGGCAACTATAACCAAGCCAGTCGGAGATCTCTACACTTACTGTGGAGAGTATGAGAAAAAGTATCAACAAGTATTAGCGAAGATCATAAGTCTCCACATCAGCTATTTGTGAGTCTCCACTCAGTTTTGCGAACTTCGAGTCAGTGTCCAATATTGAAAACCGAAAAAAAACTTGTGGAATCGTATCCCATTGAAAGAGATTTGTTTCTAATGATTCAGTGGAATCCATGTGTAGACTTTTGAATTCTGATGAGACATAAGTTTAATTGATAAAGTTTCCCATTCCATTACTATTCTCATCGTGTCAACAATGGCAAATGTCCTGCTATCAATGAACCGTGTGCATGTGTCATTAATGACTTTTACTAGTTAATCCCATTTCAGCTTCAAATATGCCCATATTGGAGAGCTTCTTACTGGTAAAATTGGGTCTCTACAATGTTCCGGGGGCTTTGGGAACATTAGACAGGATTGAGAGATAGTGATAGAAAGGCGAAGAAGATATTTGAAAATAATCTAAGCAAACTTATTATGAGACTTAGGAGAAGAGAATCCCGAGCAGATTCCGATGAATTTCTCTTCAGGATTCCTATTAAAACAACGTAAGATTCTGGTTGAGAATTTCGAGAAACCATTTCGAAAAGAATCCTGAAAAGATTCCAGTAGGCATCCCGACAAGGATTACGACATCAGTCTGCGATCAGTCTGCGACTGTAAACATCATCTCGAGCCTAGAGGTATTCTGTGAAAATCCCGAGAAGGTCCCGATGATAATCTTGAAATTCATATAAACATCTTGGATGGTTTTTTGTGAAAATCCCAAAACCATTTCAATGAGAGTCCCAAAAGAAATTCCGATAAAAAACTTCATTTTTTTCGCCATGTTGGCAGCCACCGATTTTCGAAATTGTCACATCAATTAGAGAGATTTATACACAACATATCAAAAAATCAAAGATGTATTTTTTTCCTATAAAAGTTTTAGTATGAAAATCCAAAATGGCGACCAAAATAACTATGGCCGACTCAACTTTTTATAACTGTCTTTTCTTTTTTCAACAACGTTCAGTGTTGAGGGAGTTTTAGAAGAAGCTTTCGAGTTATAACCTTACTTTTCTGTAGAGGGTCTTGCCCGGGATTTCCCGGGACAAAAATCCCGGGATATCCCGGGATCTGAAAAAACCCGAATCCCGGGATATTTTTCAGAAATTCCCGCGATTTCCCGAGAATCAAAAAAATGGCAATACTAGAACAAATCTTTTCACTTTGAAATCTTCTCTTTGTCAATGTTTCCTTTTTTTCATCCAATTCTACGCTATCTGGCAGGTATAGTTTATTTCTACTTAAGGTGACTTGGTGCGTCACAGAAATTTCATAGGAATCATTGACTTTTCGGTTTTTAATGATTGTTTGCCTCACGTTTTTGAAGTGATACAAAACGGGCAATACTGCAGTTACGCAGCAGAAAAAGTATCATTACAGTTACCACGAGTGAGCATTTCGGATGATATAATTTTATACAAATATGCGCTTTCATGACAGAGTTTTATCACTTTGAAATTTAGAGCGAGATTTCAATGATACTGATGACGCACTATGCGTCCTTAAATCAATCTTTTGTTTTTACATTGATTTTACATTTTACAATTTATTACTGCCTTTCCATTTTTTATTTATGTGGCGTTGCACTACAATTATAATCAAACTGAATCAACAGACAGAATATCGGAATGTGAAATAAAATGATTTATTTCAAGCTAGATTGTTCTGGTAGTGTTCTTCGAATTTATGGCAATGTTCAACATTTTTACAATATGTGAAATATGTAAACTGTTGCAAATATTCTTAGATGTTTCTGGAGTTATCCCTTAAGAATACTGTGTTGTTATATAATATTAAACAGCCCTGATCAATTGCTTGCACATTTACGTTTGAATTATGAGGAAAATTCGCAGAATTTTCAAAAGAAAACGGATAAACAATCCCTGACCTCTGCAGAGCTTTGACAATCTTTGAAATATTTGTTGACGATTTCGTTACGATATTCGTTGAGACATTTTGTTCTTAAGTCCAGGCGAAATTTTCTGCGGAGCTCATTTCAACAATCACTAGAGATAATACAAGTGATAATTTTGACGAAATTTCAAAGAGAAATCAGTAATTTATTTACAAGAAAGTACAGCACACCATTTTTAGATCTTCTGCAGAAATTTCTGTGATGATTTATGGTGAAAAACAGAGCGATATCGAACTGCAAAAAAATAAAGCGAATCGTACAATAAAATCGAAGAATATAATGTAATACCATATAATAGGAATAATAGAAATATAAAAGTTGTTGTAAAACCACAAAAAAACATCTGAAGAAATGGTTAAAGTTGTCATCCTGCCAAATAAATCGAAAAAAAAGATCAATGGACTTTCGGGATAGAAATGTTGAAATGGAAATCATAAATAAATTTTCGAAAGAATTCTATAAGGATTTTTTGAAGATAATTATATCAGTTTAACAAGAAGTTTGTTGAGAGGGTCTGTCTTGAATTATTCTGGATGTTTTCCGCAGTTTCTTCAATGTATTTCACCAAAAAAAGCTAATCGAAATTCCAAAATGTTAACATGAATGTATATCCACATATAATTGAAATAGTCACACATTTTATTAAAGAAAAAAAAAACAAAATGCGGACAAATAATATCTTAAGAAATTGCCGTTTGAAATTTTCAAATCACCATTCTAACACTGCCATTTTAACTCCATCATAAAATTCTCACACAGAATTTATTCACGTCTCAGGGTAAATAATAAGGGATTGCTCTAGAAATATCATCAAGTTCTGTCAAAAAAATTCCTTCGGATAAGTAAGGCAGAAGTTAACCTATAGCCCAAGTTAACCTATTGCGGATAAAGATGAACTTGATTTGAAAATTTTCAAATACCTTTGAATGTCTCCAACTGCTCTCACACAATCAAATGTCTATGAAATATGTATTTTCTTTCGAATATTAAATTAAAAGTGCTTAAGAAATTGTTCCATTAACTTTTTCATCGTTTTTAAGATAATTTAGATTTTTCCCGGGATCCCGGGAAATCCCGGGATTTGGAATTTAAAAATCCCGAATCCCGGGATTTTTTTCAGCCCGGGAAACAAGACCCTCTACTTTTCTGGTAATGACTTTCAGAAAATCGCCACCTTAAGCATTTTTAATGACAAGGTGTAAATAGTGGGACGTTCTCAGCGATAATTACCTTTCCCCCCCCCTTGAAAATTCCAATTATTTTAACATTTTTCTCAGCTCTGTGCTACGATGAAGAAAATGCAATAATTGCACATAATATCTTCAGCGATTCTTAGCCTGAATTTTCCATGTATCGAGATAAGTCAAGAAATTGTGTATGATCTACGTACTTATCATTAGTAGTTAATAAAAAAAATAAACATCTTATCGACAAGTATATTGACTCATACTTCCAAACCGGCTTCGTTTCTAAAGGCTTCCTTAAGCCGAATGTCTGTCGATGTCGCACACATGATATTGGGAGCCAGCAGCGACGCCTGTAACAGAAATGCACGGACATTCTTGAAGGACTTCCCGGAAAAAGTTCTTGTAAAAATCACTAGCGGTTTTCTAGGAGGAATCTTAGGTGAAAAATCTTGAAAGACACCTAGAGAAATCCCGAGAAGAATTCAAAGCGTAATCTCTGGAAAAAATTCAGGAAGATTCCCTGGAGAGATCCCCAGAGGAACTTCTGGAGGAATTTTTGAAAGAATCCTTGATGAAGTTCCCAGAAAAATCTATGGACCTAGATCTGCCGTAATTTGTCTAGATAAGTTTTATTTTTCTACATGAGTTTCTGGAGTTGTAGCTCTGCATCCTAGTGGGTTGCAGTCTTCGGCAAAGTTCTCTGCGTTGATTAGTACTTCACTTTTACCTCATCGGTTTTGATCTAGATCTGCTGTATTTTTATCTTGATAAGTATTATTTTTTTTTAGCTCACCCTTTGCAATTCTCTACATGCTTCCTAGAGGGTTTCTGTCTTCGGCGAAGTTTTCGGAACCGATTGGTGTTACACTTTCACGTCTCTGGTTTTTAGATCCACTGTAAATGATCTAGATAAGTTTTATTTTCGATATGACTCTGGAATTCACGATATGCATCCTAGAACCATCCAATCGAAAAAGTTCACTGGATTGGTTGGTACAAAAATTGGACGCTTTCGATTTTGATCTAGATCTGCTATAATAAGTTATTTTTCTATATGATTTTCTAGAATTCTTTATATGCCGAGGGTTGCAATCTTGCACAAATTCAGTACTGAATTGGTTGGTAGCATACTTCTATGCCTCCAGATTTGATCATCTGAAGTATTTCATGTAGATCAATTTTATCTTTCAATACGATACTGTGAGGCTCTAAACATGCATCCGAGGACGTGAACACGTGATTTCAATAAATTTGTCGAAGACTAAAAGCATTTAGACTATATCAAAATGAAACCCTTGAAAGACATTAAGGAAAAAAAGATAGATTAGTTACTCTAGATCAACATCAAAACTGCAAATGTAAAAATGTGATACTAATCAATTCCATACACTTTGCCAAAGGCTCTGAAGTTATATCGT
Organism: Aedes albopictus; assembly: GCF_035046485.1. Taxonomy (NCBI): domain Eukaryota; kingdom Metazoa; phylum Arthropoda; class Insecta; order Diptera; family Culicidae; genus Aedes; species Aedes albopictus. The sequence goes on from NC_085136.1 coordinate 250,831,109, forward strand.
AAGATAAAACTGATCTAGATCAGTTACAGCATATCAAAACTAAACCCAAAGACGTTAAAGTTTAGTAGAAACAAATCTAACGTACTTTGCCGATGACTGAAACCCTCTAGGATGCATATCGAGAATTCTAAAAAGTCATATAGAAAAATAAAGCTTATCTGGATCAGCTACAGCATATCTAGACTAAAACCGATGAGGTAAAAGTGAAATACTAACCAATGCAGAGAACTTTGCCGAAGACTGCAACCCTCTAGGATGCATAGCTAGAATTCTAGAGAGTCATGTAGAAATATAAAACTTATCTAGATCATTTACAGTAAATCTAGATAAAAACCTGAGAGGCAAAAGTATAGTAATAATCAATTCAGTGATCTTTGTCGAAAACATAAACCCTCTAGGATGCATATACAGAATTGTAGGTACTAATTTAGAAAAATAATACTTATCAAGATAAATTACAACAGATCTAAATCAAAACCGATGAGGTAAAAGTGAAGTATTAACCAACGCAGAGAACTTTGCCGAAGACTGCAACCCTCCAGGATGCATAGCTAGAACTCCAGAAAGTCATGTAGAAAACTAAAACTTATCTAGATAAATTACAGGTCAAAACCACAGACGAAAAAGTGAAGTAATAATCAGTCCAGAGAACTTTGCCGAAGACTGCAACTCTAGAGGATGCCTATCGAAGATTTTAGAAAATCATATCGAAAAATAAAACTATTCTAGATCAATTACAGCAGATCTAGATCAAAACTGAAGACGTCAAAGTAAAGTATTAACCAATCCAAAGAACTCTGACGAAGACTGCAACCTTCCAGAATGCATATCGAGTATTCTAGAGATATATGGCTATTATATAATAATTAAATATATCTAGATCAGTTACAGCAGATCTAGATCAATATAGAATACGTGAAAGTGTAGTACCAATCAATATAAACCACTTTGCTGAAGACTCGAACCTTCTCGGATGCTTATCTAGAGTACTTGCCGGTCGGGAATCGAGTTCATTTGAAGCTAGGGATGTTCAAGACAGCTACGCAAATAGTTTACTACCTCTATATCATGCCTTTTTGCCAAGTATACCGATTTCTAGTAATTTTCCGTGATTACTCTTAAAATTTGAAACGCTCACGCTAACGCCGCACAATGGTTTATTTTCCCATTTTCACGCTCTTAATTAATAGCTCGTAGGGTTGAGGAAAGAGAGCAATAGTGTCTTCGGCAAAGTTGACGGGAATGACCAGCGCCATCTTTTGACAGTTAGAGTTTTCGGATCAATCCCCCTAAAAGTGAGATACAAAATTATTTTTTTTAAATTGTTGAGATAGAGGGTTGACGTCTTCGGTAAAGTTGTAGCATTTTTGATTCCAAACAACTTTCCTGAAGACGTTAATGTTGTAACTTTCACACTTATGGAGATAGAGGCCTGTGTTTGAAAGTTGACCCCAAAAACACGTTTTTTAAATAAAACACACATTTGTTGAATTTTTAGACCCATACAATGTTCGACAAAGTTGTATATATCAATAAAATACGCAACTTTGCCAAAGACACCAAAGCTGTAAGGATTAAATGAGACGAGTTATAGATAAATTTATGATTTTTTTCATCCATTTTTAGGGATAAATATCTGTCTTAGGGGCAAAAAGGTGCAGCTGAGGTTATCGTTATCAGAAAGTACATCTAAAGAGCTTTCAAATAAGAGTTAGTTTATCCGTCCACGATCGTCTACTGAGGGAATATGACCATAATAAAAATGTAATTACAACGATTTAATTGCAATCAAATTTACTTTGACAGAAAAATTCATGGCTACTATGATGAAATATAAGTTAAACCCACTTTCGTCTAATCTTAGTTAAAGTTCATTGTGTTGACTTTCTTCATATAAAATTTGAAATAGTTTTACAGAAGAACTCGTGAGTTGTTTGGCTCTGTGAGAGCGTTTGAAACCCCGATATATCTTAATATTTTATTCAATGAATGGGATTTGTACTAAATAGAGGAAATCTTATAAAAAGGCAGTTTTTTAGAATAAATTTGGTATTTAAAACAATCAGGACTGTTGCGCAAATAAGCGTAGAAAAGGATTCATATTATTTGATCATAGTAGCCATGAATTTTTCTGTCAAAGTAGATTTGAATGCAATTAAATCGTAGTAATGACATTTTTTATTATGGTCATATCTCCTCAGCAGACGATCGTGGACGGACAAACTAACCCGTATTTGAAAGCTCTTTAGATGTACTTTCTGATAACGGTAACCTCAGCTGCACCTTTTTGCCCCTAAGAAAGATATTTATCCCTAAAAATAGATGAAAAAAATCATAAATTTATCTATAACTCGTCTCATTTAATTCTTACAGCTTTGATATCTTCGGCAAAGTTGCGTATTTTACTAATATATACAACTTTGCAGAACATTGTATGGGTCTAAAAATTCAACAAATGTGTGTTTTATTTAAAAAACGTGTTTTTGGGGTCAACTTTCAAACACAGGCCTCTATCTCCATAAGTGTGAAAGTTACAACATTGACATCTTCAGGAAAGTTGTTTGGAATCAAAAATGCTACAACTTTGCCGAAGACGTCAACCCTCTATATCAACAATTTAAAAAAATTAATTGTGTATCTCACTTTTAGGGGGATTGATCCGAAAACTCTAACTGTCAAAAGATGGCGCTGGTCATTCCCGTCAACTTTGCCGAAGACACCATTGCTCTATTTCCTCAACCCTACGAGCTATTAATTAAGAGCGTGAAAATGGGAAAATAAACCATTGTGCGCCGCTCAGCACAAAAGTGCATAATTTCCAGACTACACCAAAAATGTGTAACCCTTGCATATTCACAAAATCAGCTCCTGTGTCCGCAAAATCGTTAAATTCGCAAAAATTTTTGTACAGCAATCTAGCTAGGTTTACTAGTGACCTTGGAAAACAAAAAAAAAATCGACATTTCGCATCTAGACGAGTGTACGAGCTGTTTTTTGAGAATGTGTAACTGCTACACATTTTTGTGTGGTCTGGAAATTATGCACTTATGAGTAGGGCTTACACATTTTAGTGCTGAGCGGTTTTACTGTGCTTATAAAAACTAGCGAGGTTGTTTTTTAATGTTCCTTACTCACGCAAGTCTGAGGTAAAAATGAGCATCCCTAGAAATATATTTTTTACAAAACACAAAAATAGAAGAGTTGGGTAGAAGATCCCTAAAAATATTTTTGAATCGGGCCACAAACGGCTGAGAACGAGCTGCTCAAGTCAAAAGTTCCAACTTTTTTCTGATCACGGTATTCCGCGTGAGTTTTTTTTAAGGTGAAACATCAAGAAATACCATTGCAATTTTTCATACAAACTTTGGAGGCACAAATTTGATGAACAAAGCATCGAGCCAAGCCGCACTTGTTTTTCCTGGCTTTGATCATTTCCGAAAAGAGGCAGCTTTTACAAATCGAGAGCATTTGTTTACAAATTTTCAAGATTGGTGCTCTTGAAAACGTGAGCAGGGGACCAAGTCGACCACTGTGGCAGCCATGTTTGTATTCTCTGAAGTTTCTCCTTAAGTCTGGTGGATTTTTGGAAGAAATCTCTGGTTAAATTCGTCCCCGAAGAACTCCTTCTTCTTAGATAAATTTCAGGATAAACCATTGAAGAATTCCCTAGAGGACACCGGGAAAATGTTTGAAAGAATTATTTATAGAATCCCTACATAAATCCAAGGATTGCTGTATAGCTAGAGGAATCTCCGCTAAAGTTCCTAAAGGAATTCTTGGATAAACTCCTGGAAACGTTCCTTGTGGAATTCCTCAATATGGGCATTAAGAAATCTTTATAGAAACTCCTATTCAAATCCCAGTTGGAATTTCTTGGAAGAATCTCCGGAAAAATGTCTGAAGTAATCCCTACAGGAATTTTTAGATTAATCGACACTGATTTTTCATTTGGGCCTAATTGACATTTTCGAGTTTTCTTCATCGATCCTCTCTTTTTGTTATCACAGAATGTGAATTGAGTTTTACAAATATTTTTTGGTTGAAATGCGAAGAAGACGACTACATGTTGCTATAGAAACAAAAAGAATAATGATTTTGTTTGTTTTGATCAAGTTATTAGCGAAAGAGAGAGTCGACGAAGAGAAATCGATCAAGTCAGTTAGGCCCTTATGGAAAATCATTGTCGAAATCATTGGATTCCTGGAGGAACCCCTGGCTGAGACCTTAGCAAAGCTCCTCGATTAATCCCTTGCGGAATTTCTAGAGATATCCCTGGTGAAATTATTGAATCAATCCCTTGAAAAATTCCTTTATAAATCCCTGAAAGGATCCCTTAAGCTTAAGAAATGCCTAGAGGAATCTCTGGAGGATTTCATTGCTTACTATCTGGTGAAGTTGCTGGAAAAATCACATGGAAAACAAACGCATAATCGATATCAGATCTCGAACTATCAAATCAATTCACCCCACGTTGGGCGCCATTTTATTACGTAAAACTAATGGAGCACTACAAATGCATATTAAAGCATAACATCTAGTAGTGGAAGAACACTACAAATGCGTATTAAACTACACAGTTCAAAATTGTTACATCGAGTTCGCTGTAACAAAATAAACTCTGTTACCTTAACAATTTCCGAATCCAGGATGGCAAGGTTTTGTAAATGTTGTTAATTCATCAATCAATCCTGCAATCGTATTTTCTCCGACAGGTTGCTTTTTGGTTCGAAGTGTTAGTTTCTTGAGTTTTTTCTAGGAATTTCCAATCCTAAGAGGGCATCCTGATTCGGCTTTCAATACGAGACGTTCACGTTTAGATGTCCCTGATAGGGAACGATTCTTATATGTAATAGTTATTTTTTGCCAGAAATGATGATATTAAAGTATGCCATCAAAATGAAATTGCTGAGATTTCAGATTATTCCAGAGCACTATAAATGTCCATTAATTTTTGGGAAAAGTTTCTATGTTAAAAAAGTACATATAACTTAAAAATAAAACTTGTGATAAAACCTGGGATGGTTCGAAAAAGCATCCCGCTATAATTCTGAGACATTTATTATGAACACCCCGGAAGGATTTTGATGCAATTCCGGAAGGGAATCCGATCAGAATTATGTAAGGGTATCGATGAAAAACCTAATGCAATTCTGATGGGAATTCTCCGAGGAATATGCCTTTGGAATATGCCGATCAGCCCTTTGAGATAACTTCGTTGAGAGCTCTAAGAAGTGTTTATTGAGAATCTTCAGTGGCTTCTGATGAGAATCCTGAGAACATTCCTATGAAAATCTTTTAAAAGATTCTGACAAGGATTCGACGAGGAATCCGTCAAGAACCTGTAGGAGATTACGATGATAACCGTGAACGGATTCCGATAAGAGTTTAGAGAGGATTCAGATGACAATACTAAAAAGATACCGAAGAGAATCCGACGAGAAGATTGATGAGAATTTCGAGACAACTACGACAAAAAATATGCTTTTTTGTTAGAAGCTTAGGGGATTCGGTTTCTTGTTTCAATTCTGATTGATTAAGTGAATTTCCATGAGAATCCTGACGAGATCCCGATGAGAATTTTCAGAGGGTTTCACTGGTAATCCAGAAACCATTTCGATAGGAACCCTTAGAAAAAACACCTAGTCCTCTTTTTACGTCCATCGATGGCTGAACGAAATGCAATGCTACCGCCAACATTATAGACAAACTAAACATTTTTATGTTAATAAAATCTCTCCATTTAAAAAATTATACCAAAATATCGAATGTTTTGGTTACTCATTATTTTAGTAATAATTGTTTATTATTCGCCCCCGGGTTGAAGTGTAGCGATTAAATTCTTAGAAGATTTCGATGGTAACCTTGCCAAGATGTTGAGGAGAATAATGCGAGGATTAGATCTGATAATTTCTGAGAGGATTCCGATGAGAGTTTTAAAAGGATTCTAATAAATATCCTCAATATTCTGGTCTAGTCCTGACACGATTCTTATGGGAATCTAGACTGGATTCTAAAAAGAATCCTGAGCGAATTCTGATGAAAAATATATTTATGGATACTGATTGCCACCCTTAGAGATTGTTTATAATTATACAGAGAAGATTCTGACAAAAATGCCTTGTGTACCAAAATTCTGATTGGAAACTTGATCGGATTCTGATGAGAATGTCAAAAGGTTCCTTACTAGGAAATGATGAAGAGAAGTTGGCGACGATCCTGGTGAGAAACCCGAGTGATTAAATACGATGATTCGAGTGAGAATCTTTCCAAAGGAAATCCGATGAGAATTCTGAATCGATTTTTATGAAAATATTAAGACTATTCAGGTTAGATTTTTGGGAGGATTCCGATAAGATTATTGAGAGAAATGTACAAAATCGCTCATAGGAGGTTGCCATGATGTACTGGCACCGGTACCATGTATTCATTGGTGCAGGGATTCCGATAAGAATCTTCAAATTATGCTTAGTAAATTCTCAAAGAGAATCATGGAATTCTCTCCGGGAGAAAATTGAGAATTTGATTAAAATCCTCAAAAAAAAATCTAAAGGTAATTGTTTGGATTTTGACCAGAATTTTGCATAGATTCCAATAGGAATTCTGCGAGAATTGTTGTTGAAAAACTGAATTAGAATCCTGATGTCAATATTGAGAGAGTTCTGATGAGAATCCGTGTGGATTCTGTTGAGAATATCAGGAGAGCTCTGAGAACGACCCGATGAGAATATTGAGAGGGTTCTGACAGGGATTTCGAGAGAACTCTAACGGGAATTCAAAGATGATTGCAATTAGAACTCTAAAACTAATGCTATGTGTATTCTGCGATGATTCTAATGAGAACCTTGCGGGAACTCTTTGGAGAATCATGAGCCTGGTTGGAAATATAAAATAAATGTTCTACGATATGAACGGATACGCAGTTAATTTTAATGGTAATCACAGGACGATATCGACGACGTGTTTTCGAAAGATTACCGATGAGGATTCCGACGAAAAACTTGGATAAGAATCGATGAAAATCCTGACGGGTTTATATGGAAATTCTGAGAATTCCGTCTGAGAACAGGTTCTGGAATTCTAAAAGACGTCTGATGATAATTTTCAAATGATTCCGATGAGATTTCTGACAGAATTTTGAACTTTTTGTAAAGAAAATTTCCTTGACTTCCTTGGGCATAGATTGTTGTCGTGTCTGCCACACAATATTATATACACATGCAAAATTGTCATTGGCAGATCTCCACCGTAGGTACCGTAAACCGGGGTAAAATTTATCTCCGGGTAGAAACAAAAATCAGGGAGAATCTCCGGAGGAAGCCCAGGAGGAATCGCCGAAGGAATTCCAGGAGAAATCGCCGAAGAAATTCCGGGAGGAATTCCCGAAGAAATTTTAGGATGAATCCTCGATGGAGTTCCAAGGGGAACTCCCGAATGAATTTCAGGAGGAAACCTCGAAGGAGTTTCAGGAGGAATCCCCGAAAGAAGTCCAGCAGGAATCCCCGAAGAAAATCCAGGAGGAAGAAGTAGGAATTTTCGAAGGATTTCTAGGAGAAATTCGCAAAGAAAATTCAGGAGGAAGTCCAGAATGAATAGCCGAAAGAATTTCAAGAGGAATCCTTGAAGGAAGTCCAAGGAGGAATTCCCGATAGAAGTTTAGGAGGAATCTCCGAAGGCTGTCCAGGAGAAATTCCCAAAGGAAGCCTAGGAGAAATCCTCGTAAGAATTCTAGGAGAAATCCGGGAAGGAATTCCAAAAGAATCGCTGAAGAAATTCCGGAAAGAACAACCGATGTAATCACTGAATGAATTCCAGGAGGAATTCCTGAAGGAAATTCGTAAGGAAATCCAGGCAGGAGGAATCCTTGACGGATATCTAGGAGGAATCTTCTAAATAAGTCCTGGAGGAATTCTCGAAGCAATCACAGGATGAATCCTCGAAGGAATTCTAAGATAATACCTAGAAGAAATTGCAAGATAAACCCCCGTAGGAGGTCTTAAAGAAATCTCCGAAGGACTTCCAGGAGGAATCCTTGAAAGATATTTAGGGGGATTTTTTCAGGAAGGGTGAAGCATTTCCAGGAGGAATCCTAGAAGACTTTCCGGGAAGAATCCTGGAGGATTCCTTAAAAGAAATCCAGAAGGGATTCTTCATTAAAGATCATCTAAAAAAATCCTACAGATATGCCTGATTATAGTCCTAAGAAAAATCTTGAAGGAACTCCAAGAATCTTTGAAGAAACTCTTTGAAAAATCTTTGAAGATATTCCCGGAGAAATCCCTGGAGAAATTGTTGATGTAACTCCTCTAGACATCCTCCTGGAAAAAATCTCCGGAATTCCTGAAAGAATCTCTTAATGAACTCCTCGGGGAATTCCAAAAAGAATTCCTGAAGGAATCATATAAGGAACTCCTGGAATAATCTCTTAATGAACTTCAGTAGGAATCCCTGAATAAACTTCTAGGAGAATCTCTGATTTCTCCTGGGATGTCTTTGAATCCTGCTGCAAGAATTGCCAAATAAAATCCTAGAGAGATCCCTGAAGAAACTCCGGGAAAGATCTCTAAAGGAACTATGTATGGCTAAATCGCTGAAGGAGTTCAGGAGGAATCTCTGAAGAAATATCTGCACGAATCCCTGAAACTTCTGGAGGAATCTTTGAAGGAACTCCTGGATTAATTCCAGTAGGAATTCCTATTGAAATTCCTGAAGGAACTTCTGGAGGAATTCCTTCTGGATATCCAGAAGGCATCCCTGAATTTCCTGAAAAAAAAAACTCTGAAGGAACTTCTGGAAGGATGCTTGAGAGAACTCATGTTTGAATAGTTGAAAGAAATTCTAAAAGAATCCCTGATGAAAAACTCGGAGGCATCCCACAATCCTCCTGGAACTGCATGGGAAATCTCTTAAGGAACTTCTGAGGCAATCCCTGAAATAACTACTAAACTGCTAAATTCTCTAAACAGCAAAGAACTCCTGAAAGATTCTCTGAAAAATCTTCATCTTGCATCTCAGAGGAATTGCAAGAGGATTCCCTGAGGGTTTTTCAGAAGGGATCCCAGAAGGAACTCCAGTAGGACATTCTGAAATAAATTCCTGGAGAAGTCCTTGGAGGAATTCCTGTATACATTTCTGAAGTAATTTCTTGGACATTCCCTGAACTTCTAGAACAATCCAGGATGAATCCCTAAAGGAATTCCAGCAGGGGACTCCTGTAGAAATCCTACAGTGATCCCTGAAAGATTTCCTTAATAAACTTCCAGAGAGATCACTAAAAGTGCACCAGGAGAAAACTTCTAGATGAACCTCTGAAGGAACTCCTGTGGTAAGCTTTTCTGGATAAATCACCGATGGAATTCCACGAGTAATTCCAGAAGGAACTCCTGCCGGAATTCTTGAGAGATTTTCTAAAAAAATCCATGACGAATTTCCAGGGGGCATTCCTGAATCCTCCTGAATGAATCGTTAAAGGAGATACATTTAAAGTAAAGAAAAGATCTCTAAAGAAACTTCTGTAGAAAAACCTTGGTTGGATTTTTATTGAAATCTTCGAAGGATTTTTTGAAGAAATCCTGTTACTGCCGTTCTACGCATAGTTGTCCCATGTTGAAAAACTTGAAACGGAGAAAATCGCGATTGAAGTTTCAAACAGGTTTTTCATGTTTTTTGGCCAAAAGGTGCAACAAATCGGATTTAAGTTTTCATAGTATCGTTAGAAATCGCTTATATTTTCATACCTGAAGTATTTCCAATCAAATATTTTTAAAAATATAGTATTTTTAGCAAAAAAATAATTAGTGGGACTGTTATGCCTAGAAATGTGGTCCTGTTGGCGAAATTTCTACGCATATCAGTCCCACGATAATTAGTCGCCTCTTTCCACGTTCTATGCGGTCTGTTCTGTACTTTTTTGTTATATTTTTTAATAACAAACAGTGTAAGCTTCTCTTATAACATTATAAGACTCTCATGCATAAGGCTCAAATGTCTCGAGGCAAAACGGAGCCGAAAGACAACATAAGAGTGACATCACATTTTAACATTTTCTTAACAATCAGGTAAGTAGGAACTAGGGGAATGAGTTGGTGAATATGAAGTTTATTATTGAATTGATGAGAGGATGTATGTGAGGTGCTTTAAGATTAAGTGAGTTGGTGAGTGAGTCAGTTACGAATTAGGAAAGTTACAGCTTACAGGGAGTTGTCCCGTTAATTTTAATGTGTTGGTAAGAGAATTGTTAATTTGGTGAGTGTGTGTGATAGTAAGTAAATGAGTTAGTGAGTAAGTGAGTTTTTTGGTTTATGAGTATGTGAGATCTGTTCCGTAGGAGTGAGTGCATTAGTAAGTGAATTAGTGAGTTAGTAAGTGAGTTATAAAGTATGGGTTTCGTGACCGTGCGGTTAGCAGCGCCAGCCATTTAGGCGTATTGATATCCACGTAGTGTGACTTCGATTCTCACTCCAGTCTGAGGAAATTTTTTTTTACTTTAATAGCTCTTCCATCGCAGTTTACGTCGAAATATATACAGTATTATCGAAATAAGCGATTAGAACGTTAGGCCAAAAACGTTATAAGGTTGGAAAGGTCATTGGGCCGAAAATTTTGTTAGGTCGAAAAGGTCACCAGGCCGATATATCGTTTGGTCGGAAAAAACGTCGTGTGACCGCAAAATAGTGTTACATCAAAGTATTTATATGGTCGAATAAATCATTAGGCCAAAAACGTCATTGAACCGGATTGGTCATATGGCCGAAAAGGTCATGAAGTCGAAAAGGTCTTTAGGCCAAAAATGTCTTTAGGCCGGAAAAGTTTTCAGGCCGAAAATGAATTGAGGCCGAAAAGGTCTTTAGGCCGAAAAGGTCCTTAGGCTGAAAAGGTATTTAGGCCGAAAAGGTCTTTAGGCCGAAAAGGTCTTTAGGCCGAAAAGGTCTTTAGGCCGAAAAGGTCTTTAGGCCGAAAAGGTCTTTAGGCCGAAAAGGTCTTTAGGCCGAAAAGGTCTTTAGGCCGAAAAGGTCTTTAGGCCGAAAAGGTCTTTAGGCCGAAAAGGTCTTTAGGCCGAAAAGGTCTTTAGGCCGAAAAGGTCTTTAGGCCGAAAAGGTCTTTAGGCCGAAAAGGTCTTTAGGCCGAAAAGGTCTTTAGGCCGAAAAGGTCTTTAGGCCGAAAAGGTCTTTAGGCCGAAAAGGTCTTTAGGCCGAAAAGGTCTTTAGGCCGAAAAGGTCTTTAGGCCGAAAAGGTCTTTAGGCCGAAAAGGTCTTTAGGCCGAAAAGGTCTTTAGGCCGAAAAGGTCTTTAGGCCGAAAAGGTCTTTAGGCCGAAAAGGTCTTTAGGCCGAAAAGGTCTTTAGGCCGAAAAGGTCTTTAGGCCGAAAAGGTCTTTAGGCCGAAAAGGTCTTCAGGCCGAACAGGTCTTCAAACCGAAATGGTATTTTGGCCGGGTCTTGGCGAAATGACCTTGTTCTATACTTGAATTATTCAGCCCTAACGTCATTTACGGCCTAATGAATTTTACGGCCTAATGGCCTATTTTGCCTAATGACCAACAAAGCATACAACTGAGTAAGCTTTTGTATTAATTATAAATGCTAAGAAATATGTACATATCATTGAAATAAAATATGTTTAGAAATACAACAGCTTAAGTTTTCAAAACATTCTGCACCATGCCTTCCGCTGCTTGCATTTGTCATATGAATAGGAACCCCAGCAAAGATTGGGAGTGATTTGCCATTAGAGGCTTCATGCTTCATGTATCTTTATTTGAATATGAAGGGTCAGAAAGTCGTTTTAATTATTCGTGAATTTTAACTTAGACTAATTCTTCACACAGATAATTCATAAAACAACAGAATCATATTGCATTATCATTAACCTATTATCAAATTATCATCAACAAATTAGAAAATGCATGATGAGACATCAATTATTGCAATCAAACTCTTATTATAGTGATCGTGATATTGACTCTCTAGAGTATGCTTGATATCTGAAAAATGTTTGATCAATTTCGACCCGGGCATCAATTTGACCTTGGTTGACGGTAGGTACATAAAGAAAGGGAAGTCTCTGTTTGACAGCAACAACGTTTGAGTCATCATTCAACAGATTCATGTTTTTATCTTTTAGACTTTTAGAGCTTCACGATCACCTATGGCTAAAAAAAGTTGCCACGAGGACAAGCATATTTTAATAAATCAACTGATGAGATCATAGGTCATCATCCGGCACTTTATCGGTATGGTTTCCAATCGATCGTGACAACGTCGAAATCGATACGGTCGGTCATCGAAAACTACATCATATTTTCGTGTCCAAGAATTCGCAAATTTCGCAGAGTTCTCGAGCGATGATGATGCACTCCTTCGGGAATGTGCCTACCCATCATCCTCAAACTTGGAACTTTCCCGTGTGCAACCCGTGAAACCTGTTTTGGTGCCGCACAAAGTTAACCTTGAACGAAGGCATGTACTCGCGTCCGCGTACCTAGTCAGCAAAAGACATCCCGATTTGGACGCGATCCAGAAGAGCCAGCCAGCCGGGCAGACAAGTTCAAGGGCACTCGAAAGTTTCGAGGATCGAACCTCTCCAGAACACCAGGATAAGTCGCAATTACATACTACTGACGGCGAATATCTTCCCGATGGGGTAATCGCGATATAAATACATTTTTGGAAGAAAAACTTCACTTGGCTTATCTCACCTTCCAGCAAGGTTTTGGCGTGTCTGTGTGTGTGTGCGTGACTTGCCTTCCACGATCACCGGCGCACGGCGCAACTTGGAAGTCAAGTCCGAAGAAACGAAGGTGAAGATCAGTGTTGCTGCTGCTGTTGCTGACCACCATGAAGAAGCAGTATTTCAAGGTTAACTACTTCTTGCGCGACTTCTTCGCCGCCTGGAGCTGCGCACACGTGTGTGAGTGTTCGAGGGGACTCTCTCGCTCTCTCGCACTTGCACAGAGATTAAAAGGGTTTCTCCGGAGAGTTCAGAGCTCGGAGCATCTCGGTCGTCCGACTGATCGATCACACCGGGTGGTGGTGATCATGAGACGAAGGAAGGTGGCCACGGTCGGCTGTGACGTCCGTCGGTCGTCGTCGTCGTCTTCGTCTTTGTCGGTCGTGACTTAACCTACAAGAGCCCCAAAGAAGTAGGTAACCTACTGCGATGCGGCGTCGCACCGCGTCGCCGGAGTTGCACAACTTTTGACGAAACTGCACACGCTGTGCTGGATGGCTGGTTGCCGAAAAGCTGTAATTGCGCGACCTTTTTTCACTTTGCCGCGGATTTTTTTTTCTTTCTTTGCTGTTGTTGCGATTTTGCAAGTCCTTGACAGTCTCTTCGGAGATTCGGTGCTTCGTGCCGCAGGCGTTTTGGGGTTGAGCTTGTACGCAATGCTTCGTAATAGGCACCATGAGAGGGTTTCATTGATTGACGTTGAGAGTGCTTGTTCAAAAGACATTCAGAGGGGGATTTGGAAGATTTGGCAAAATGTTTGCGAAAAGTAAGTAACAGCAGCGTTGAATGATGTAAAGGAATAGCTTAGAAATGTAAAAGAGTGTAGAGGATGAATGTGCAACGTACGTCTAGGTAAAGGAAAAGCTAGTCCGTAGAACCGTAATGTTCAAAATTCCGGAATAGATTGGGAAGTCTTACTAATCCTGAAAACAACAGTTTCAGGTTTAGTAAGACTTCCCAATCTATTCTTGAATTTTGAACATTACGGATCTAAGTTTGGGAAGTTTCGACAAACAAAGTCTTTACTTCGTGAAGTAGTCCAATCTCGCTGAAAAAGCTTCTTAACTCTTTGGGACCGAAGGGATCACACCTACATCACCTCAAAAGAAAGATGATTATTCCAAACTGTGATGAAATTCAGTCCTTCAATTGTACAGGAGTAATGATGTTTCTTAAACCAACGAATGATAACATTCCGTAATCAAATGGGACTCGTGAATATAGTGGAAACTCAAATGAAATTATAAGAGTATTCCAGGTCAGCCAAACTACCTACAGCTCACAATTTCAAGTTTACACCCGAAACACTAGAACTCATCTATAGAAACTGCACCAACTTTAGAACTAAGAAAACTTATAATATACTTTGGTGACATTCAGGATCATCCAAAACGTTCTGAAGTTTAGTTTTGGACATCTATTGCAGTTACAGTGGAGATCGCAGCAAGCAGTGACCGGGATGGTTTTCTTAGTTACCCAGGATTCTGTGGCGAATCCTCTCAGGATTTTTAAAGACAATTAATTATACAGTCTTCGACTAGGGCCCGCACAGACTGAACATTACTAACATTAGACAACGGACAACACGTATAAAACCCAGTGGTCTACTGGGGAGTTTTCCGTTTGACGAAACTTTTTCCCCGACTAGAGGGGATCGAACCCACACTTCAAGGCTAGCAAGACACCTAAACGACTGACGCCGCCAACCGCTCGGCCACGACGCCCACTGTGGAAAATTACCAGGATTCTGTGGAGAATCCTCTCAGGATTCTGTGGAGAATCCTCTCAGGATTCTATGGAGAATCCTCTCAGGATTCTATGGAGAATCCTCTCAGGATTCTGTGGAGAATCCTCTCAGGATTCGGCGGAGAAACCTCTCATGATTCTGGGGAGAATCCTCTCAGGATTCTGTGGAGAATCCTCTCAGGATTCTGTGGAGAATCCTCTCAGTATTCTGTGGAGAATCCTCTCAGGATTCTGTGGAGAATCCTGTCAGGATTCTGTGGAGAATCCTCTCAAGATTTTGTGGAGAATCCTCTCAGGATTCTGTGGAGAATCCTTTGCGGATTCTGTGGAGAATCCTTTGCGGATTCTGTGGAGAATCCTATGAGGATTCTGTGGAGAATTCTTTGAGGATTCTGTGGAGAATTTTCTCAGGACTCAATGAAGAATCCTCTCAGGATTCTGTTGAGAATCCTCTCAGGATTCAGTGGAGAAAAATCCTCAGGATTCTGAGGAAAATCCTCTGAGGAATCTGAGAAGAATACTCTCAGGATTCTGAGGAGAATCCTCTCAGGATTCTGAGGAGAATCCTCTCAGGATTCTGAGGAGAATCCTCTCAGGATTCTGAGGAGAATCCTCTCAGGATTCTGAGGAGAATCCTCTCAGGATTCTGAAGAATCCTCTCAGGTTCTGAGGAGAATCCTCTCAGGATTCTGAGGAGAATCCTCTGAGGATCCTGAGGAGAATCCTCTGAGGATTCTGAGGAGAATCTTCTCAGGATTCTGATGAGAATCCTCTCAGGATTCTGTGGAGAATCCTCTCAGGATTCTGAGGAGAATCTTCTTAGGATTCTGAGGAGAATCCTCTCAGGATTCTGAGGAGAATTACCTCAGGATTCTGAGGAGAATTCTCTCAGGATTCTGTGGAGAATCCTCTCAGGATTCTGAGGAGAATCCTCTCAGGATTATGAGGAGACTCCTCTCAGGATTCTGAGGAGAATCCTCTCAGGATTCTGAGGAGAATCCTCTCAGGATTTTGAGGAGAATCCTCTCAGGATTCTGAGGAGAATCCTCTCAGGATTCTGAGGAGAATCATCTCAGGATTCTGAGGAGAATTACCTCAGGATTCTGAGGAGAATTCTCTCAGGATTCTGAGGACAATCCTCTCAGGATTCTGAGGAGAATCCTCTCAGGATTCTGAGGAGAATCCTCTCAGGATTCTGAGGAGAATCATCTCAGGATTCTGAGGAGAATCCTGTCAGGATTCTGAGGAGAATCCTCTCAGGATTTTGAGAAGAATCCTGTCAGGATTTTGAGGAGAATCCTCTCAGGATTCTGAGGAGAATCCTCTCAGGATTCTGAGGAGAATCCTCTCAGGATTCTGAGGAGAATCCTCTCAGGATTCTGAGGAGAATCCTGTCAGGATTTTGAGAAGAATCCTGTCAGGATTTTGAGGAGAATCCTCTCAGGATTTTGAGGAGAATCCTCTCAGGATTCTGAGGAGAATCCTCTCAGGATTATGAGGAGACTCCTCTCAGGATTCTGAGGAGAATCCTCTCAGGATTCTGAGGAGAATCCTCTCAGGATTCTGAGGAGAATCCTCTCAGGATTCTGAGGAGAATCCTCTCAGGATTCTGAGGAGAATCCTCTCAGGATTCTGCGGAGAATCCTCTCAGGATTCTGAGGAGAATCCTCTCAGGATTCTGAGGAGAATCCTCTCAGGATTCTGAGGAGAATCCTCTCAGGATTCTGAGGAGAATCCTCTCAGGATTCTGAGGAGAATCCTCTCAGGATTCTGAGGAGAATCCTCTCAGGATTCTGAGGAGAATCCTCTCAGGATTCTGAGGAGAATCCTCTCAGGATTCTGAGGAGAATCCTCTCAGGATTCTGAGGAGAATCCTCTCAGGATTCTGAGGAGAATCCTCTCAGGATTCTGAGGAGAATGCTCTCAGGATTCTGAGGAGAATCCTCTCAGGATTCTGAGGAGAATCCTCTCAGGATTCTGAGGAGAATCCTCTCAGGATTCTGAGGAGAATCCTCTCAGGATTCTGAGGAGAATCCTCTCAGGATTCTGAGGAGAATCCTCTCAGGATTCTGTGGAGAATCCTCTCAGGATTCTGTGGAGAATCCTCTCAGGATTCTGTGGAGAATCCTCTCAGGATTCTGTGGAGAATCCTCTCAGGATTCTGTGGAGAATCCTCTCAGAATTCTGTGGAGAATCTTCTCAGGATTCTGTGAAAAATCCTCTCAGGATTCTGTGAAGAATCCTCTCAGGATTCTGTGAAGAATCCTCTCAGGATTCTGTGAAGAATCCTCGCAGGATTCTGTGGAGCAGTGATTCCCAAAGTGGGCGAAATCGCCCCCTTGGGGGCGAAAATCAGGTCCAGGGGGGCGAAAATTTGAGAAATCAAAATTGGGGGGCGAAAATACTAAAAAAGGGGGCGATTTTTTCAATGACTGGAAAACATCAAAAGTATTGAATTGCAAGTCGAGAATGTGAACTGAATCATAAAAACTCTCTGACATTCAAGCTTACAGTTCAAGTTTTGTTTAGGATAATAAAAAATGCTGTGACTATTAATAAGCATCGACTTAATTTTACAGAATTATCAGTATTTATGTGCACTTTTTGACAAAATTACTAGACAAGACTGCTTGACGTATTTCTAAAGGGTTTGTGTGATTCTGGAAATCTAAATTAAAATATATTTGGAAACTCCTATATGTTGTGATGGTGTAATACCACCTCTCATGAGAATGAGTTCTGAGCGAGGAGCTGCTCAGATCCTTAGAATTAGCGATCTACCCGAAAAGGAGAAATAAAGTTGAAATGTTTTGACTGTTAACCGAAACAGACGTGTTTTATTTAATGCCGTCGCGTTGCTCTTTTTTTGGTTGTAACACTATAGTGAACATTCGTGAATCGTGATTAGTTTTTGTCAAAATTAAAGACAATTACACCGTCTTCGACCTTGCGGCCTCTACAGACTGAACAGTACAAACATTCGACAACGGACAACACATATAACACCCAGTGGTCCAGTGGAGAATTTTCCGTTTGACGAAAAGTTTTCCCCGACTAGAGCGGGAATCGAACCCACACTCCGAGGCTTACGAGACACCTAAACGACTGACGCCGCTAACCGCTCGGCCACGAAGCCCACAATTATGAAAGGAACGTAGTGTTTTTTTTCGCGAATTGATGAGAAAAATTGCGTTTCAACTCGTAGGCGGACTTTTCTGATGAAATTCGTATCACAGTGTTTACAAACAACTGTTTTAGAAAATATTTCAGAAAAACTTTATTTGAAAACATTTCAAAAATTCTGCGTAAAATTCCATTGTAATATTCAATTTAAATCTAGTCATGAATGCTGCATATTTACTATTTGATAAATTATTTAAAACACAGAAAGGGTAAAAGGTTATTGCGGCCATAATAATTACAAAATGCACCATAGGAAAATCAAAATGCACCATAAATAATTAAGCAATGTACCGACAAAATGCACAGCTTTCTCCATAAATAAATAGAAATGTCCCTTAATAAATTAAAAATGTAGCGGTAAACCAAAAGATTTTCTAGTTAAAAATGAAACATTGTATCAATAAAAAATTAGATAAAACACCATAAACAAATAAGTTTGCTCCATAAAAAATAATAAAAATATCCATAAATAATGAACATTTGCTCCATAACTATACCATATTTGCTCCATAAAAAATTAAAATTGCATCATAAATATCATCAAATTGCACCATTAACAAACTATAAATTTTACCTCAAAGAATGCAAAATCTACAAAAATAATCAAATTCTGCATCATTAGCAGTATTTCAATGGCTAGTAGCACTGGAAATATGTAAGTATATAGTAATATGTGGAATTTAAAAGGCTATATTGTGCACCTTCTGAGTAAATTAAAAAAAAAATCAAATCTGACTATACATGTCAATGGTTGCTCCTCCGTGATTGATCTGAGCTGGTACCAATTGCACTGGGATCCAAATGAATAAGGGCTGGGACACTCCACATATTCTAAAAGTGCAATTTAAGCAGCTCATACATTCTTGATCAATAACGGCGCCGGCCATGTCCTTATAGTCAGTTAGGAAGGGAAAGGAATGTTCTAACATTCTAGTGTGCTGGTTGTTGCTACTAAAGACCGAGATCACCTCTGCATCCCCACAACCAGCACGGATGCGATCCATGGATAGGGGTTATTTTTATAGTGTTCGTGATAGATTGTGTGGTGAATAAGGTGAATAAGCACGCTTTGGTTGCATAACTTGTGGGCGTTATATTATACTGTGCTGTGAGAAGAAGTTGGGAATGAGGGAAACGACTTTTTTCCAATTCGTTTCTGGTTCTAGTGAAGACTATGAACATATGAATATACATTAGTTGTATATGTAGAGAAGAGAGAGCGAGAGAAAGTGGATAGAAAGATATAAAGTAGGATGAAAGGAACGGGCCAGGGATTGAACCCATGACCTTCTGCATACGAATCAGAAGCGGTAGCCACTAGACCACCAAACCCGTTTTCTGCTCCTCCTGATAATCTAAAAAGAATCTAATAAAAAGAACGTCAGTTGTTATCAGGATACTTAGTTTATTTTATAATTATGTATATAAAACATGGATTAATTTTTTGATCATTTTTCCGATCAAATTGAAATCATTAATAAATTTAATATATTTACATTACATATTATGTAAACTCCAAGGGTTAACCCTTCTTTCAAAATGCGGATTCTTTTAATACATGCGGCGTAGCCTGTGGATGCGTTGTAACTGTGTCGATTCGGTTATAGGTAATCCACAAATCCATGAATTTGCCCGGTATAATGCAAACAGAGATGTTATCCCGTGAGCGTTAGCGAGTTCGAACAGCAAGCGATTATCCGGTAAATTGCATTCATAGTGTTTCCATCTTTTAAGTCGTTCTATCATAGATGCGTGCTTCGGTACATGGTTTCTGTTTATTTTCTTCTTACTTTTCATATTAACATTATCTCATCCACATCCTAAAACTATATGTCGTTGGACACTGCAGCAATGGTACAATAAGATTAAATTTATGTAGCTTTTACATTCTTTGTGGTGAAATTTACAATTTGTTTATGGTGCAATTTGATTATATTTATGGTGCAATTTCATTTTTTTATGGAGCAAATATGGTATTATTATGGAGCAAATGTTCATTATTTATGGATATTTCTATTATTTTTTATGGAGCAAACTTAGGGTCTGGGACCATTTGGGCAGGAGCACCTATTTTGGGCACTTGCTGCTATAACTCAGCCAATTTTGAACCGATTGACTTGATTTTTGAAACACGATCAGGAAAGCGCAGTATCTAGCTGTGTTCAAAAAATCAGGTTAATCGGTTTGAAATGGACTGAGTTATAGCAGCAAGTGCCCAAAATAGGTGCTTCTGCCCAAATGGTCCCAGACCCTATTTATTTATGGTGTTTTATTTAATTTTTTATTGATACAATGTTTCATTTTTAACTAGAAATTTTTTTGGTTTACCGCTACATTTTTAATTTATTATGGAACATTTATATTTATTTATGGAGAATGCTGTGCATTTTATCGGTACATTACTTAATTATTTATGGTGCATTTTTGTTTTTCTATGGTGCACTTTCGTTATCTATGGGTGCATTAAATAGGCTGCCCACAGAAAGCATTCAAATTGGGCCCATATAGCCGAGGCGGTAAACGCACGGGTATTCAGCATGACCATGCTGAGGATGACGGGTTCGATTCCCGCTCGGTCCAGGATCTTTTCGTAAAGGAAATTTCCTTGACTTCCTTGGGCATAAAGTATCTTCGTGCCTGCCACACGATATACGCATGCTAAATGGTCATTGGCAGAGGAAGCTCTCAGTTAATAACTGTGGAAGTGCTCATAGAACACTAAGCTGAGAAGCAGGCTTTGTCCCAATGAGGACGTTACGCCAAGAAGAGAGAGAGAGAAAGCATTCAAATTTATACGAAGCTCATTGATTTGAATCTTGATGTAGATTTGGAGAAACGTAACTACATTTGAAAATACACCGATATTTATTATTATTATTTTTATTTATTATCCAGATTTTCAGCCCTCGCAAAACAGATTTTTCCGAGTTGCACTTTTTTCACATAGCATGTGTTTGTAATTGGGTTTTTTAATTAAGTAAAAAATATAGATTTTTTCATTTTATACGAAAGAGCACCTTTTTCTGAGCCACTATGATTTTTTTTAGATTATAAGAACTTTATTTTAATACCTAAAATCATTTTCAAAGATATTTTTTAAAACACCTTTTGACAGCTGGGCAACTGCTTGACAGCTCTGCCCAATACAAAATCCGCCGAGGGATAATTCAACAAATTTAATTTTAAATAGGTTCCCGGGCACCAAAATGAATAGAAGTTTGGATTTCAGCTCAGTTTGACGTGTAGATTCAGAATATGGAATTATCTGAACACCGTTATAGAAGCCAATTGTTTTCAAATTCTGCACCAGTCTTATTTGGCTACTTGTGGCCAAACATTGACATCCAATTGTTGAAAAAGTTCTTTAAGAACAATAATAAAACATCTGGTTGGGATGTCGAGTGTTCATATGTGTTCACAGTTCGTTCTATTTTGATTAACCCTAAAAGGGATACCTTCATGGCCTCAGTTTCGTCACCTCGCTGAGTGTGTTGAAACAAAGTCGAGCTCTGAAAGGCGCCTGGGGTCCAATTGGACCCCAGGTATCCCTTTTAGGGTTAATAAAAGTTCAATTAACAACGGTTGGAGAAGTAGGCATAAACACGATTTCAATATTTTTGTAAGTACGATTAAAATTCACTATATTTTCTTTCAAATGCGGAAAATCAACGTATTGGCAAAACAATTTAATGAAAATTAGAGAGACACAGATTTAGATACACTGAATGGCACTGCCAGATTTGCCACAATAGCGCTTCTAAAGGTTTTAGCTAAACACAGTTTCAGCTAGGGGGGCGAAAATATTTTTTTGAAGCTCTAAGGAGGCGATACCTCCAAAAAGTTTGGGAAACATTGCTGTGGAGAATCCTCTCAGGATTCTGTGGAGAATCCTCTCAGAATTCTATGGAGAATCTTCTCAGGATTCTGTGGAGAAACCTCTCAGGATTCTGTGGAGAATCCTCTCAGGATTCTGTGGAGAATCCTCTCAGGATTCTGTGGAGAATCCTCTCAGGATTCTGTGGAGAATCCTTTCAGGATTCTGTGGAGAATCCTCTCAGGATTCTGTGGAGAATCCTCTCAGGATTCTGTGGAGAATCCTCTCAGGATTCTGTGGAGAATCCTCTCAGGATTCTGTGGAGAATCCTCTCAGGATTCTGTGGAGAATCCTCTCAGGATTCTGTGGAGAATCCTCTCAGGATTCAGTGGAGAATCCTCTCAGGATTCTGAGGACAATCCTCTCAGGATTCTGAGGACAATCCTCTCAGGATTCTGAGGACAATCCTCTCAGGATTCTGAGGACAATCCTCTCAGGATTCTGAGGACAATCCTCTCAGGATTCTGAGGACAATCCTCTCAGGATTCTGAGGACAATCCTCTCAGGATTCTGAGGACAATCCTCTCAGGATTCTGAGGACAATCCTCTCAGGATTCTGAGGACAATCCTCTCAGGATTCTGAGGACAATCCTCTCAGGATCCTGAGGACAATCCTCTCAGGATTCTGAGGAGAATCCTCTCAGGATTCTGACAAGAATCCTCTCAGAATTCTGAGGAAAATCCCCTCAGGATTCTGAGGAGAATCCTCACAGGATTCTGATGAGAATCCTCTTAGGATTTTGAGGGAATCCTCTCAGGATTCTATGGAGAATCTTCTCAGGATTTTATGAAGAATCTTCTCAGGATTCTGTGGAGAATCCTCTCAGGATTCTGCGGAGAATCCTCTCAGGACTTTGTGGAGAATCCACTCAGGATTCTGTGGAGAATCCTATCATGATTCTGTGGAGAATCCTATCAGGATTCTTTGGAGAATCTTCTCAGGATTCTGTGGAATCTTCTCAGGATTCTGTGCAGAATCTCCTCAGGATTCAGTGGACAATCTTTCCAGGGTTCTGTGGAGAATCCCCTCAGGATTCTGTTGAGATTTCTCTCGAGATTCTTTGGAAAATCTTCTCAGGATTCTGTGGAGAATCCGCTCAGAATTTTGTGGATAATCCTCTCAAGATTCCGTGGAGAATCCTCTCAGGATTCTGTGGAGAATCCTTTTTATGATTCTGTGGAGAATCCACTCAGGATTCTGTGGAGAATCCTCTCAGAATTCTGTGGAGAATCTTCTCAGGATTCTGTGGAGAATCTTCTCAGGATTCTGTGGAGAATCTTCTTAGGGTTCTGTGGAGAATCCACTCAGGATTCTGTTGCGAATTCTCTCGGGATTCTGTGGAAAATCTTCTCAGGATTCTGTGGAGAATCCGCTCAGAATTTTGTGTATAATCCTCAAATTAAAAAAAAAAAGAATTTTATGGAGAATCTCCTCTGAATTCTGAGGAGAATCCTCTCAAGATTGTGAGTAGAATCATTTCAGCATTCCGAGGAAAATCCTCTCAGCATTCTGAGGAGAACCCAATCAGGATGTTGAAGAGAATTCTATCAATTTTTTTGAGGAGGATCTTCGGTTCTGAGGTGAATCCTCTCAGGAATCTGTAAAGAATATTTTCTGGATTATGTGGAGAATCCTCAGGAGAATCTTCTTTGGAGTCTAATGATTCATGTGATTAATGAATCTTATATATTTTGTGGAAGAAATCCCCAAAATGCCCCTTCAGAAAAATCAACTGTTCATGGCTGCAGTTTCAACCGTCCGTCGCTGGCCAACCGAACGACCCCCTCTTGGCAATGCTCATTTTGCATCGAAAGCACACTCAATTGGTTGGATATTTGCCCAAGCATCTGTGTGCATCTGCCTTCTATTTGCTCTCACTGGGTGACGGACGACGACTTTGAAGGGGCCGACCGGCTGCTGGTTTGCGCGAAATGACATTGTTGAACATCTCTACGTCGCATCGTCCCATCATCAAGCCTAACCGTTTTGTGATAGCACAATGCATTGGGTCTCTCGTCTGTCCCCAACATCAGCGGTGGGGAGCTATAAGGTCGGTTTGCATTCGTCGTTCGTGTATATCGTTCGACCGTTCGTCGGTAACTTATTTATTGTTCAATTGACTTTAATAAACTTAGACGACGTCGACGACGACTTGGTCGTCGTGAACGTCAGCAAACATGTGTAGTATACTGCTGGATGATGCGGCTACCCGAGTGCGTGGAAACAGTGGCGTCGCGTAACCTCACTTTTTACCTGTGCACCGACCCTAAAACTTGCAATTGCAAGGGATTTATGGTCAAAATCTAAATAGAGATGAGTGAAAGCAGTCATTCTCGTCATTTTCTAATTATTACAAGCAAATTTGTTCAAATAATTCGAGCATTTATACTTGGTGCACAGGTAAAAAGTGAGGTTACGCGACGCCACTGCGTGGAAACGAAAAGAACTCCGTGTGAAACTCTGATTTTGGAGTTCTGAACATAGGCTGAAATAATCCAGAAGCCTTGAGTTCAAGGATTCTCTAGGTTTTCCAAAAACTTCCTGGAATATACGCCTCAAGATATGCAGATCAAATTTGGATGTTGGCTGTTTTTGGATGGTTTCATAATACGGCACCATGTAATTCTAGTTTAAGTTTTAGGCGTCCACGAAATTAGTACTCCAAAAAGTTCCTGGAATACAGGACTTGAGATCTACAAGCGCTACCAGTGCTCTGTTGGTAGATTTTCGATACGGTTTTGTCTGTGAAGGCCAGATATAATAAACTAGGGAATGCATTAGGATTAACTTCTCTTTTAGGTCTTTCTAGAACTACTTGTAATTCAGGCCTTGAAATCTACAGATATAACTAGTGATCCATAGGCTGTTTTTAAATGCGGTCTCTATCCGTTGATGTTCACAGAACCAAACAAAATGGGGTGTTGAGCTCATCGTCTATTCTAGATAATGCAACAAGTTCTTATCAAAACCAGTTACCATCCTGTTCCGGCTCCCTTCTCGGGAGCTTCCGAAGCGAACCTCAGTGTCAAACTTCATCAAGGGGAGAAGGCCGTTTTGCCGTCGTTTGGTTGTTCGGATATACACACTCTCGCTCGTCCACCAACATCTCTGTGCGCGCCTAGTGTATATATGTTAATTAAGGCAATTGATTGTGATCGCTTCCCATCGCAGCCAGCGCTCAGAGCTCGGGCTCGAGCTTGGGTCAGCCTCAACTCGTCCATCTATATTGATGAACTGCCTGTCGTTGCGTTGTGTGGCGGTTCATCTCTCGGTCTTCATCATCACCGTCGTCGTCGTCGTTGAAATCGTCATCGCATCGAATTTGCTTGGCTTTTGGGGCGGAGGGTGGTTGTTGTTTGTCTGTTTGAGATGAAATACACTCATCGTGCTGCTGCTAGGAGACTAGCAGATCGGGACGTTTTGACTCCGCGTGGCTTCCCCCCTCCACAACTTGGTGGTTGTCATCTGTTTAAGAGGTTCGTTGTCGCACGAGTCGTGCACAGGCGTTTTTTCGGCGATTTGGAAACGACGACGACGACAACGATGATGAATACAGTGACCCCACAATTTATGAATCGGCAAAAATGACCGCAGTTTATGGATCACTCCATTTGATCAACATGGTGATTCATAAATAGTGTACACTAATTAAGGTGATTCATCGGTGTGGGGTCACTGTATATGGAAAGTGATGATAATTTCTTGGAGTGTTTTGCTGGGAGATTGATGATACGCTGTTGTCAAGGTGAGGAACCCCTAGCGAATGTAATTTATGGAAATGTTTGGAATCGAAATTCGTGAAGGGTCAAGCAGAGCTCAAGGACTTCGGTTGACCATGTGGTGTTTGTTTGAACCTGCATATGATTACATGCATAACCCCAAATTATAAAGTGTATGTCTAATCCCAGCAGCATTCTGAGAGAAACTTTCCCAAACATCCGGAAAAAGCTCTGCCCACCTTCGGGGAGAAACTTTCCGGAGCTTCTAGAAGAAGCTTTTGCAATCATCTGAGAATATGTTCTAAGCATCTAAGCAAAAGCTTCCGAAGCTTTAGGGAGTAGCTTCTCAGAGCTTCTGGAAGAAGCTATCCCAAACTTTTGGGATAGGCTTTCCAAAGAAATAGGTCGTTCCTAGCTTCTGAGAGAAGCTTTTTTAAGCATCTAGGAGAAGCTTTTCTGAGCATCTGGGAAAAGCTTTTGTGAGCTATTGGGAGAAGCTTTTTCAAGCTTCTGGAAGAAGCTTTTAAAGGTTTCAGCAGAAGCCTTTCGGAGCTTCTAGGAGACGCTTTTCTGATCTCCTGCGAGAAGCTTTTCTGAGCTTCTTAGAGAAGTTTTTTTGAGCTTCTGGGGTAGGCTTCCCAAGCTTTAAGGATAGCCTTTCCCAAGCTTCTGAGAGAGGCCTTTTTAAGCTTCTGAAAATAAGCTATCCCAAGCTTTTAGGAGAAGCTTTTCTAAACTTCTGGGAAAAGCTTTTCCAAGCTTCTAGGAGAAGCTTTTCCAAGCTTCTTAGAGATGCTTTTGCAAGCTACTGAGAGAAGGTTTTCGGAGCTTCTAGGAGAAGTTTTTCGGAGCTTCTGGGAGAAGCTTTTCTGAGCTTCTGGGAGAAGCTTTTCTGAGCTTCTGGGATAAGCTTTTACAAGCTTCTGGGAGAAGCTTTTCGAAACTTCTGGGAGAAGATTTTCTACGCTTCTGGTAGAAGCTTTTCTGAGCTTCTGGGAGAAGCTTTTCTGAGCTTCTGGGAGAAGCTCTTCTGAGCTTCTGGGAGCTTCTGGAAGAAGCTTTTCGGAGCTTCGGGGAGATTTTCTGAGCTTAGGAGAAGCTTTCTGAGCTTCTGGGATAAGCCTTCCTGAGCTTCTGGGCAGAAGAGTTTTTGAGCTTCTGGTAGAAGCTTTTCTGAGCTTCTGGGACAAGCTTTCTGAGCCTCTGGTAGAAGCGTTTCTGAGCTTCTGGGAGAAGCTTTTCTGAGCTTCTTGTAGAAGCTTTTCTGAGCTTCTGGGAGAATGTTTTCTGAGCTTCTTGGAGAAACTTTTCTGAGCTTCTGGGAGAAGCTTTTCTAAACTTCTGGGAGAAGCTTTTCTGAGCTTCTGGGAGAAGCTTTTCTGAGCTTCTGGGAGAAGCTTTTCTGAGCTTCTGGGAGAAGCTTTTCTGAGCTTCTGGGAGAAGCTTTTCTGAGCTTCTGGGATAAGCTTTTACAAGCTTCTGGAAGAAGCTTTTCGGAGCTTCTGGGAGATTTTCTGAGCTTAGGAGAAGCTTTCTGAACTTCTGGGATAAGCCTTTCCGAGCTTCTGGGCAGAAGCGTTTTTGAGCTTCTGGTAGAAGCTTTTCTGAGCTTCTGGAACAAGCTTTCTGAGCCTCTGGTAGAAGCTTTTCTGAGCTTCTGACAGAAGCTTTTCTGAGCTTCTGGGGGAAGCTTTTCTGAGCTCCTGGGAGAAGCTTTTCTGAGCTTCTGGGAGAAGCTTTTCTGAGCTTCTGGGAAAAGTCTTTCCAAGCTTCTAAGAGAAGCTTTTCCAAGCTTCTGGGGCCCATATAGCCGAGGCGGTAAACGCACGGGTATTCAGCATGACCATGCTGAGGGTGACGGGTTCGATTCCCGGTCGGTCCAGGATCTTTTCGTAAAGGAAATTTCCTTGACTTCCTTGGGCATAGAGTATCTTCGTGCCTGCCACACGATATACACATGCAAAATGGTCATTGGCAGAGGAAGCTCTCAGTTAATAACTGTGGAAGTGCTCATAGAACACTAAGCTGAGAAGCAGGCTTTGTCCCAGTGAGGACGTTACGCCAAAAAGAGGAGAGGAGGAGGGAGAAGCTTTTCTGAACTTCTGGTAAGTATAAGCTTTTCTGAGCTTCTGGGGGAAGCTTTTCTGAGCTCCTGGGAGAAGCTTTTCTGAGCTTCTGGGAGAAGCTTTTCTGAGCTTCTGGGAAAAGTCTTTCCAAGCTTCTAAGAGAAGCTTTTCCAAGCTTCTGGGGCCCATATAGCCGAGGCGGTAAACGCACGGGTATTCAGCATGACCATGCTGAGGGTGACGGGTTCGATTCCCGGTCGGTCCAGGATCTTTTCGTAAAGGAAATTTCCTTGACTTCCTTGGGCATAGAGTATCTTCGTGCCTGCCACACGATATACACATGCAAAATGGTCATTGGCAGAGGAAGCTCTCAGTTAATAACTGTGGAAGTGCTCATAGAACACTAAGCTGAGAAGCAGGCTTTGTCCCAGTGAGGACGTTACGCCAAAAAGAGGAGAGGAGGAGGGAGAAGCTTTTCTGAACTTCTGGTAAGTATAAGCTTTTCTGAGCTTCTGGGAGAAGTTTTTCGCAGCTTCTAGGAGAAGCTTTTCGGAGCTTCTGGGAAAAGCTTTTCTGAGCTTTCTGAGCTCCGGTTTTTGTGAAGAATGCCTAGAATCTTTTCGGAATTCCGTAGAAAATCCCCTTAGGATTTCGATAAGAATTGATTCAGAATAGATAAGAATCCTGTCACGATTTAGATGAGAATCTTGTCAGGATTCTAATGAAAAACCTATGGGAATTCTATGGAGAATTCCCTTAGATTCTCCTCAGGATTTTTCGGAGAAGTTTCTCGGGATTCTAATAAGATTCCTCTCAGAATTTTATTAAACTCTCTCAGGATTTTGAGGAGAGTCCTCTCAGGATTTTGATGGATTTTCAAGATTTTGATGAGAATCCTCTCAGGATTCTGAGGAGAATCCTCTGAATATTCTGTGGAGAATGCTCTTAGGATTATGAGGAGAATCCTCTCAGGATTTTGACGAGATTACTTTCAAGATTCCGACGAGAAACATTTCAGAATTACGAGAAACCTTTCAGGATTTTGAAGAGATTCCTCTCAGGATTCCAAGTAAATTTCTCGCAGGATTCCGAGGAGAATCTTCTCCGGATTCTGAGCAAAATCCTCTCAGGATACTAAGCAGAATTCTGTCAGGATTCTGAGCAGAACTCTTTCAGGATTCTTATAAAAGTCCTCTCAGGATTCTGAGAGGAATCCTCTCAGAATTCTGAGGAGAATCATCGCAGAATTCTGAGATGAATCGTATCAGGATGCTGAAGTGAATGCTTTTAGCATTTTGATGAGTGTTCTGGAGGATCGACTGAGGATTTTAATCTACGATTTAAACGGTTTCGCAGTCTTTTCATATGGGAAACGACGAGAAACATTTCAGAATTACGAGAAACCTTTCAGGATTTTGAAGAGATTCCTCTCAGGATTCCTAGTAGATTTCTCGCAGGATTCCGAGGAGAATCTTCTCCGGATTCTGAGCAAAATCCTCTCAGGATACTAAGCAGAATTCTGTCAGGATTCTGAGCAGAACTCTTTCAGGATTCTTATAAAAGTCCTCTCAGGATTCTGAGAGGAATCCTCTCAGAATTCTGAGGATAATCATCGCAGAATTCTGAGATGAATCGTATCAGGATGCTGAAGTGAATGCTTTTAGCATTTTGATGAGTGTTCTGGAGGATCGACTGAGGATTTTAAACTACGATTTAAACGGTTTCGCAGTCTTTTCATATGGGAAAACGAGGTTTATTATTTGCCCGATGTTTCGACACTGGGGTTTTGTGTCATCTTAAGGGGTACTAAAATTTAATACATGTACTAATTTGATACAATCTACGGATACAGTTAGACGAAACATTAGACCAAACACGAAAAATAAATGTAAGTAATTCAGACGAATTGTGTATCCGTAGATTGTATCATATAAGTACATGTATTAAATTTTAGTACCCCTGAAGATGACACAAAACCCCAGTGTCGAAACGTCGGGCAAATAATAAACCTCGTTTTCCCATATGAAAAGACTGCGTAGCCGTTCAAATCGTAGATTCTGATGAGTATCCTTTCAGAATCCTGGGAAGAATCCTCTCAGCATTCTGACGGGTTTTTATTCTGACGAGGATTCTGACGAGAATCCTAGCAGAATTCTGATGAGAATCCTAGCAGAATTCTGATGAGAATCCTAGCAGAATTCTGACGAAAATCCTATGTGGATTCTGAGCAGAATTCTCTCAAGATTCTAAGGAGAATGCTCTCAGGATTCTTGAAGAATCTTCTGTTCTCAGGGATCTGTTTTGGTTATTTCTTTAGAAATTTATGTTAAAGCCTCCTAAAATTTGTTATTGAATACCTCCGGAAATTCTTTAAGCAATAGGCCTTTTACATATTTAGAAATAATTCCAGCATTTATTTTAGAAATTTTGCAGGCGATAAAGTTTAATTTGGAATTGAATTGAATTGATGAGCTCGTTTCATACTATTGTTTAACTGTGAAGATTTGAAGAGTTAATTTGTAAATAACATATTATTTCAGAAACTTTAATAATCGTAGACGTTATTCATTGTTATATTTTTTGTTTGCTCAGTCTTTAGTTTTCGCGTGGAAAAGCGGTCGGTTGTGGACGGCGGTTTGTGTATATAGATCCATTATCAGATCGTATCACCGACCATTTGGATGAATCCTAGATCGATCGGATACCCTTCCCTACTGAGACAAACGTGGAGATGCAGCGTTTCTAGGTCTCTATAACAACGTTTGTCTTACTAACATTCCTTCCCATCCTCTATGAATTACAAAATAATTGGTGGAGTGATTTCCAATGAAATTGCCAATGGTATTATCAAAGGCATTGTCGGAATATAACAATTATAAATTAATTGCTAATGGAATTTCTGAAACAAAAATAGGAGCAATAACTCCTTAAGAAGTGCCGTAAATTCTGAAAAAATCCTAATTATTGAAAACAAAATAAAGAAATTACTGAAGAATTGGCCAAGGAAATTCCTTATCGATTTTTTTAAGGAGTTCTGAAAGAAATTGCCATAAGAATAACTCAAGATACTTTCGGATGAAATCCCGATGCTGTTGACCTGAGGAATTCCTGAAATTGTTTTATTCCGTGTTATTTTGTTGTCATGTTGTTTTTAGTTTTGTTCAAATGACATGTTATCATTCAAAGCGAGTGTCACTATTGGACTAGTAGCATAGCGGTATTGCGTTTTGTCTCTTAAGTTTCCAAACAATTTACCATAGAAATTTTTGAACAAATTTTCTACGAAATGTCCTTTAAAATTTCCGGAGAAGCTTTTAATAAAAAAAATGCCGGGAAATTCTTAAGAAGTTGCATTAGAAAATCCTAAAAGAATTGGGCAACAATTCCCAAAAAAATTGTCGCAATAGTTTTTATACACTATAATTTTTATGTCGAAGGAATTCCAGAACCAATTGCTTATAGAATTCCTGAAAATATTGTCGGATGTATTCCTACAGGAATTACCGGAAATAATAGAACGTAACTGTTTAAAAAAAACATAAAGCAGAGATTTGTAATAGTATTCTAATTATTCGACTTTCCTTCCAATTGTAATTGTAAAAGTCCAGAACGTTGAAGCAAGAATAGCGTTCAATATCATGGCACGCAACAGTTCTGTGCTACGGGCATTTGCAATTTCTATACATACTATCGGTGCGGCGTTTGAACTCCCGAGAATCCCGAGCAACGATATGTTTCGTTTCCAATAAGAATGCCAACTTCAGATTCCCTGCCGGGTCCGAATGCAAGCATCAAAACCACGTCTTCTAGCTGTTGTTTTTCCTGTTCCTCCCTCATCATCTCGTCAATCCCGACCAAGAACGTTCTACCGCAGTTAATTATTTCCCATACGAAGCACACATACAGACATACCCATACATACTTTACAGAATATGTAGGCTCTCGGTGCGTTTCGGTTCTATTCTCTCTCCCATCATCGATATCGATATGATGATATGCTACACCGTCGTCGTCGGTGCGGTCGGTGGTGGCTTTATAGCAACCAGGGTACCGCATTTAGTTATTCTCGGTAATAACTATTCCAACAATTCGACCTGAGTTGAGTTCGCAGTTCGTAACCCCACTTTACCAACAACGCAAATAGACAAACATAATCAAGCCAGTTCCAGTTGAACGCGTCGGCCTCATCGTCGATGGTCGCCACCGACGCCGACGGCGACGTGGTTGGTGGCTGATGTGAGGTGTACTAGTTGGAACCTTTGGAATTCGCTTCCTACAACTGGGGAAGTCAATTCCGGCGGTGAAGCAAACCATCGAAACTGAAAGGCATCTTGGAATTGTGTAAGATGGTTGGGTTTTAGAACCTAAGCTACGTTCTAGGGTGTTATTGTTGTTGCAATGGAATCTATTTTTCTATTAATCTATTTTTCTATCAATTAGAAATGTCTTTTGGAAAGGTTAAACGTGAGCCTTAAACTTTCATTTTGTTTTTCCAGTAAATTTCACACAGAAGCATGAAGAAGCTCATTACAGAAGTTTGGAGAATCCACTCAGGATTCTGAGAAAAACCCTCTCAGGATTCTAATGAAAATCCTCTTGGGAAGTTTGGAGAATCCACTCAGGATTTTAAGGGGAACCCTCTCTGGATTCTGAGATGAATCCCCACAGGATTCTGAGGAAAATCCTCTCAGAATTCTGAGGAAAATCTTCTCAGGATTATGAGGAGAATTCTCTCAGGATTCTGAGGAGAATGATCTCAGGATTCTGAGGAGAATGCTCTAAGGACTCTGAGGAGAATCCTTTCAGAATTCTGAGGAGAATGTTTCCAGGATTCTAAGATTTTTTTCAGGAATCTGAGGAGAATCCGTCCAGGATTCTGAGGAGAACCCTTTCAGGATTCTGAGTAAAAACCTTTCAGGATACTGAGCAGAATCCTCTCAGGATTCTGAAGAGTATCCTGTTAGGATTCTAAAAAAATCCTGTAAGGACTCTCGGGATTCTGAGGAGAATTCTCTCAGGATTCTGAGGAGAATGTTTCCAGGATTCTAAGATTTTTTTTCAGGATTCTGAGGAGAATCCGTACAGGATTCTGAAGAGAATCCTCTCAGGAAACAAAGTAAAAACCTTTCAGGATACTGAGCAGAATCCTCTCAGGATTCTGAGGATAATCCCCTCAGGATTCTGAGGAGAATTCTCTCAGGATTCTGAGGAATATCCTCTCAGGGTTTCGAGAAGAGTCCTCTCAGGATTCTCAGGAGAATCCTCTCAGAATTCTGAAGAGAATCATCTCAGAATTCTGAGGAGAATCCTCTCAGGATTTTAAGAAGAATGCTGTCAAGATTCTGTGGAAGATCCTCACAGGATTCTGAGAGGAGAAGAATTCTGTGAAGAATCCTCTCAGGATTCTGAGGAGAATCCTCTCCAGATTCTGAGGAGAATCCTTTCAGGATTCTGAGGAGAATGTTTCCAGGATTCTAAGATTATTTCAGGAATCTGAGGAGAATCCGTCCAGGATTCTGAGGAGAATCCGTCCAGGATTCTGAGGAGAATCCGTCCAGGATTCTGAGGAGAATCCTTTCAGGATTCTGAGTAAAAACCTTTCAGGATACAGAGCAGAATCCTCTCAGGATTCTGAGGAGAATCCTGTCAGGATTCTAAGAAAATCCTGTAAGGACTCGCAGGATTCTGAGGAGAACCCTCTCAGGATTCTAAGGAGAATCCTCTCAGGATTCTGAGGAGAATTCTCTCAGGATTCTGAGGAGAATTCTCTCAGGATTCTGAGGAGAATCCTCTCAGGATTCTAAGGAGAATCCTCTCAGGATTCTGAGGAGAATCCTCTCAGGATTCTGAGGAGAATCCTCTCAGGATTCTGAGGAGAAATCCTCTCAGGATTCTGAGGAGAATCCTCTCAGGATTCTGAGGAGAATCCTCTCAGGATTCTGAGGAGAATCCTCTTAGGATTCTAAGGAGAATCTTCACAGGGTTCTGAGGAGAATCCTCTCAGGATTCTGAGGAGAACCCTCTCAGGATTCTGAGGAGAATCCTCTCAGGATTCTGAGGAGAATCCTCTCAGGATTCTGAGGAGAATCCTCTCAGGATTCTGAGGAGAACCCTCTCAGGATTCTGAGGAGAATCCGCTCAGGAATCTGAGGAGAACCCTCTCAGGATTCTGAGGAGAATCCTCTCAGGATTCTGCGGAGAATTCTCTCAGGATTCTGCGGAGAATTCACTCAGGATTCTGAGGAGAATCCTTCCAGAATTCTGAGGAGAATCCTCTCAGGATTCTGTAGAGAATCCTTCCAGGATTCTGAGGAGAATCCTTCCAGGATTCTGAGGAGAATCCTTCCAGGATTCTGAGGAGAATCCTTCCAGGATTCTGAGGAGAATCCATCCAGGATTCTGAGGAGAATCCTTCCAGGATTCTGAGGAGAATCCTTCCAGGATTCTGAGGAGAATCCTTCCAGGATTCTGAGGAGAATCCTTCCAGGATTCTGAGGAGAATCCTTCCAGGATTCTGAGGAGAATCCTTCCAGGATTCTGAGGAGAATCCTTCCAGGATTCTGAGGAGAATCCTTCCAGGATTCTGAGGAGAATCCTTCCAGGATTCTGAGGAGAATCCTTCCAGGATCCTGAGGAGAATCCTTCCAGGATCCTGAGGAGAATCCTTCCAGGATCCTGAGGAGAATCCTTCCAGGATCCTGAGGAGAATCCTTCCAGGATTCTGAGGAGAATCCTTCCAGGATTCTGAGGAGAATCCTTCCAGGATTCTGAGGAGAATCCTTCCAGGATTCTGAGGAGAATCCTTCCAGGATTCTGAGGAGAATCCTTCCAGGATTCTGAGGAGAATCCTTCCAGGATTCTGAGGAGAATCCTTCCAGGATTCTGAGGAGAATCCTTCCAGGATTCTGAGGAGAATCCTTCCAGGATTCTGAGGAGAATCCTTCCAGGATTCTGAGGAGAATCCTTCCAGGATTCTGAGGAGAATCCTTCCAGGATTCTGAGGAGAATCCTTCCAGGATTCTGAGGAGAAT
The DNA here is from genome assembly GCF_035046485.1 of Aedes albopictus. Taxonomy (NCBI): domain Eukaryota; kingdom Metazoa; phylum Arthropoda; class Insecta; order Diptera; family Culicidae; genus Aedes; species Aedes albopictus. The sequence continues at coordinate 250,865,453 of NC_085136.1, forward strand.
CCTTCCAGGATTCTGAGGAGAATCCTTCCAGGATTCTGAGGAGAATCCTTCTAGGGTTCTGAGGAGAATCCTTCCAGGATTCTGAGGAGAATCCTTCCAGGATTCTGAGGAGAATCCTTCCAGGATTCTGAGGAGAATCCTTCCAGGATTCTGAGGAGAATCCTTCCAGGATTCTGAGGAGAATCCTTCCAGGATTCTGAGGAGAATACTTCCAGGATTCTGAGGAGAATCCTTCCAGGATTCTGAGGAGAATCCTTCCAGGATTCTGAGGAGAATCCTTCCAGGATTCTGAGGAGAATCCTTCCAGGATTCTGAGGAGAATCCTTCCAGGATTCTGAGGAGAATCCTTCCAGGATTCTGAGGAGAATCCTTCCAGGATTCTGAGGAGAATCCTTCCAGGATTCTGAGGAGAATCCTTCCAGGATTCTGAGGAGAATCCTTCCAGGATTCTGAGGAGAATCCTTCCAGGATTCTGAGGAGAATCCTTCCAGGATTCTGAGGAGAATCCTTCCAGGATTCTGAGGAGAATCCTTCCAGGATTCTGAGGAGAATCCTTCCAGGATTCTGAGGAGAATCCTTCCAGGATTCTGAGGAGAATCCTTCCAGGATTCTGAGGAGAATCCTTCCAGGATTCTGAGGAGAATCCTTCCAGGATTCTGAGGAGAATCCTTCCAGGATTCTGAGGAGAATCCTTCCAGGATTCTGAGGAGAATCCTTCCAGGATTCTGAGGAGAATCCTTCCAGGATTCTGAGGAGAATCCTTCCAGGATTCTGAGGAGAATCCTTCCAGGATTCTGAGGAGAATCCTTCCAGGATTCTGAGGAGAATCCTTCCAGGATTCTGAGGAGAATCCTTCCAGGATTCTGAGGAGAATCCTTCCAGGATTCTGAGGAGAATCCTTCCAGGATTCTGAGGAGAATCCTTCCAGGATTCTGAGGAGAATCCTTCCAGGATCCTGAGGAGAATCCTTCCAGGATTCTGAGGGGAATCCTTCCAGGATTCTGAGGAGAATCCTTCCAGGATTCTGAGGAGAATCCTTCCAGGATTCTGAGGAGAATCCTTCCAGGATTCTGAGGAGAATCCTTCCAGGATTCTGAGGAGAATCCTTCCAGGATTCTGAGGAGAATCCTTCCAGGATTCTGAGGAGAATCCTTCCAGGATTCTGAGGAGAATCCTTCCAGGATTCTGAGGAGAATCCTTCCAGGATTCTGAGGAGAATCCTTCCAGGATTCTGAGGAGAATCCTTCCAGGATTCTGAGGAGAATCCTTCCAGGATTCTGAGGAGAATCCTTCCAGGATTCTGAGGAGAATCCTTCCAGGATTCTGAGGAGAATCCTTCCAGGATTCTGAGGAGAATCCTTCCAGGATTCTGAGGAGAATCCTTCCAGGATTCTGAGGAGAATCCTTCCAGGATTCTGAGGAGAATCCTTCCAGGATTCTGAGGAGAATCCTTCCAGGATTCTGAGGAGAATCCTTCCAGGATTCTGAGGAGAATCCTTCCAGGATTCTGAGGAGAATCCTTCCAGGATTCTGAGGAGAATCCTTCCAGGATTCTGAGGAGAATCCTTCCAGGATTCTGAGGAGAATCCTTCCAGGATTCTGAGGAGAATCCTTCCAGGATTCTGAGGAGAATCCTTCCAGGATTCTGAGGAGAATCCTTCCAGGATTCTGAGGAGAATCCTTCCAGGATTCTCAGGAGAATCTTCTCAGAATACTGAGGAGAATCCTTTCAGGATTCTGAGGGGAATTATCTCAAGATTCTGAGGAGAATCCTCTCAGGATTCTGAGGAGAATCTACGCAGGATTCTCAGGAGAATCCAGTCAGGATTCTGAGGTTAATCCTGTCAGGATTCTGAGGAGAATCCTATCAGGATTCTGAGGTGAATCATCTCAGGATTCTGCGGAGAATCCTCTCAGGATTCTATGGAGAATCCTTTCAGGATTCTGAGGAGAATCTTGTCAGGATTCTGACGAGAACCTTCTCGAGGTTTAGAGGAGAATCCTCCCAGGAGTTTGAACAAAATCTTTTCAGAATTCTGAACAGATTCCTCTTAGGATTCTAACGAAAATTCACTAAGGAGTCTAACGAGAATCCTCGCAGGACTCTAACGAGGATTCTCTCAGGACTCTGTCTAGAATTCTCTCAGGATTTTTTTTATAGAAGCCTCTCAAGATTCTGAATAGATTCCTCTCAGGATTCTGACGAGAATTCTTTCAGGATTCTGAAGTAAATAAGCTTAGGATTCTAACGAAAATCCTCGCAGGATTCTAACGAGGATCCTCTCAGTACTCTGTCGAGAATCCTCTCAGGATTTTTAAGAGAATCCTCTCAGGATTCTGAAGAGAATCCACTCAGGATTCTCAGGAGAATCCATTCAGGATTCTCAGGAGAATCTTCTCAGGATTCTGAGGAGAATCCTCTCAGGATTCTGAGGGGAATTATCTCAAGATTCTGAGGAGAATCCTCTCAGGATTCTAAGGAGAATCTACTCAGGATTCTGAGGGAAATCCACTCAGGATTCTGAGGTAAATCCTCTCAGGATTCTGAGGAGAATCCTGTCAGGATTTTGAGGAAAATCCTCTCAGGATTCTGACGAGAATCCTCTCAGGATTCTGACGAAAATCCTCTCAGGATTCTGACGAGAATCCTCTCAGGAATCTGACGAGAATCCTCTCAGGATTCTGACGATAATCCTCTCAGGATTCTGACGAGAATCTTCTCAGGATTCTGACGAGAATCCTCTCAGGATTCTGACGAGAATCCTCTCAGGATTCTGACGAGAATCTTCTCAGGATTCTGACGAGAATCCTCTCAGGATTCTGACGAGAATCTTCTCAGGATTCTGACGAGAATCCTCTTAGGATTCTGACGAGAATCCTCTCAGGATTCTGACGAGAATCCTCTCAGGAATCTGACGAGAATCCTCTCAGGATTCTGACGAGAATCCACTCAGGAATCTGACGAGAATCCTCTCATGATTCTGACGATAATCCTCTCAGAATTCTGACGAGAATCTTCTCAGGATTCTGACGAGAATCCTCTCAGGATTCTGACGAGAATCTTCTCAGGATTCTGACGACAATCCTCTCAGGATTCTGACGAGAATCCTCTCAGGATTCTGACGAGCATTCACTCAGGATTCTGAGGAGGATCCTCTCAGGATTCGGACGAGAACCTTCTCGGGATTCAGAGGAGAATCCTCTCAGGATTCTGAACAAAATCCTCTCAGGATTCTGATCAGATTCCTCTCAGCATTCAGACGAAAATTCACTAAGGAGTTTAAAGAGAATCCTTGCAGGATTCTAAGGAGGATCCTCTCAGGACTCTGTCGAGAATTCTCTCAGGATTTGAAAGAGAATCCTCTCAGGATTCTAACGAGAATCCTCTCAGGATTCTAATAAGAATCCTTTCAGGATTCTAACGAGAATCCTTTCAGGATTGTAACGAGAATCCTCTCAGGATTCTAACGAGAATCCTCTTAGGATTCTAACGAGAATCCTCTCAGGATTCTAACGAGAATCCTCTTAGGATTCTAACGAGAATCCTCCCAGGATTCTAACAAGAATCCTCTCAGGATTCTGAGGTCAATCCTCTCAGTATTCTGAGGAGAATCCTCTCAGGATTCTGAGGAGAATCCTCTCAGGATTCTAACGAGAATTCTCTCAGGATTCTAATGAGAATCCTTTCAGGATTCTAACCATAATCCTCTCAGGATTCTAACGAGAGTCCTCTAAGGAATCTGAGGTCAATCTTCTCAGTATTCTGACGGGAATCCTCCCAGGATTCTGAGGAGAATCCTCTCAGGATTGAAAGGAGAATCCTCTCAGGATTCTAATGAGACCCTCTCAGGATTCTAACGAGAATCCTCTCAGGATTCTAACGAGAATCCTCTCAGGATTCTAACGAGAGTCCTCTCAGGATTCTAACGAGAATCCTCTCAGGATTTTAACGAGAATTCTCCCAGGATTCTAACGAGAGTCCTCTAAGGATTCTGAGGTCAATCCTCTCAGTATTCTGAGGAGAATCCTCCCAGGATTCTGAGGAGAATCCTCTCAGGACTCTAACGAGAATTCTCTCAGGATTCTAATGAGAATCCTCTCAGGATTCTAACGAGAGTCCCCTCAGGATTCTAACGAGAATCCTCTCAGGATTCTAACGAGAATCCTCTTAGGATTCTAACGAAAATCCTCTCAGGATTCTAACGAGAGTCCTCTAAGGATTCTGAGGTCAATCTTCTCAGTATTCTGACGAGAATCCTCCCAGGATTCTGAGAAGAATCCTCTCAGGATTTAAAGGAGAATCCTCTCAGGATTTTGACGAGAATCCTCTCAGGATTCTGACGAGAATCCTCTCAGGATTCTGACGAGAATCCTCTCAGGATCCTGACAAGAATCCCCGCAGGATTTTGACGAGAATCCTCTCTGGATTCTGAGGAGAATCCTCTCAGGATTTTGACGAGAATCCTCTCAGGATTCTGACGAGAATACTGAAAGGATTCTGACGAGAATACACTCATTACGAGAATATTCTCAGGATTATGACGAGAATACTCTCAGGATTTTGATAAGAATCCTCTCAGGATTCTGTCGAGAACCTTCTCAGGATTCTGTGGAGAAATCCTGTGAGGATTTGAACAGAATCCGTTTAGGATTCTGACGAGAATCCTCGCTAGATTTTGACGAGAATCCACTCAGGACTCTGTCGAGAATCTTCTCAGGATTCTGACGACAAACCTCTCAGGATCCTGGACTAGAATCCTCGCAAGATTTTGACGAGAATCCTCTAAGGATTATGAAAAGAATTCTCTCAGGATTCTGACGAAACTCTTCTTTCAGAATTCTGACGAGAATCCTGTCAGGACTCGGGCGAGAATCCTTTCTGGACTTGGACGAGAATCCTCTAAGGATTTTAAGGAAAATTCTCTCGGAATTCTTACGAGAATTCTTTCGGGATTTTGGTGAGAATCCTCTCAGATTTCTGACGAGAATCATCTTAACATTCTGACGAGAATCCTCCCATGATTTGAACAAGATTTTCTCATGATTCTGACAAGCACCTTCGCAGGATTGAGAGGAGAATAATCTCAGGATTCCGACGAGAATTTTTTCAGGATTCTGTCGAGATTTCTCTTATAATTCTGTGGAGTGTTCTCTCAGGATTCTGACGAAAATTCTATAATGATTCTGACGAGAATCTTCTCAGGAAGCTGACGAGAATTCTCTCAAGATTCTGAGGAGAATCCTCTTAGAGTTTTGATAAGAATCCTCTCAAGATTTGTTACGAAAATTCTCTCAGAACTCTGTCAAGATTTCTCCCAGGATTCTGACGAGAATCTTCCCAGGATTCTTAGGAGAATTCTCTCGGGATTTTTCTAGCGAGAATCCTCTCAGGAGTATGAGAAGTAAGTTCCTTCCAAAGATTCTGAGGACAATCTTCCCAGGATCCTGACGGGAATCTCTCCAGGTTTTTAGGAGAATACTTCTAGAATTACGAGGGGAATCTTTCCAGGATTCTGAGAAGAATCCTACCAGGAATCCCGAGAGGAATCTTCTCAGAATCTTAAATAAGTCTCGTCAGAATCCTGAGAGGATTTTTGTTTGAATTTTGAGAAGATTCTCATCAAAATCCTGAGAAGATTTATGACAGAAACCTCCACAGATTTCTCCACATAATCCTTCCACTAGATTACAGAAGAAACTCTAGCAAGCTTCCAGGAGAATCCTTCGCAAACTTTCGAGACTCGTTTTTCCATGTCTTCGGATGAAGTCTTCCGAAGTATATTGGAGGTGCTTATTAAAATTTCGTGGAACAGTTTTTCCAAGTTTTCGGAGAGTATTTTTCAGCGGTTCGAAGACAATTCACTAGAATTCTTTGAGAAGGATGTTCATACTTAATAGAGAAGTTCCTGAAGTTTTCTAGGTTATTAGTTGTACATATAAATTTTCGTAATAAACGTGGTACATATTCGAATTCATATAAATTTATCGGTAGTAACAAATCTCAAAGTAAGCAACCCATCTCTGTGATATTCGGTGAAAATCCAACTTTCCGCTCGAATTTTCACCGCTCAACTACGGAATCGATCGTTTTGTGTGCGCGATCGTTCATATAGTAGAGAACAAAAAAAGGAGATGAGTTTTGCTTACCCAAGTTTAAGAAAAATTGCACATATATGTGCTGTCGCTTCCAGGAACGAAATTCGATAGGTGCAGAATGTTATAGATGAGAAACTGAATCTCGGCTACGCTGCTTACGTTTTGTTGTGTACGTCTGGATCTGCAGAACTGATTGCACTTGGTTTTCTTTCGCTTTCCTTCCGAAGGACTGCTGATTGTAGATCACTTTTTTATTCGAGTTACGGTTTTGAACTTGACAGTATCACACACACTTTAGAACTTCAGGCTTATTTTCAATAAGATTTTTGATTAGATTTTGATTGATTGATTGATATAACGCTTCTTTGATTGTGGAACGCAATACTTTTCTTCTGTTTACGTTTGTAACACTACTAGATTTTCTCTCTTTTTCACGCAAAATAAATTCTTCTGTGGCAAATTTAACTAACAAAGATCACCGATGGGATTGTTACCGCTGCAATACAGACAGACGGGGTTACACCGAAAAAGGGGGAAGACACTTTTCCTTTCAATGATTGTTTTAACGCTTTAACTGCAATACTCTCTCTTTCTTTCTCTCTCTTTCGCTCGCTCTGAGACGTCGTCGATCGAGACTGTTAGCACGGGTTCCACTTTTGTTTTCAACAATTTCCTGGAGAAAGGAAGGGACAAACTCCTCCACACAATAAAGGGTTACGAGGATAAGAGAGACACAAGGAACACAGACAGAAAACAGATTGCACAGTTTCACAAATATTCTGCAAACCGCCCACACAATCGACGCGACAACACTGGATCGATACGCTAGGACAACAACAGAACACAGAAAAAAACTTGGTTTTAGATGAACGCGACTGGATTGTGGATTATTTTCGGGGTGTGTGATTCCGAAGGCACACTACGCAAAACTGACGGCGCGACACTGTGCTCTGGGCTGGACCCGCGTGCGCGCTGCTGCTGGAAAGAGGAGAGAAGAGAAGAGAAACGGTGGATCAACACACGCAGACACCGCGTGGAGGCAGAGGCGCCGGAGACACCGAGGAGAGGCTGATGCTGGTGGTGTTGCGACAATGACGACGACCACGGTGATGATGAAACTGCAGGAAAGACGCGAGTAGCAGGAGAAGAAGTAGAAGAAGAAGAATAGGATATGAAGCAGAGAGAGAAGAATTCAGCTGGTGCGAAAACAGCCAAAAAGTTAGAAGGAAACCGGCGTGAGATGGTGTGAGTGTCAAGAAGCAGTTCCAAACCAGGAGAAGAAGTTAAGGCGACAGACAGACAGAGAGACAGACTGACAGACAGAAAGGGTAAAGAGTGAGGAGGGTGTGAGTAATAAAATTTAAAGTTTCCAGAAAGAGGCATAGAGGAAGCAGAAGCAGTAGAACCAGAGAAGGAAATGCAGCAGCAACAGCAGCAGCAGTAGAGAGACAGACAGAAGCCTCGATAGAACGTACGTACGTACGTTATGGGAAAAAGGGAGGAAGAAGAGAACGGGAGAACCACGCGAGTGAGTGGTGTACAGGTGGTTGGAGGTCAAAGCGTTTTCGATTTTTTTTTTCTTTGCTGTTTTTTTGTCGGTTTCAGGTGGAAGAAGAAGGGCGATTATTATACAATATGAACAGAAGGAGGCAAAAGACAAAGAGCGAGATTTGTGGTGTGGTTGAGTGTGTGGAGTGGAGAGACTGAGAAGTCAAGGTTAGGAAAGCGACTGCAGTTTTGATAGATTTTTTTTATTGCTGGGACAGACACAGACAGGAATAAAGAGAGAGAGAGTGAGAAAGAGAGAGCAAGAGTAGAATAAAGTATTTTGTTTAATATCGTAAAAAGAGGAAAAACTATGCAGTAGAGATCTAAAGATGGCAAAAATGCAGTAAACGTGTGTGATTGAATGTGAATATACATATACATAAAAGGTTAATTAGATTCTGTGGAGCTGAATTGAAACCCCTTTTCATTGTCCGAACCGACACGGAAAGAGAAAGAAAAGAACACAAGTGCAAAACGAGTAATTACAAATCGCTACCAGACTACATAACATGTAAATTAGATGCATTTCGATGTGGTTATTTCGCTAGTGAGGGAGCTAAATCTACTGGATTACATTACTTAGACTATAAGAGGATGATATAGTATACAGTTTAATTTATATTTCTACAGTAATCTTAATATAATAAGGAATATACAAACCTGCATTTAATATGCCACACAATATTAACAAACAATTTCAATATTATATGAGTTATAATGAGGATGATACATACAATAGTTATACTATATAAAGGTTAAGGAAAAACTTCTACTGCAGTGGATAATGGAATTGTATCATCATACTAGTGCACAATACAATAAATCATTTAATATTATTCATTTCTTGATATTCTGTCTCACCGAATACAATCCTCACCATATATGTATCAGTAGAAAGATAAAACATTTGTTTTACTAAGAATCAAACAGGATTTTCATCAGAATCCTGAGAGGATTTTTCTCAGAATCCACAGGATTTTTCTCAGAATGCCGAAAATTTTTCTGAGGAAATATTTTGAGGATTCTCCTCAGAATGTTGTGAGGATTCTCCTCAGAATCTTGAGAGGATTCTCCTCAAAATCCTGAGTGGATTTTTCTCAGAACGCAAAGACGATTCTCCCCAGAAACCTAAAAGAATTCTCCTCAGAATCCTGAAAGGATTCTTCTCAAAATCCTTAAAGGATTTCTCTCAGAGTCCTGAGAGAATATTTCTCCGAATCCTTAGAGGATTCTGCTCAGAATCCTAAATGGATTCTAATCAAAATCTCAAAGAATACTCTGCAGAATTCTGAGAGGATTCTCCTCAGAATCCAGAAAAGATCTGAGAGAATCCTGAAAGGATTCTTCTCAGAATCATGAGGGGATTCTCCTCAAAATCTCGAAAGGATTCTCCACAGAATCCTCAAAATGGGCTTAATTGCCGTGCGGTTAGCGGTGGCAGTCGTCTAGGCGTACCGTAAGCCTCGGAGTGTGGGTTCGATTTCCTCTCCAGTCGGTGGAAACATTCGTAAACACGAAAAATTCATCACTGGGCCACTGGGTGTTCTGTGTGTTGTCCATTGTCTATCTAGTGTAAGTAATGTACTCAGTCTGTGCAGCCTCTGGCTGAAGACGGTGTGAATTGCCTTTTTTTTAATCATGGAAGAATATTCTGCAGAATCCTGAAAGGATTCACCCCAAAATCCTGAAGGGTTTCTCCTCAGCATCCTGCAAGAATTTTTCTCAGAATCCTGAGGGGGTTTTTCTCAGAGTTTGAAAGGATTTTTCTCAGAGTTTGAAAGGATTTTTCTCAGAGTTTGAAAGGATTTTTCTCAGAATCCTGAGAGAAGTTTTCTCAAATACTGAGAGAAATCTTCTCAGAATTCTAAGAGGATTCTCCTCAGAATCCTGAGAGAATTCTCCTGAGAGGATTCTCCTCAGAATCCTGAGAGGATTCTCCTCAGACTCCTGAGAGGAATCTCCTCAGAATCCTGAGAGGATTCTCCTCAGAATCCTGAGAGGATTCTCCTCAGAATCCTGAGAGGATTCTCGTCAGAATCCTGAGAGGATTCTCGTCAGAATCCTGAGAGGATTCTCGTCAGAATCCTGAGAGGATTCTCGTCAGAATCCTGAGAGGATTCTCGTCAGAATCCTGAGAGGATTCTCGTCAGAATCCTGAGAGGATTCTCGTCAGAATCCTGAGAGGATTCTCGTCAGAATCCTGAGAGGATTCTCGTCAGAATCCTGAGAGGATTCTCGTCAGAATCCTGAGAGGATTCTCGTCAGAATCCTGAGAGGATTCTCGTCAGAATCCTGAGAGGATTCTCGTCAGAATCCTGAGAGGATTCTCGTCAGAATCCTGAGAGGATTCTCGTCAGAATCCTGAGAGGATTCTCGTCAGAATCCTGAGAGGATTCTCGTCAGAATCCTGAGAGGATTCTCGTCAGAATCCTGAGAGGATTCTCGTCAGAATCCTGAGAGGATTCTCGTCAGAATCCTGAGAGGATTCTCGTCAGAATCCTGAGAGGATTCTCGTCAGAATCCTGAGAGGATTCTCGTCAGAATCCTGAGAGGATTCTCGTCAGAATCCTGAGAGGATTCTCGTCAGAATCCTGAGAGGATTCTCGTCAGAATCCTGAGAGGATTCTCGTCAGAATCCTGAGAGGATTCTCGTCAGAATCCTGAGAGGATTCTCGTCCGAATCCTGAGAGGATTCTCGTCAGAATCCTGAGAGGATTCTCGTCAGAATCCTGAGAGGATTTTCGTCAGAATCCTGAGAGGATTCTGCTCAGAACCCTGAGAGGATTCTCGTCAGAATCCTGAGAGGATTCTCGTCAGAATCCTGAGAGGATTCTCGTCAGAATCCTGAGAGGATTCTCGTCGTCCTGAGAGGATTCTCGTCAGAATCCTGAGAGGATTCTCGTCAGAATCCTGGGAGGATTCTCCTCAGAATCCTGGGAGGATTCTCCTCAGAATCCTGGGAGGATTCTCTTCACAATCCTGGGAGGATTCTCCTCAGAATCCTGGGAGGATTCTTGCCAGAATTCTGAGAGGATTTTTGTCAGAATCCAGAGAGGCTTCTCCTCAGAATCCTGAGAGGATTCTCCTCAGAATCCTGAGAGGATTCTCCTCAGAATCCTGAGAGGATTCTCCTCAGAATCCTGAGAGGATTCTCCTCAGAACCCTGAGAGGATTCTCCTCAGAATCTTGAGAGGATACTCATCAGAATCCTGGGAGGATTCTCTTCAGAAACCTAAAGGAACTGCCCTCAAAATTCTGTAAGGGTTCTTCTCAGAATCCTGAGAGAATTCTCCTTAAAATCATTAGAGGATTCATTCAATCCGGTGAGGATTCTTTTAATAATCCTGTAAGAATTCTTTTCAGAATCCTGAGAGGATTCTCCTCAGAATCCTGAGAGAATTCTCCTCAGAATCCTGGGAGGATTCTCCTCAGAATCCTTGGAGGATTCTCCTCAGAATCCTGGGAGGATTCTCTTCACAATCCTGGGAGGATTCTCCTCAGAATCCTGGGAGGATTCTCCTCAGAATCCTGGGAGGATTCTCCTCAGAATCCTAAAAGGATTCTCCTCAGAATCCTGAGAGAGTATGTCTGAACCTGAGAGGATTCTCCCCAGAATCCTCAAATGATTCTCCCCAGAACCTTCAAATGATTCTCCTCAGAATCCTGAAAGGATTTTTCCCAGAATCCTTAAATTATTCTTTTCAGAATCCTGAAAGGAATTTTTCCAGAATCCTCGGAGGATTCTCCCCAAAATGCTCGGAGAATTCTTCTCAGAATCCTCGAAGAATTCTCCTCAGAATCCTCCGAGAGAATTCTCCTTAGCAGCCTGAAAGAATTCTCTTCAGAATTCAGAGATGATTTTTCTTGGAATCCACAGATTTTTTCTCAAAACCTGAGAGGATTCACCTCAGAATTCTGAGAGGATTCACCTCAGAATCCTGAAAGGATTCTCCTCAGAATCCTGAGAGGACTCTCCACAGAATCCCGAAAGGATTCTCCACAGAATCCCGAGAGGATTCTCCGCAGAATCCTGAGAAGATTCTTCTTAGAATCCTTAAGGGATTTTTCTCAGAATTCTGAAAGAATTCTCCTCAAAATCCTAAGAAGATTCTCCCCAGAATCCTGAGACGAATCTCTGCAGAATCCTGAGAGGATACTCCCCAAAACCCTGAATGGATTCTCCTCAGAATCCTTAGAGGATTCTCCTCAGAATCGTTAGAGGATTCTTCTCAGAATGCTGAGAGGATTTTCCTCAGAATCCTGAGAGGATTCTCATCAAAATCCTGAAAAGATTCTCATCAGAATCCTGAAAAGATTCTCATCAGAATCCTGAGAGGATTCTCGTCAGAATCCTGAGAGGATTCTCGTCAGAATCCTGAGAGGATTCTCGTCAGAATCCTGAGAGGATTCTCGTCAGAATCCTGAGAGGATTCTCGTCAGAATCCTGAGAGGATTCTCGTCAGAATCCTGAGAGGATTCTCGTCAGAATCCTAAGAGGATTCTCGTCAGAATCCTGAGAGGATTCTCGTCAGAATCCTGAGAGGATTCTCTTCAGAATCCTGAGAGGATTCTCGTCAGAATCCTGAGAGGATTCTCGTCAGAATCCTGAGAGGATTCTCGTCAGAATCCTGAGAGGATTCTCGTCAGAATCCAGAGAGGATTCTCGTCAGAATCCTGAGAGAATTCTCGTCAGAATCCTGAGAGGATTCTCGTCAGAATCCTGAGAGGATTCTCGTCAGAATCCTGAGAGGATTCTCGTCAGAATCCTGAGAGGATTCTCGTCAGAATCCTGAGAGGATTCTCGTCAGAATCCTGAGAGGATTCTTGTCAGAATTCTGAGAGGATTCTTGTCAGAATCCTGAGAGGATTCTCGTCAGAATCCTGAGAGGATTCTCGTCAGAATCCTGAGAGGATTCTCGTCAGAATCCTGAGAGGATTCTCGTAAGAATCCTGAGAGGATTCTCGTCAGAATCCTGAGAGGATTCTCGTCAGAATCCTGGGAGAATTCTCCTCAGAATCCTTAGAGGATTCTCCACAGAATCCCGAAAGGATTTTCCACAGAATCCCGAGAGGATTCTCCTCAGAAGCCTAAAAAGATTCTCCGCAGAATCCTGAGAGGATTCTTCTTAGAATCCTTAAGGGATTTTTCTCAGAATTCTGAAAGAATTCTCCTCAAAATCCTAAGAAGTTTCTCCCCAGAATCCTGAGAGGAATCTCTGCAGAATCCTGAGAGGATACTCCCCAAAACCCTGAATGGATTCTCCTCAGGATCTTTAAAGGATTCTCCTCAGAATCCTTAGAGGATTCTTCTCAGAATGCTGAGATGATTTTCCTCAGAATCCTGAGAGGATTCTCATCAAAATCCTAAAAAGATTCTCATCAGAATCCTGAAAAGATTCTCATCAGAATCCTGAGAGGATTCTCGTCAGAATCATGAGAGGATTCTCGTCAGAATCCTGAGAGGATTCTCGTCAGAATCCTGAGAGGATTCTAGTCAGAATCCTGAGAGGATTCTCGTCAGAATCCTGAGAGGATTCTCGTCAGAATCCTGAGAGGATTCTCGTCAGAATCCTGAGAGGATTCTCGTCAGAATCCTGAGAGGATTCTCGTCAGAATCCTGAGAGGATTCTCGTCAGAATCCTGAGAGGATTCTCGTCAGAATCCTGAGAGGATTCTCGTCAGAATCCTGAGAGGATTCTCGTCAGAATCCTGAGAGGATTCTCGTCAGAATCCTGAGAGGATTCTCGTCAGAATCCTGAGAGGATTCTCGTCAGAATCTTGAGAGGATTCTCGTCAGAATCCTGAGAGGATTCTCGTCAGAATCCTGAGAGGATTCTCGTCAGAATCCTGAGAGGATTCTCGTCAGAATCCTGAGAGGATTCTCGTCAGAATCCTGAGAGGACTCTCGTCAGAATCCTGAGAGGATTCTCGTCAGAATCCTGAGAGGACTCTCGTCAGAATCCTGAGAGGATTCTCGTCAGAATCCTGAGAGGAATCTCGTCAGAATCCAGAGAGGATTCTCGTCAGAATCCTGAGAAAATTCTTGTCCGAATTCTAAGGGGATTCTTGTCAGAATCCTGAGATGATTCTTTTTAGAATCCTGAGAGGATTCTTGTCAGAATTCTTAGAGGATTCTTGTCAGAATCCTGAGAGGATTCTCGTCAGAATCCTGAGAGGATTCTCGTCAGAATCCTGAGAGGATTCTCGTCAGAATCCTGAGAGGATTCTCGTCAGAATCCTGAGAGGATTCTCGTCAGAATCCTGAGAGGATTCTCGTCAGAATCCTGAGAGGATTCTCGTCAGAATCCTGAGAGGATTCTCGTCAGAATCCTGAGAGGATTCTCGTCAGAATCCTGAGAGGATTCTCGTCAGAATCCTGAGAGGATTCTCGTCAGAATCCTGAGAGGATTCTCGTCAGAATCCTGAGAGGATTCTCGTCAGAATCCTGAGAGGATTCTCGTCAGAATCCTGAGAGGATTCTCGTCAGAATCCTGAGAGGATTCTCGTCAGAATCCTGAGAGGATTCTCGTCAGAATCCTGAGAGGATTCTCGTCAGAATCCTGAGAGGATTCTCGTCAGAATCCTGAGAGGATTCTCGTCAGAATCCTGAGAGGATTCTCGTCAAAATCCTGAGAGGATTCTCGTAAGAATCCTGAGAGGATTCTCGTCAGAATCCTGAGAGGATTCTCCTCTAAATCCTGAGGGGATTCTCTTCAGAATCCTGAGAGGATTCTCCTCAGAATCCTGAAAGGATTCTCCTCAGAATCCTGAAAGGATTCTCCTCAGAATCCTGAAAGGATTCTCCAAAGAATCCTGAAAGGATTCTCCTCAGAATCCTGAAAGGATTCTCCTCAGAATCCTGAAAGGATTCTCCTCAGAATCCTGAAAGGATTTTCCTCAGAATCCTGAAAGGATTCTCCTCAGAATCCTGAAAGGATTCTCCTCAGAATCCTGAGAGGATTCTCCCCAGAATCATGAGAGGATTCTCCCCAGAATCATGAGAGGATTCTCGTCAGAATCCTGAGAGGATTCTCGTCAGAATCCTGAGAGGATTCTCGTCAGAATCCTGAGAAAATTCGTGTCCGAATTCTGAGAGGATTCTTGTCAGAATCCTGAGAGGATTCTGGTCAGAATTTTGAGAGGATTCTCGTAAGAATCCTGAGAGAATTCTCGTCAGAATCCTGAGAGGATTCTCGTCAGAATCCTGAGAGGATTCTCGTCAGAATCCTGAGAGGATTCTCGTCAGAATCCTGAGAGGATTCTCGTCAGAATCCTGAGAGGATTCTTGTCAGAATTCTGAGAGGATTCTTGTCAGAATCCTGAGAGGATTCTCGTCAGAATCCTGGGAGGATTCTCGTCAGAATCCTGAGAGGATTCTCGTCAGAATCCTGAGAGGATTCTCGTCAGAATCCTGAGAGGATTCTCGTCAGAATCCTGAGAGGATTCTCGTCAGAATCCTGAGAGGATTCTCGTCAGAATCCTGGGAGAATTCTCCTCAGAATCCTTAGAGGATTCTCCACAGAATCCCGAAAGGATTTTCCACAGAATCCCGAGAGGATTCTCCTCAGAAGCCTAAAAAGATTCTCCGCAGAATCCTGAGAGGATTCTTCTTAGAATCCTTAAGGGATTTTTCTCAGAATTCTGAAAGAAATCTCCTCAAAATCCTAAGAAGATTCTCCCCAGAATCCTGAGAGGAATCTCTGCAGAATCCTGAGAGGATACTCCCCAAAACCCTGAATGGATTCTCCTCAGGATCTTTAAAGGATTCTCCTCAGAATCCTTAGAGGATTCTTCTCAGAATCCTTAGAGGATTCTTCTCAGAATCCTTAGAGGATTCTTCTCAGAATCCTTAGAGGATTCTTCTCAGAATGCTGAGATGATTTTCCTCAGAATCCTGAGAGGATTCTCATCAAAATCCTAAAAAGATTCTCATCAGAATCCTGAAAAGATTCTCATCAGAATCCTGAGAGGATTCTCGTCAGAATCCTGAGAGGATTCTCGTCAGAATCCTGAGAGGATTCTCGTCAGAATCCTGAGAGGATTCTCGTCAGAATCCTGAGAGGATTCTCGTCAGAATCCTGAGAGGATTCTCGTCAGAATCCTGAGAGGATTCTCGTCAGAATCCTGAGAGGATTCTCGTCAGAATCCTGAGAGGATTCTCGTCAGAATCCTGAGAGGATTCTCGTCAGAATCCTGAGAGGATTCTCGTCAGAATCCTGAGAGGACTCTCGTCAGAATCCTGAGAGGATTCTCGTCAGAATCCTGAGAGGACTCTCGTCAGAATCCTGAGAGGATTCTCGTCAGAATCCTGAGAGGAATCTCGTCAGAATCCAGAGAGGATTCTCGTCAGAATCCTGAGAAAATTATTGTCCGAATTCTAAGAGGATTCTTGTCAGAATCCTGAGATGATTCTTTTTAGAATCCTGAGAGGATTCTTGTCAGAATTCTTAGAGGATTCTTGTCAGAATCCTGAGAGGATTCTCGTCAGAATCCTGAGAGGATTCTCGTCAGAATCCTGAGAGGATTCTCGTCAGAATCCTGAGAGGATTCTCGTCAGAATCCTGAGAGGATTCTCGTCAGAATCCTGAGAGGATTCTCGTCAAAATCCTGAGAGGATTCTCGTCAGAATCCTGAGAGGATTCTCGTCAGAATCCTGAGAGGATTCTCGTCAGAATCCTGAGAGGATTCTCGTCAGAATCCTGAGAGGATTCTCGTCAGAATCCTGAGAGGATTCTCGTCAGAATCCTGAGAGGATTCTCGTCAGAATCCTGAGAGGATTCTCGTCAGAATCCTGAGAGGATTCTCGTCAGAATCCTGAGAGGATTCTCGTCAGAATCCTGAGAGGATTCTCGTCAGAATCCTGAGAGGATTCTCGTCAGAATCCTGAGAGGATTCTCGTCAGAATCCTGAGAGGATTCTCGTCAGAATCCTGAGAGGATTCTCGTCAGAATCCTGAGAGGATTCTCGTCAGAATCCTGAGAGGATTCTCGTCAGAATCCTGAGAGGATTCTCGTCAGAATCCTGAGAGGATTCTCGTCAGAATCCTGAGAGGATTCTCGTAAGAATCCTGAGAGGATTCTCGTCAGAATCCTGAGAGGATTCTCCTCTAAATCCTGAGGGGATTCTCTTCAGAATCCTGAGAGGATTCTCCTCAGAATCCTGAAAGGATTCTCCTCAGAATCCTGAAAGGATTCTCCAAAGAATCCTGAAAGGATTCTCCAAAGAATCCTGAAAGGATTCTCCTCAGAATCCTGAAAGGATTCTCCTCAGAATCCTGAAAGGATTCTCCTCAGAATCCTGAAAGGATTCTCCTCAGAATCCTGAAAGGATTCTCCTCAGAATCCTGAAAGGATTCTCCTCAGAATCCTGAAAGGATTCTCCTCAGAATCCTGAAAGGATTCTCCTCAGAATCCTGAAAGGATTTTCCTCAAAATCCTGAAAGGATTCTCCTCACAATCCTGAAAGGATTCTCCTCAGAATCCTGAAAGGATTCTCCTCAGAATCCTGAAAGGATTCTCCTCAGAATCCTGAAAGGATTCTCCTCAGAATCCTGAAAGGATTTTTCTCAGAATCCTGAAAGGATTCTCCTCAGAATCCTGAAAGGATTCTCCTCAGAATCCTGAAAGGATTCTCCTCAGAATCCTGAAAGGATTCTCCTCAGAATCCTGAAAGGATTCTCCTCAGAATCCTGAAAGGATTCTCCTCAGAATCCTGAAAGGATTCTCCTAAGAATCCTGAAAGGATTCTCCTCAGAATCCTGAAAGGATTCTCGTCAGAATCCTGAAAGGATTCTCCTCAGAATCCTGAGAGGATTCTCCCCAGAATCATGAGAGGATTCTCCCCAGAATCATGAGAGGATTCTCCACAGAATCCTGAGAGGATTCTCCCCAGAATCATGAGATGATTCTCCCCAGAATCATGAGAGGATTTTCTCCAGAATCATAAGAAAATTCTTCCCAGAATCCTGAGAGGATTCTCCCCAGAATAATGAGAAAATTCTCCCCAGAATCCTAAGAGGATTCTCTGCAGAATCCTGAGAGGATTCTCCCCAGAATCCTGAGGGGATTCTCCTCAGAATCCTGAGAGGATTCTCCCCAGAATCATGAGATGATTCTCCCCAGAATCATGAGAGGATTTTCCCCAGAATCATAAGAAAATTCTTCCCAGAATCCTGAGAGGATTCTCCCCAGAATCCTGAGAGGATTCTCCCCAGAATCCTGAGAGGATTCTCCCCAGAATCCTGAGAGGATACTCCCCAGAATCCTGAGGATTCTCCTCAAGATCCTGGTAGGATTCTCCTTAGAATCCTGAGAGGATTCTCCTCAGATTCCTGAGAGGATTCTCCTCAGAATCCTGAGAAGATTCTCCTCAGAATCCTGGGAGGATTCTCCTCAGAATCCTGAGTCAGCTGAGGAAAACTTTGCCTAGAAGCTTCGAAAAGCCTCTTTTGGAAGCATGAAAAAGCTCCACCAGAATTTTTTGGAAATCTTTACCCAGATATTGGACCTTTCCGAGAAGCTTGTGAAGACTTCGCCAGTAGGCTAGGGAATCCATGGTATCTTACAATATTTGAAAAATGTAATAATCAAGACAGATTTAGTTTCTTTACATATATAAACAATAATATCACTGACGCAGAAAAAAAATATTACCGCGATCATTTTTATTAACACAAACAATCCCAATTTCACATTTCGACAATCCAACAGAGAAACCAGTACCAGGAGCTATGGGTACCACCCTTGGGGAACCATGGGCGTAATTATAACTTTATTTTCTCGCAACAGTTGACGACACACATTGGAGAAATTCATTTGAATTTAGGTATACACGAGTACGAGATTTTTAGCAGCAGGTTGTTTGTTCGACAAATTTCTCTGCCTGCGTAATGTAAACACAGTTCACGCGAATCGCGTGCGAACTCGCAGACAGGGTGCCCTGTGGCGATAGTTTGTTCTAGCAACAAACAGGCAACCTTTTAATGTAAAACGGTGATTTAATGGATGGAAGCTGTGTGCCCCGGAATGTCGTAAATCATGTAGGCGCCTGTTACTCGGTATATTTTTTCGGGATAGTCTGGCACGCCAGGTGGGTTCCGTATTTAATCGACGACGTTGCCGTCGAGGTAAAACCAAGAGTAACAGTTGCACATGGGAGAAGCTGAAATGAAATTCCGGTTGAAATCAACTTCTGGATTCTTCGATATTTAAAAGATTCCACAGAGAACACTGTGACAAATACAGTCCAAAAATGTGACGAACAAGGGAAAATTCTCTAGAAAATTCTGGGTGGAATCTTCAAAGAATCCTGAGAGGATTCTCCACAGAATCCAGAGAGGATTCTCGTCAGAATCCTGAAAGGATTCCCCATGGAATCCTGGGAGGATTTTCCACGGAATCCTGGGAAGATTCTCCACGGAATCCAGGGAGGATTCTTCACGGAATCCTGGGAGGATTCTCCACAGAATCCTGGGAGGATTGTCCACAGAATCCTGGGAGGATTGTCCACAGAATCCTGAGAGGATTCTCCACAGAATCCTGAGAGAATTCTCCACAGAATCCTGAGAGGATTCTCCACGGAATCCTGAGAGGATTCTCCACAGAATCCTGAGAGGATTCTCCACAGAATCCTGAGAGGATTCTCCACAGAATCCTGAGAGGATTCTCCACAGAATCCTGAGAGGATTCTCCACAGAATCCTGAGAGGATTCTCCACAGAATCCTGAGAGGATTCTCCACAGAATCCTGAGAGGATTCTCTACAGAATCCTGAGAGGATTCTCCACAGAATCCTGAGAGGATTCTCCACAGAATCCTGAGAGGATTCTCCACAGAATCCTGAGAGGATTCTCCACAGAATCCTGAGAGGATTCTCCACAGAATCCTGAGAGGATTCTCCACAGAATCCTGAGAGGATTCTCCACAGAATCCTGAGAGGATTCTCCACAGAATCCTGAGAGGATTCTCCACAGAATCCTGAGAGGATTCTCCACAGAATCCTGAGAGGATTCTCCACAGAATCCTGAGAGGATTCTCCACAGAATCCTGAGAGGATTCTCCACAGAATCCTGAGAGGATTCTCCACAGAATCCTGAGAGGATTCTCCACAGAATCCTGAGAGGATTCTCCACAGAATCCTGAGAGGATTCTCCACAGAATCCTGAGAGGATTCTCCACAGAATCCTGAGAGGATTCTCCACAGAATCCTGAGAGGATTCTCCACAGAATCCTGAGAGGATTCTCCACAGAATCCTGAGAGGATTCTCCACAGAATCCTGAGAGGATTCTCCACAGAATCCTGAGAGGATTCTCCACAGAATCCTGAGAGGATTCTCCACAGAATCCTGAGAGGATTCTCCACAGAATCCTGAGAGGATTCTCCACAGAATCCTGAGAGGATTCTCTACAGAATCCTGAGAGGATTCTCCACAGAATCCTGAGAGGATTCTCCACAGAATCCTGAGAGGATTCTCCACAGAATCCTGAGAGGATTCTCCACAGAATCCTGAGAGGATTCTCCACAGAATCCTGAGAGGATTCTCCACAGAATCCTGAGAGGATTCTCCACAGAATCCTGAGAGGATTCTCCACAGAATCCTGAGAGGATTCTCCACAGAATCCTGAGAGGATTCTCCACAGAATCCTGAGAGGATTCTCCACAGAATCCTGAGAGGATTCTCCACAGAATCCTGAGAGGATTCTCCACAGAATCCTGAGAGGATTCTCCACAGAATCCTGAGAGGATTCTCCACAGAATCCTGAGAGGATTCTCCACAGAATCCTGAGAGGATTCTCCACGGAATCCTGAGAGGATTCTCCACGGAATCCTGAGAGGATTCTCCACAGAATCCTGAGAGGATTCTCCACAGAATCCTGAGAGGATTCTCCACAGAATCCTGAGAGGATTCTCCACAGAATCCTGAGAGGATTCTCCACAGAATCCTGAGAGGATTCTCCACAGAATCCTGAGAGGATTCTCCACAGAATCCTGAGAGGATTCTCCACAGAATCCTGAGAGGATTCTCCACAGAATCCTGAGAGGATTCTCCACAGAATCCTGAGAGGATTCTCCACAGAATCCTGAGAGGATTCTCCACAGAATCCTGAGAGGATTCTCCACAGAATCCTGAGAGGATTCTCCACAGAATCCTGAGAGGATTCTCCACAGAATCCTGAGAGGATTCTCCACAGAATCCTGAGAGGATTCTCCACAGAATCCTGAGAGGATTCTCCACAGAATCCTGAGAGGATTCTCCACAGAATCCTGAGAGGATTCTCCACAGAATCCTGAGAGGATTCTCCACAGAATCCTGAGAAGATTCTCCACAGAATCCTGAGAGGATTCTCCACAGAATCCTGAGAGGATTCTCCACAGAATCCTGAGAGGATTCTCCACAGAATCCTGAGACGATTCTCCACAGAATCCTGAGACGATTCTCTACAGAATCCTGAGAGGATTCTCCACAGAATCCTGAGAGGATTCTCCACAGAATCCTGAGAGGATTCTCCACAGAATCCTGAGAGGATTATCCACAGAATCCTGAGAGGATTCTCCACAGAATCCTGAGAGGATTCTCCACAGAATCCTGAGTGAATTCTCCACAGAATCCTGAGTGGATTCTCCACAGAATCCTGAGTGGATTCTCCACAGAATCCTGAGAGGATTCTCCACAGAATCCTGAGAGGATTTTCAACAGATTCCTGAGAGGATTCTCCACAGAATCCTGAGAGGATTCTCCACAGAATCCTGAGAGGATTCTCCACAGAATCCTGAGAGGATTCTCCACAGAATCCTGAGAGGATTCTCCACAGAATCCTGAGAGGATTCTCCACAGAATCCTGAGACGATTCTCCACAGAATCCTGAGACGATTCTCCACAGAATCCTGAGACGATTCTCCACAGAATCCTGAGAGGATTCTCTCATAGATTCCAGCAAGGATTTTTCACAGAATCCTAGGGGTATTCACCTCAGAATCCTGAGAGGATTCTCCACAGAATCCTATAAGGATTCTCCACAGAATTCGATGAGGATTCTCCACAGAATTCTGAGATGATTTTCCATTGACTCCTGAGAAGATTCTGCACAAAATCCTGAGACGATCCGCAGAATCCTGAGAGGATTCTCCACAGAATCCTGAGATGATTTTCCATTGACTCCTGAGAAGATTCTGCACAGAATCCTGAGCCGATCCGCAGAATCCTGAGAGAATTCTCCACAGAATCCTGAGAGGATTCTCCACAGAATCCTGAGAGGATTCGCCACAGAATCCTGAGAGGATTCGCCACAGAATCCTGAGAGGATTCGCTACAGAATCCTGAGAGGATTCGCCACAGAATCCTGAGAGGATTCGCCACAGAATCCTGAGAGGATTTTCCACAGAATCCTGAAATGATTCTCCACAGAATCCTGCTAGAATTCTCTATAGAATGCTGAAAGAATTATTTGCTGAATCTCTGAAGGATTCTCAACATAATCATGAAAGGATTCTCATCAGAATTCAGGAAGGATTCGCACCAGTATCCTAGAAGGATGCTTAAGAGAATCCTGGAAGGATTCGCCACAGAATCGTTGGAGAATTTTCTACAGATGATTCTTGGGAGGATTCTCCACAGAATCCTTGGATAATTCCCTACAAAATATTGGGTATTTCTCCTCTGAATCTTTTGACCTGCAAAGATCATATAGCAGATTCTGCCCATAAAATTTTGCATATTATTCCTCTGGCATACTCATCGTCGGCGTCAATATCCAGAAATGCAGTGCGATAAACGACGACGTCCACGACGAAAGCGGCGTTATAATATAGTATGGGGATACCCGGTTAACTTGTGCGCCTGTATCTTTCGTAAATATTTACTTTAATCAGCGATATTTTTATTTACAGCTAAACCCCGCCGACATCCAGTCAATGCTACTACTGCTGCTGGCTTGACTCGACTGAGCCTGGCTGTGTGACTGGTCCGTACATTATTGTGATATTGATTGTGAGTAAGCTTTGACGACACACACGGTTGTTGGGTTATGTGCCTTGAACCGAGTTGAGTCGAGTCAACTCGAACAGATTGACTGACGACCGGACCGGCGGTAGTGAGTGGGTTATTAGAGTTGGTTTGTTTGTGCAGTTTTCCTGCTGCTGCTGCAGTCTGTCGTGAGGAATTTTTGCTGACTTTTAATTCTCCGCGATTCAAATGGGGAGAAGACTGACGGGCATGGAATGTATGCACCAAAGCAGACATTCTATCGATTTCCAAGAATTTTTGGAAAGGTTTGCTGACGGATTGACACTGCGCTTTGGGGAAGCGAAATTGAATGCTTGAAATGGCAGAATGAATGTCTTTAAGACCTTTGCGACATTCACTGACAGAAACGACTTGCATTGAAGAATAGAGTTAGAGAAAGTTGATAACGTTAATGAAAAAGTTATAATAAAATGCTATTCCAAGCTTCTGGAAGACGATTTGCTAATCGTCTGGAAGAGTCTCCCTGGAGCTTTTGGGAGAAGCTTTCCCAAGCTTCTGAGAGAAGCTTTCTTAAGCATCTGGGAGAAGCTTACCCAAGCTTCTGGGAGAAGCTTTCCCAAGGTTCTGAGAGAAGCTTTCACAAGCTTCTGGGAAAAGCTTTCCCAAGCTTCTGGGAGAAGCTTTCCTAAGCTTCTGGGATAAGCTTTCCCAAGCTTCTGGGAGATTGCCCAAGCTTCTGGGAGAATATTTCCCAAGCTTCTGGGAGAAGCTTCCCCAAGCTTCTGGATAAAGCTTTCCCAAGCTTCTGGGGAAGCTTTCCTAGGCTTCTGGGAGAAACTTTCCCAAGTTTCTGGAAGAAGCTTTCCCAAGCTTCTGGGAGAAGTTTTTCCAAGATTCGGGAGAAGCTTTCCCAAGCTTCTGGGAGAAGCTTTCCCAAGCTTCTGGGAGAAGCTTTTCCAAAGTTCTGGGAGAAGCTTTCCCAAGCTTCTAGAAGTAGCTTTCCCAGGCTTCTGAGAGAAACTTTCCCAAGCTTCTGGGAGAAACTTTCCCAAGCTTCTGGGAGAAGCTTTCCCAAGCTTCTGGGAGAAGCTTTCCCAAGCTTCTGGAAGAAGCTTTCCCAAGCTTCTGGAAGAAGCTTTCCCAAGCTTCTGGAAGAAGCTTTCCCAAGCTTCTGGAAGAAGCTTTCCCAAGCTTCTGGAAGAAGCTTTCCCAAGCTTCTGGAAGAAGCTTTCCCAAGCTTCTGGAAGAAGCTTTCCCAAGCTTCTGGGAGAAGCTTTTCCAATGTTCTGGGAGAAGCTTCCACAAGCTTCTGGGAAATGCTTTCTCAAGCTTCTGGGAGAAGCTTTCACAAGCTTCTGGGAGAAGCTTTCACAAGCTTCTGGGAGAAGCTTTCACAAGCTTCTGGGAGAAGCTTTGCCAAGCTTCTGGAAGAAGCTCTCCCAAGCTGCTTGGAGAAGCTTTCCAAGCTTCTAGAAGAAGATTTTCCAAGCCTTTGGGAGAAGCTTTCTCAAGCTTCTAAGAGAAGCTGTTCCAAGTTTATTGAAGAACATTTTCTAATAAAATCTTCTGAGAGAAGCTTTTTCAAGCTTTTGGGAGGAGCTTTCCAAGCTTCTGGTAGAAGCTTTCCAAAGCTTCTGGGAGAAGCTTTCCAAAGCTTCTGAGAGAAGTTTCCTCGAGCATCTGGGAAAAGCTTTCCCAAGATTTGGGAAAAAGCTTTTACAAGCTTCTTGGAGAAGGTTTTAAAAGCTTCTAGTAGAATCTTGCCTAAGCGTCAGAAATAGCTTGTAAGGAGAATCTTTAACGGATTTTTCAGAGAATCCTCTCAGGATTCTGCTGGAAATCCTCTCAGGATTCTGCTGAGAATACACTCAGAATTCTGCTGAGAATCCTCGAAGGGTTTTATGAGAATCCTCTCAAGATTTTGTTGAGAATCGTCTTCAAATTCTGATGAGAATCCAGTCAAGATTCAACTGAGAAACTTTTCAGGACTCTGCTGAGAATCCTCACAGTATTCTGCTGAGAATCCTCTCAAAATTCTGCTGAGAATTCTCTCAGAATTTTGCTGAGAGTCCTCTCAGGATTTTGCTGAGAATCGTCTCAGATATCTGCTGAGAATCAGGGCTTTGTCAAAAATCCTCTCATGATTCTGTCCAGCATCCTCTCAGAATTATGTCGTGAATCCTCTCAGGATTTTGTCAAGAACTCTCTCGAGATTCTGCAGAGAATCTCCTTAATATTCGGAGAAAAATCCTAACAGGAGTCTGTAGAGTATCCTTTTAGGATTCCGAAGAGAAGCCTCAAATGATTCTGTCGAGAAACCTTTCAGGCATCTGTGGAGAATTCTCTCAGAGATCTGCTCAGAATAGAATAAGTATGCTTTCAGGGTTCTTGATCCTCTGGATAGAAATTCTAGAATAAAATCTGAATAAAAATCTTGGATTCAAAGATCAAGCAATACTGCTAAAGATATCGTTATATCTTTCCTCAGAAGAATTCTCTGCACGGTTTCTACGACTGTCTAATTCACATAATCCATTCTAATGGATTCTTCACCTTTCTCGCTTAAACATGAATAAAAATAAAACAAATCGCAACACCGCCGACGCTTTCGAGCGCCATCTCGCACCCGTTCCGTCAGTTAATGTACGAGTATCTCTGCGCCTTCATCGCGTGCGTATCTAAAATTACCCATCCATATTGTCGTTCGTTCGTCCGTCGCGCTCGTAGATGTCATCATTTATGATGACAATTGGATAAAATTAGAGACACATTTCTAGCGGCACGGTCACCACCACCGCGCACCGGTTAAATAGCCGTCGGTCGACTGGCGCGAAAGTAAGCAATACCTAACCAAAGGCTACGGTTTGTCTTATGATGGTAGCCGGCAAATTTAGAACTGTACTGAAATTGAGATGACCTCTCTCTCTCTCTTCGCGCTGTGTTTCGTTTCGGTTTACGTACCATTTGGTATTTATGAGCGGAATTAATGACATTATGTTTACGATTAGGGAAGTACCCAAAAAAACGAGGTCAACACGAGCAATGAGAAAGATTAATGATAAATTGAATGATAATTATATACTACTGTCAAAATCATATGATAATTGCGGTTTGTTCTTAAACCTGACAAAAGCAATGATAGATAAGATAAACGGTATAATATCGCCAATCCTCATTAGTGGTTCGATATTAGTGAAAAGGATGATATACGGTATGGTGATTATATGGTATCATACCAACATTTGAAGTATACCGTCTTGAATCACTAATGTATTATTCAAGTGAACTAAGTCGAATTAACCCAATCATCTGAGAAGTTGATACGCCGCTTAGGTATGATCAGGAAGATAAGTTATATCATATTGTTGAAATAGCTTGTATTCTACCTCACAACCTTTAATAGTTTATTAAAAATCTTGGTCATTATTACGTGCATAGAAAAAAAAGGGAATAACATCAGATTCAATAAATCCTAATAGGAAGATTCAGAATATAATCCAAATATGATACATACTAACGAGGGTTCTATGGTATCATAATGATCCTGAAGCGATTCTTGATCATTTTTCCAAGGAATATCTGAATTTTTATAAGATTTTGAGCAATTCAATGTCAGAGCTCTAGTTCTATCATATGTTTCTTCCTTTATCCTACCGCCAGTTTCCATTTCATGCACCTGTGTAAACCACCATGCAAATTCCACATACTTCCAAACCCCTTCCAACAAGCTTCAAATGACGCAATGGCGAATCCCATTTGATTAATTACTTCCACCGTAGTCTTTTCCATAAGTTGCTCCTCGTCATCAATGTTAATTCCTCGTGTTCGAGCACAAAGCAAAGAATTGCGCAAATTTTTGGAAGTGCCTAACTACACCCTCGCACCACCACACACCCACATACACAGATGTGTGAAGAAGGTATGATGAACATTGAACAACCATAACCACCATCATCGGAGTCGGTTCGAGGTAATAATTCACGCTTCACAAAACTACTACTGTGCTGTGCTTCCATCAGTCGCAAGCGGAAAACAAAACCCCGAAAAATTGACGCTGATGGAACTTTGAGCGGGGATCCGCTGGCGGAAACTGGTGGAGGCGAGGAATGGTAAATTTTATTAGCATTGTGAAGGCACCCATTTCCGTGTTGTTTGGTAGTTGTAGAGTGATCGACTGTTTTGTGTTAATGGGTTTGAAATGTGCGAAAATATACTGGATTCATGTCCGGAACATTTTTTATTTTATTCTAACAATTCTGTTCATATAGGCTTCTTGCGAATCGTTTAAGTTAACCTTCTTTCAGGAAGAATATATTAAATATTTTAAGGAAGGTTGAAAAGACATCCAGATTGAGAATCCTGGTAGGATTCTTTGCTACATACCGAGATGATTCTCAGCAGAATTCTAAGAGGATTCTAAACAATTCCGTAGAGTATATCCAGCAGAACCCGTTGAGTATCTCAGCAGAATCCTGCAAAGTCCTAAGCAAAATACTGACATGACTCTCGGCAAAACAATCCAAGCAATTTCAGCTGAAACCTGGAATGATTCATAGCAGAAATCTAAGGAATCTTAGAAAGGATTCTCCACCAAATCCAGCGGTAATTCTCTGCAGAATCCAAAGATGGTTCTCCTGAGGGGATAGTTTACAGAATCCTAAGTAAAGTCTGCAGAATCCTGGAAGAATTCGCTGCAGAATCCTGAGAGCTTTCTGTGAAGAATCCTGAGGATTATCTGCAAAATATTGAGAGGATTCTCTGCAGAATCCTGAGAGGGTTCCCTGCAGAATATTGAGAGGATTCTCTCAGAATCCTGAGAGAATACTCTCCAGAATCCTGATGATTATTGGCAGAATCTTGAGAGAATTCTCTGCAGAATACCGAGAGAAATCTCTGCAGAATCCTGAGGGGATTCTCTGCAGAATCCTGAGAGGAGTCTGCAAAATCTTAAGAGGAGTCTCTGTAGAATCTTGAACGGATTCTCTGCAGCATCCTGAGAGGATTCTCTGCAGAATTCTGAGAAGATTCTCTGCAGAATCCTGAGATGAGTCTCTGCAGAATGCTGAGATGAGTCTCTGCAGAATGCTGAGAGGGTTCTTTGCAGAATCCTGAGAGGATTATCTGCAGAATCCTGAGAGGATTATTTGCAGAATCCTGAGCAGTGTTGGTAAACTCACACTCAAAGCACACTCATGAACAGCTCCTGCGTGAGCAAACTCGCACGCGATTCTGAATCGTTTTCTCAGGCGCGAGAATTTCATGAAAAATCTCGCACTCACGAGTCAAGCGCCGAAATCTCATTCGCTTGTAAAACGAATCCAAATACATTTGAACGGCAATCAATGTTGTTGTACGCTAGATTTGCTTTTGTTTTATCATACAATCCTAAAAACTTCGATGTAAACATTAAGAAAACCAAGAAATAAAGGAATGAGTGAAATCATGAGTCAACTCATGCATGATTTTTTTGGCGGTGAGTTTGGCGAGTCAAGAATCGCGCGTGAAATAACTCAACCATGAGATTTGAGAATTTGAGTTTTTACCAACACTGATCCTGAGAGGATTCTCTGCAGAATACTGCAAGCTTTCTGTGCAGAATCCTAGAAAATCTCAGCCAAATCCTGAGAGGATTCTCTGCAGAATCCAGAAAGGATTCCCTGCGGAATCCTGAGAGAATTGATTCTCTGCAGAATCCTAAGAGAAATCTCTAAAGAATCCTGAGAGAAATCTCTGCAGAATCCTTAGAGAATGCTCTGCAGAGTTTTGAGCAGAATCCTGAGAGGAATCTCTGCAAAATACTGAGAGGAATCTTAGAATCCTGAGAGGATTCTCTGCAGTATCCAAAGAGGATTTTCAGCAGAATCTGGAGAAGATTCTCTGCAGAATTTTGAGAGGATTCTCTGCAGAATCCAGAAAAGATTCTTTACGGAATCTTGAGAGAAATCTCTGCAGAATCCTGAGAAATCTCAGCAAAATCCTGAGAGGATTCTCCGCCGAATCCAGCGGTGATTCTCTGCAAAATCCAGAGATGATTCTCTGCAGAATCCAAAGATGGTTCTCCTGAGGGGATAGTTTACAGAATCCTAAGTAAAGTCTGCAGAATCCTGGAAGAATTCTCTGCAGAATCCTGAGAGCTTTCTGTGAAGGATTCTCTGCAAAATATTGAGAGGATTCTCGGCAGAATCCTGAGAGGGTTCCCTGCAGAATATTGAGAGGATTCTCTCAGAATCCTGAGAGAATACTCTCCAGAATCCTGATGATTATTGGCAGAATCTTGAAAGAATTCTCTGCAGAATACTGAGAGAAATCCCTGCAGAATCCTGAGAGGATGCTCTGCAGAATCCTGAAAGGATTCTCTGCAGAATTCTGAGAAGATTCTCTGCAGAATCCTGAGATGAGTCTCAACAGAATCCTGAGGGTTCTTTGCAGAATCCTGGGAGGATTATCTGCAGAAACCGGGGAGGGTTATCGGCAGAATCCTGAGAGGATTCTCTGCAGAATCCTGAGAGGATTCTCTGCAGAATCCTGAGAGGATTCTCTGCAGAATCCTGAGAGGATTCTCTGCAGAATCCTGAGAGGATTCTCTGCAGAATCCTGAGAGGATTCTCTGCAGAATCCTGAGAGGATTCTCTGCAGAATCATGAGAGGATACTTCACAGAATCCTGAGAGGCATCTCTGCAAAATCCTGATTCCTAGCAGAATCCTGAGAAAATTCTCTGAAGAATCCTGAGAGAATTCTCTGCAGAATCCTGAGAGAATTCTCTGCATAATCCTGAGAGAAATCACTGCAGAATCTTGAGAGAATTCTCTGCAGAGTTTTGAGAGGAATCTCAGACGAATCCTGAGAGGAATCTCTGCAGAAGCCTGAGAGGATTCCGAGTAGAATCTAGAGAGGATTCTCTGCAGTATCCAGAGCGGATTCTTAGCAGAATCCTGAAAAGATTCTCTGCAGAATCCTGAGAGGATTATCTGAAGAATCTTGAGAGGGTTCTCTGCAGAATCTTACGAGATATCTCTGCAGAATTCTGCGAGCTTTCTATGCAGATCCAGGGAAATCTTAGCACAATCCTGACAGGATTCTCTGCAGAATGCAGAGAGAATTCTTTGCATAATTTTGAGAGGAATCTCTGCAGAATCCTCACGGAATTCTCTGTGAAATCCAGAGAGGATTCTCTGCAGTATCCAGAGAGAATTTTCTGCAGAATTTTGAGAAGATTCTCTGCAGAACCCTGAGAGGATTCTCTGCAGAATTCTGAGAGGATTCTCAACAGAATCATGAGAGGATTCTCTGCAGAACCCTGCGAGCTTTCTGTGCAGAATCCTGAGAAATCTCAGCAAAATCCTGAGAGGATTCTCTGCGGAATCCTGAGAGGATTCTACAGAATCTTGAGAGGATTCTCTGTAGAATACTGAGGATTCTCGGCAGAATACTGAGGATTCTCTGCAGAATCCTGAGAGAAGTCTATGCAGAATTCTGAGAGGATTCTCTGTAGAATCCTGAGAGGATTTTCGACATAATCCTGAGAGGATTTTCGACAGAATCCTGAGAGGATTCTCGACAAAATCCTGAGAGGATTCTCGACAGAATCCTGAGAGGATTCTCGACAGAATCCTAAGAGGCTTCTCGACAGAATCCAGAGAGGGTTCTCTGCAGTATCCAGATAGGATTCTCTGCAGAATCCTAAGAGAAATCTCTGCAGAATCCTGAGAGGATTCTCTGCAGAATCCTGAGAGGATTCTCTGCAGAATCCTGAGAGGATTCTCTGCAGAATCCTGAGAGAATTCTCTGCAGAATCCTGAAAGGATTCTCTGCAGAATCCTGAGAGGATTCTCTGCAGCATCCTGAGAGGATTCTCTGCAGAATCCTGAGAGGATTCTTGACAGAATCCTGAGAGGATTCTCGACAGAATCCTGAGAGGATTCTCGACAGAATCCTGAGAGGAATCTCTGCAGAATCCTGGGAAGATTCTCTTCAGAATCTTGAGAGGATTCTCTGCAGAATCTTGAGAGGATTCTCTGCAGAATCCTGAGAGGATTCTCTGCAGAATCCTGAGAGGATTCTCTGCAGAATCCTGAGAGGATTCTCTGCAGAATCCTGAGAGGAATCTCTGCAGAATCCGGAGAGGATTCTCTGCAGAATCCTGAGAGGATTCTCTGCAGAATCCTGAGAGGATTCTCTGCAGAATCCTGAGAGGATTCTCTGCAGAATCCTGAGAGGATTCTCTGCAGAATCCTGAGAGGATTCTCTGCAGAATCCTGAGAGGATTCTCTGCAGAATCCTGAGAGGATTCTCTGCAGAATCCTGAGAGGATTCTCTGCAGAATCCTGAGAGGATTCTCTGCAGAATCCTGAGAGGATTCTCTGCAGAATCCTGAGAGGATTCTCTGCAGAATCCTGAGAGGATTCTCTGCAGAATCTCGAATGGAGTCTCCTCGGAATCCTGAGAGGATTCTCTGCAGAATTCTGAGAGGATACTCTGAAAAATCCCGATAGGATTTTAGGCAGGATCCTGAGCGGATTCTCTGCCAAACTCTGAAAGGATTCTCTGCAGAATCATGTGAGGGATCTCTGCAGAACCCTGGAAGGTATCTGCAGAATCCTGGGAGGTATCGGCAGAATCCTGAAAGGATTCAATGCAGAATTGTGAGAGGATTCTCTGCAAAACCATGAGAAGATTATTTGCATGATCCTAAAGTAATTCTTTGCAGAATCCTAAGAGGATTCTCACCAGAATCCTGAGAAGATTCTCACCAGTATCCTTAGAGGATACTCAACAGAATCCTGAGAGGGTTCTCAACAAAATCCTGAGAGGGTTCTCTGCAGAATTTTAAGATGATTCTATGCAGAATCCTGAAAGAATTCTCTGCAGAATCCTGGGAGGATTTTCTGCAGAATCCTGGGAAGATTCTATGTAGAATCCTGGAAGGATTCTCTGCAGAAAAATGAGAGGATTCTCTATAGAATTCTGAATGGATTTTCTGCAGAATCCTGGGAGGATTTTCTGCAGAGTCCTGGGAAGATTCTATGTAGAATCCTGGAAGGATTCTCTGCAGAATCCTGGGAGGATTCTCTGCAGAATCCTGGGAGGATCCTCTTCAGAACCCTGGGAGGATTCTCTGCAGAATCCTGGGAGGATTCTCTGCAGAATCCTGGGAGGATTCTCTGCAGAATCCTGGGAGGATTCTCTGCAGAATCCTGGGAGGATTTTCTGCAGAATCCTGGGAGGATTCTCTGCGGAATCCTGGGAGGATTCTCTGCAGAATCCTGAGAAGATTCTCAGCAGAATCCTGCGAGGATTATCTGCAGAATCCTGGGAGGATTCTCTGCAGAATCCTGGGAGGATTCTCTGCAGAATCCTGGGAGGGTTCTGTGCAGAATCCTGATAGGATTCTCTGCAGCATCCTGAGAGGATTCTCGTCAGAATCCTGAGAGAATCCTTTGCAGAATCCTGAGACGATTCTTTGCAGAATCCTGAGACGAATCTCTGCAGAATCCTGAGAGGATTCTCTGCAGAGCCCTGAGAGGATTCTCTGCAGAACCCTGATAGGATTCTCTGCAGCATCCTGAGAGGAGTCTCTGCAGCATTCTGAAAGCATTATCTGCTGCATCCTGAGAGGATTCTCTGCAGAATCCTGAGAGGATTCTCTGCAGCATCCTGAGAGGAGTCTCTGCAGCATTCTGAAAGCATTATCTGCTGCATCCTGAGAGGATTCTCTGCAGAATCTTGGGAGGATTCTGTGCAGAATCCTGGGAGGATTCTCTGCAAAATCTTGGGAGGATTCCCTGCAGAATCCTGAGAGAATCCTTTGCAGAATCCTGAGACGATTCTTTGCAGAATCCTGAGACGAATCTCTGCAGAATCCTGAGAGGATTCTCTGCAGAATCCTGAGAGGATTCTCTGCAGAGCCCTGAGAGGATTCTCTGCAGAACCCTGAGAGGATTCTCTGCAGCATCCCGAGAGGAGTCTCTGCAGCATTCAGAAAGCATTATCTGCTGCATCCTGAGAGGATTCTCTGCATTATTTCGAGAGGATTCTCTGTAGAGTCCTGAGAGGATTCTCAACGCATCCTGAGAGGATTCTCTGCAACATCCTGAGAGGATTCTCCCCAAGTAACAATTATACTTTTGTGGCAATCCTGAAGTAATTTCTAAGATAGAATCATAAAACTTAGCTATAAAGCTCTTTGTTCTGCAAATTCGAGATAAAATAGGTATAAACTATCCATAAGACTAATCTGGCCCACTCTTCAGGAGATCTTCAAGACTGGTTTTGAAGACTGCTTTGAAACTAGTTGTATTTATGTACTAACACTGATGATTGGTTATAAGAACTTCATAAAGCTTTAACAAGAATAGCTTGAAGCATGTTGATCTTTTAGCTGTCTTTCTCAAAAATGCTAATAGTGCATGATAAATGAAATCTTTTACCTCAGCATTATGCAGATGCGAACTAGTTTTGTTTCATGGATGAAATGTTAATTGAACTGCGAATTAATTTTCATCAAATTGAAATGGCTAATGCATCAAAATTGCCTGACAGATCATTGATGACAGAGAATCAAAATTTTCCGTGCCATACCCACTTTGTCGTTGATATGCCACCCAAAACATACGAAAATAACAAAGCGCCTCAAAAATAATATCATTCATTAATATACGAAGACATAAATTTCCTGTAAAAACAAAAGGCTACGCCACTTTTTCCATTCTTTCTAAACATGGCTGCCGTTCCAGGCGAACAAAACTCATGCAGCCGCCATCAATTGTTATTACCTTTAATCCAAACCACCTCAAAACAATGATGGAACCAAGTCACCTTGCATGAAATCTACAGCATTTATTGAAGATTGTTTTTACTAGTGATGATCTTAAGGCAGATTTGTTCGTCTTAAATGAAACTTATTCGTTTTATTCAAGAGTAACAGCCTTTGACAATTGTTTGTTTACCTTTTTGGAGCTAGAAAGTTGTTTCTGTACATTTTGCTTCAGGAACTGCCAATTTTATAATTTCGTCTATTTAATTAGTGCATTTCTAAAACTTACTAGTACATATTACACTATTTAGCATACGCACGAGAAGAGTCACAGTAAGTACCCATTTTAGTTTC
The DNA here is from genome assembly GCF_035046485.1 of Aedes albopictus. Taxonomy (NCBI): domain Eukaryota; kingdom Metazoa; phylum Arthropoda; class Insecta; order Diptera; family Culicidae; genus Aedes; species Aedes albopictus. The sequence continues at coordinate 250,899,167 of NC_085136.1, forward strand.
GATTCAAGCTGCTGTGGCCTGTGTGAGTAACTGGCTGAAGGTTGGACGACCTCAGCAAGCTACTCGCATTTTTGATTGGCTATAAAATGAATATTTCGTCGATATGATTACTTTTGAGCACCAAAACGGCAAAATTAACAGTGAGCAAAAATGTTTGAGTGTTTATATTTGCATAAAAAAGCCAATTTATTGCATAATTTATTATTTGAATTAATAAGATTTTATTACTCCGCTTAGTTCTTGTTCCAGACTAGTGGCTCTAGCTCAAGAATTGAAAGCTTTAAGAAGTTTTTAAAGGAGAATAACTCAGATGAATTGTACTTGAATAAACGAAGCATAAACTTTTAATAAAGTTTGTTGATGTTATGTGTTGAAAATAACTTCAAATACGTCTTAAAACTCATAATAAGATCAAATGCCTTAGGGAATCAAGTTGTTTTATGCGGAGTTTTCAAAATTAACTTGAAGAAAACTTAAAAACCGCATACGAACGGAGATTATTTTCTCTTGATAAAAACAACTATCAATGTTTCATGAATTCTTCATGCTATGATAAAGCTTCCATAAAAATAAACAAATCTAAAAGGAATTTAAATTGTTACTTGGGTCTGCAGTATCCTGAAAGGATTCCTGAGAGAATTCTCAACAAAATCTTGAGAGAATTCTCAACAAAATTCTGAAAGGATTTTCTGCAGAATTCGGAGAATATTCTCTGCAGAAAAATGAGAGGATTCTCTATAGAATTCTGAATGGATTCTCTGCAGAATCCTGATAGGATTCCCAACAGAATCTTGAAAAGATTCTAAGCGGATCCTGAGCGGATTCAAGCAGAATTCTAAGTTGGTTCCCAGTAAAATTCTGAGAAGAATCTCAGCAGTGCATTGAAATTGTCAATCTAATGTATACTTGCCATTGTGGGATTTTTGGAACATACCTTCGGTCATATTGTTAGCTCTCTTTCTGCTAGCAGTACCAGTTTCCCTTCCGCCCTAACTAATTTGAAATTCATCATCTGTTTCCAACATTGTCGCCGGATTTTCGGTGAATCAGTCACCCCACCAGCACCAGCACCGTAAAGCTAATAAAACATGGTTGAATTAGTGGCAGTGCAGTAGGTAGTGTTCCATCATCCATCCTCACTACCTCACTAGCTAACTAAACTAATTTCACCGTGATGGTGTTCCCTTCGAAACGGTGCGGTGGCGGCAGTAAATCGTACTGTAGTGGTGTGCTGTCTCGTCAAAATTTTTCCCAACCGTCGTCGACGTTGCCACCTACCACCCTCTCTTGTACGGTGCACGATTCGGTTCGCATGAAACCTTCCGATAATAATGTGCTGAACTTGTCAAAATAATAATAATAGCGAAAACGATTCGCTACGGTGGCGGCACGCTGTTCACTACTGTCGGTAAATATGTGAGCACTTCTAGATTTTCAAAAGTTAAAATGAAAAACAATAATCATTTTGATTTTTGTAAGCATGTTACCTTTTTGAAGCATTTTGATCAGATAAAGCCAGTGTTGCCAGTTTTTCCAAACTAAAATCATTCGATCATCCATTGCATTATTGAACATTTTTTTGAGACGATTATGCGGAGAATCCTTTCAGAATTCTGTGAGGAATCCTTTCAGGATTCTGTGAAGAATCCTTTCCGAATTCAGAGTAGAATTCTTTCGGGATTCCGGTAAGATTTTTTTTTTCATGATTCTGTTAAAATCTGAAAGTTTGGTCAAATTTCTCCCAAGATTCTGTGCAGAATCCACTTAGTATAATCTGCAGGATTCTCTCAGAATTCTGTCAGCAATACTTTTGGGATTCTTTTGAGAATCCTTTCAAGATTCTGTTAAAAATTCTCTCAGAATACTGAGCAGAATCCTCTCAGTATTTTAATGAGAAATCTCTCAGGATTGTTTAATAAAACTTTAAACATTTTTGAAACAAGTTAGACTTTTTTAGGTTTTTCAATCAAATTGAAGATCATGTTGGAATATGAGGCCATTTCAATATGGCAATCAGTATAGTTCCACATGAACCTGCTGTAGCAGGCGTAGGACGTAGGACTACGAAGGGATGAGGGAGCCAAACTGTGGCATTTCGCGCACACATTATTTCACTATTATTGCTAGTTGGAGCGTTGAATTTCTCTCCCTGGAATCATGCTTTAGGTAAACATGCCGTCAAAAATTTTAAACGTGTTCGTGTATTACTCTGTTACAGTTGTGAGTTGTATCAGCAAGCACGGGTAATGGTGGTGGGAGGTAGTGCCTCCGGTGGAAATCGGCAAGGCCTTGTTTCAGGAAGCACCAAATGCCGAAACATCACGATTATGTAGGAAAACGGTTTTTATTGTTTGGATTATGAAGTGCGCCAGTCAGTGGAACCGCCAAATGTGTGGCCCCGCACATGGTGGTGTTTCGGGCTGCATGCGGTTTTTCTAGGATTGTGTCAGACGTTTAACCGAGCACAAGCGGAGTGGAAAACTAGCAGCCGCAGTGAATCAAAACAATGGAACGCAATTACTCGAGGGCTGTAATCGCAAATTGTCGGAAATTCCTGCAACAACATGCTCTAGACTCCAACCACGAATCTTCTACCAACTATCTTATTGATATTTCTAAAACAAAAATACACTTCGAGATTATTTTACGCTCATTATAGGGAAGTGGAACCAATTCGGCAGGGTTCCTAATTTGGGCACTTTTCTGCTATAACTCAGCTAATTTTGAACCATTTGACACAATTTTTGGAACGCGATGAGATACGTAGAGTATTTAACCGTGTACAAAATTTCAAGTCAATTGGGTTCGAATTGACTGAGTTAAAGCGAAAAGTGACCAAAATACCGGCCACTGCCCAAGTGGCTCACTACCCTAGGGGACATAAATACATTACAGTATTTGTAATCCCTCTGGATTCACTGCAGATTCCTGAGGATAAACAACATTCTCATTGGAGCCCTGACAGAGAATTCCGACAAACATCTTAAGAAGTTTTAGAATCATGACGATTTTTTTCTCAGAAGCATACGGGAATCCACCTCCTAATCATAAGAAAAATCTCAGTAGAATCCTGGAAGGAATCTCTTCAGAATCCTGAGAGGAATCTCTTCAGAATCCTGAGAGGAATCTCTTCAGAATCCTGTAGAGTTAAACTGACGGCTCAGAATCCTAAGAGGAATCTCTTCAGAATCCTGAGAGGAATCTCTTCAGAATCCTGAGAGGAATCTCTTCAGAATCCTGAGAGGAATCTCTTCAGAATCCTGAGAGGAATCTCTTCAGAATCCTGAGAGGAATCTCTTCAGAATCCTGAGAGGATTCTCCACAGAGTCCTGAGAGGATTCTCCACAGAGTCCCGAGAGGATTCTCCACAGAGTCCTGAAAGGATTCTCCACAGAATCCTGAAAGGATTCTCCACAGAATCCTGAAAGGATTCTCCACAGAATCCTGAAAGGATTCTCCACAGAATCCTGAAAGGATTCTCCACAGAATCCTGAAAGGATTCTCCACAGAATCCTGAAAGGATTCTCCACAGAATCCTGAAAGGATTCTCCACAGAATTCTGAAAGGATTCTCCACAGAATCCTGAAAGGATTCTCCACAGAATCCTGAAAGGATTCTCCACAGAATCCTGAAAGGATTCTCCACAGAATCCTGAAAGGATTCTCCACAGAATCCTGAAAGGATTCTCCACAGAATCCTGAAAGGATTCTCCACAGAATCCTGAAAGGATTCTCCACAGAATTCTGAAAGGATTCTCCACAGAATCCTGAAAGGATTCTCCACAGAATCCTGAAAGGATTCTCCACAGAATCCTGAAAGGATTCTCCACAGAATCCTGAAAGGATTCTCCACAGAATCCTGAAAGGATTCTCCACAGAATCCTGAAAGGATTCTCCACAGAATCCTGAAAGGATTCTCCACAGAATCCTGAAAGGATTCTCCACAGAATCCTGAAAGGATTCTCCACAGAATCCTGAAAGGATTCTCCACAGAATCCTGAAAGGATTCTCCACAGAATCCTGAAAGGATTCTCCACAGAATCCTGAAAGGATTCTCCACAGAATCCTGAAAGGATTCTCCACAGAATCCTGAAAGGATTCTCCACAGAATCCTGAAAGGATTCTCCACAGAATCCTGAAAGGATTCTCCACAGAATCCTGAAAGGATTCTCCACAGAATCCTGAAAGGATTCTCCACAGAATCCTGAAAGGATGCTCCACAGAATCCTGAAAGGATTCTCCACAGAATCCTGAAAGGATTCTCCACAGAATCCTGAAAGGATTCTCCACAGAATCCTGAAAGGATTCTCCACAGAATCCTGAAAGGATTCTCCTCAGAATCCTGAAAGGATTCTCCACAGAATCCTGAAAGGATTCTCCACAGAATCCTGAAAGGATTCTCCACAGAATCCTGAAAGGATTCTCCACAGAATCCTGAAAGGATTCTCCACAGAATCCTGAAAGGATTCTCCACAGAATCCTGAAAGGATTCTCCACAGAATCCTGAAAGGATTCTTCACAATATTTGGAAGGATTCTTCACAGAATCTTGAAAGGATTCTTCACAGAATCTTGAAAGGATTCTTCACAGAATCTTGAAAGGATTCTTCACAGAATCTTGAAAGGATTCTTCACAGAATCTTGAAAGGATTCTTCACAGAATCTTGAAAGGATTCTTCACAGAATCCTGAAAGGATTCTCCACAGAATCCTGAAAGGATTCTCCACAGAATCCTGAAAGGATTCTCCACAGAATCCTGAAAGGATTCTCCACAGAATCCTGAAAGGATGCTCCACAGAATCCTGAAAGGATTCTCCACAGAATCCTGAAAGGATTCTCCACAGAATCCTGAAAGGATTCTCCACAGAATCCTGAAAGGATTCTCCACAGAATCCTGAAAGGATTCTCCTCAGAATCCTGAAAGGATTCTCCACAGAATCCTGAAAGGATTCTCCACAGAATCCTGAAAGGATTCTCCACAGAATCCTGAAAGGATTCTCCACAGAATCCTGAAAGGATTCTCCACAGAATCCTGAAAGGATTCTCCACAGAATCCTGAAAGGATTCTCCACAGAATCCTGAAAGGATTCTTCACAATATTTGGAAGGATTCTTCACAGAATCTTGAAAGGATTCTTCACAGAATCTTGAAAGGATTCTTCACAGAATCTTGAAAGGATTCTTCACAGAATCTTGAAAGGATTCTTCACAGAATCTTGAAAGGATTCTTCACAGAATCTTGAAAGGATTCTTCACAGAATCTTGAAAGGATTCTTCACAGAATCTTGAAAGGATTCTTCACAGAATCTTGAAAGGATTCTTCACAGAATCTTGAAAGGATTCTTCACAGAATCTTGAAAGGATTCTTCACAGAATCCTGAAAGGATTCTTCACAGAATCCTGAAAGGATTCTTCATAGAATCCTGAAAGGATTCTCCACAGAATCCTGAAAGGATTCATCATAGAATCCTGAAAGGATTCATCATAGAATCCTGAAAGGATTCTCCACAGAATCCTGAAAGGATTCTCCACAGAATCCTGAAAGGATTCTCCACAGAATCTTGAAAGGATTCTTCACAGAATCCTGAAAGGATTCTTCATAGAATCCTGAAAGGATTCTTCATAGAATCCTGGAAGGATTCTTCATAGAATCCTGGAAGAATTCTTCATAGAATCCTGGAAGGATTCATCATAGAATCCTGGAAGGATTCATCATAGAATCCTGGAAGGATTCATCATAGAATCCTGGAAGGATTCATCATAGAATCCTGGAAGGATTCTTCACAGAATCCTGAAAGGATTCTTCACAGAATCTTGAAAGGATTCTTCACAGAATCCTGAAAGGATTCTTCACAGAATCCTGAAAGGATTCTTCACAGAATCCTGAAAGGATTCTTCACAGAATCCTGAAAGGATTCTTCACAGAATCCTGAAAGGATTCTTCACAGAATCCTGAAAGGATTCTTCACAGAATCCTGAAAGGATTCTTCACAGAATCCTGAAAGGATTCTTCACAGAATCGTGAAAGGATTCTTCACAGAATCCTGAAAGGATTCTTCACAGAATCCTGAAAGGATTCTTCACAGAATCGTGAAAGGATTCTTCACAGAATCCTGAAAGGATTCTTCACAGAATCCTGAAAGGATTCTTCACAGAATCCTGAAAGGATTCTTCACAGAATCGTGAAAGGATTCTTCACAGAATCCTGAAAGGATTCTTCACAGAATCCTGAAAGGATTCTTCACAGAATCCTGAAAGGATTCTTCACAGAATCCTGAAAGGATTCTTCACAGAATCCTGAAAGGATTCTTCACAGAATCCTGAAAGGATTCTTCACAGAATCCTGAAAGGATTCTTCACAGAATCCTGAAAGGATTCTTCACAGAATCCTGAAAGGATTCTTCACAGAATCCTGAAAGGATTCTTCACAGAATCCTGAAAGGATTCTTCACAGAATCCTGAAAGGATTCTTCACAGAATCCTGAAAGGATTCTTCACAGAATCCTGAAAGGATTCTTCACAGAATCCTGAAAGGATTCTTCACAGAATCCTGAAAGGATTCTTCACAGAATCCTGAAAGGATTCTTCACAGAATCCTGAAAGGATTCTTCACAGAATCCTGAAAGGATTCTTCACAGAATCCTGAAAGGATTCTTCACAGAATCCTGAAAGGATTCTTCACAGAATCCTGAAAGGATTCTTCACAGAATCCTGAAAGGATTCTTCACAGAATCCTGAAAGGATTCTTCACAGAATCCTGAAAGGATTCTTCACAGAATCCTGAAAGGATTCTTCACAGAATCCTGAAAGGATTCTTCACAGAATCCTGAAAGGATTCTTCACAGAATCCTGAAAGGATTCTTCACAGAATCCTGAAAGGATTCTTCACAGAATCCTGAAAGGATTCTTCACAGAATCCTGAAAGGATTCTTCACAGAATCCTGAAAGGATTCTTCACAGAATCCTGAAAGGATTCTTCACAGAATCCTGAAAGGATTCTTCACAGAATCCTGAAAGGATTCTTCACAGAATCCTGAAAGGATTCTTCACAGAATCCTGAAAGGATTCTTCACAGAATCCTGAAAGGATTCTTCACAGAATCCTGAAAGGATTCTTCACAGAATCCTGAAAGGATTCTTCACAGAATCCTGAAAGGATTCTTCACAGAATCCTGAAAGGATTCTTCACAGAATCCTGAAAGGATTCTTCACAGAATCCTGAAAGGATTCTTCACAGAATCCTGAAAGGATTCTCCACAGAATCCTGAAAGGATTCTTCACAGAATCCTGAAAGGATTCTTCACAGAATCCTGAAAGGATTCTTCACAGAATCCTGAAAGGATTCTTCACAGAATCCTGAAAGGATTCTTCACAGAATCCTGAAAGGATTCTTCACAGAATCCTGAAAGGATTCTTCACAGAATCCTGAAAGGATTCTTCACAGAATCCTGAAAGGATTCTTCACAGAATCCTGAAAGGATTCTTCACAGAATCCTGAAAGGATTCTTCACAGAATCCTGAAAGGATTCTTCACAGAATCCTGAAAGGATTCTTCACAGAATCCTGAAAGGATTCTTCACAGAATCCTGAAAGGATTCTTCACAGAATCCTGAAAGGATTCTTCACAGAATCCTGAAAGGATTCTTCACAGAATCCTGAAAGGATTCTTCACAGAATCCTGAAAGGATTCTTCACAGAATCCTGAAAGGATTCTTCACAGAATCCTGAAAGGATTCTTCACAGAATCCTGAAAGGATTCTTCACAGAATCCTGAAAGGATTCTTCACAGAATCCTGAAAGGATTCTTCACAGAATCCTGAAAGGATTCTTCACAGAATCCTGAAAGGATTCTTCACAGAATCCTGAAAGGATTCTTCACAGAATCCTGAAAGGATTCTTCACAGAATCCTGAAAGGATTCTTCACAGAATCCTGAAAGGATTCTTCACAGAATCCTGAAAGGATTCTTCACAGAATCCTGAAAGGATTCTTCACAGAATCCTGAAAGGATTCTTCACAGAATCCTGAAAGAATTCTTCACAGAATCCTGAAAGGATTCTTTACAGAATCCTGAAAGGATTCTCCACAGAATCCTGAAAGGGTGCTCCACAGAATCCTGAAGAGATTCTCCACAGAATCCTGAAAGGATTCTCCACAGAATCCTGAAAGGATTCTTCACAAAAGCCTGAGAGAATTCTTCACAAAATCCTGAGAGGATTCTTCAAAAAATCCTGAGAGGAGTCTTCACAAAATCCTGAGAAAATTCTTCACCAAATCCTGGGAGGATTCTACACAAAATCCTGAGAGGATTCTCCACAGAATTCAAACAGGATTCTCCACAGAATCCTGCTAGGATTCACCACAGATTCCTGATGGGATTCTTCATAGAATCCTGACAGGATTCTCCATAGATTCCTGACAGGATTCTCCATACAATCCTGACAGGATGCTCCATACAATCCTGACAGGATTCTCCACAGAATCCTGACAAGATTCTCCACAGAATCCTGACAGGATTTCCCACAAAATTCTGACAGGATTCTCCACAATCCTGGGAGGATTCTCCTCAGATTTCTGGGAGGATTCTCCACTTAATCCTGAGAGGATTCTCCACACACCACAGGTTCCTGAGAGGTTTCTCCACATAGTCCTGAGTGGGTTCTCTACAGAATCCTGAGTATTGCCCACTAATTCCTCTCGGGATTCTCTAAAGAATCCACTCGGGATTCTGCACAGAATTCCCTCGGAATCGTCCACAGAATCCTCTCGGGACTGTGCACAGAATTCCCTTGGTATTTTCCACTAAACATTCTCGGGAATCTCCATAGAACATCCTTAGGGATTCTCCATAGAATCCCCTCGGAATTCCTCGTAGAATCGCTTTCGAATTTCTCCACAAAATGCCGTCCCGGATTCTATACAGAATTTCTTCCGTAAATCTTCTCTGGTGTCTGAATTCTGTTGAGGTTCTCGATAGTATCGTCTTCAAGTTCTGCTCAGAATGCTCTCAATATCCTTTGAAATTTACTTGAATTTTTACTTTTTGATTTTACTTAAATATTTACTTTTTGATTGAAAATTTCGAAGAGGGTAAATCCCTTTGAATGACTTTTTACTGTTTTACTAGTTTTACTGAACAAAACAAAAACAACAATAAAGATGTCCAACTTCAATAATATTTTTTTTTTCATTATGTTTTGGCTCGATAGCCTGCCGCGGCGCACAGTTTGGGAAGCACTGCTCTATAGAATCCTTTTTTTTAGAATTTATCAGTTTTCATTGAATTAGCATCCTACAAAATTTATTTATTTCCCTGTGCTGGATTTTCTTCAGATTTTTCTCAGAATCATCTTTTGAGACTTTTCAGTATTTTCAGAATTCGCTTTATTTCAGTTCAAAATTCTTATAAGAATCTTTCGACAATTTTCTTGAGATGCGGTTTCGTGATTTTTCCCACATTTGACGTACAATATTCTTTGGAGATCTTGAAAATTTCGTTTATGCTAATTCTACATATACAAGTTAGAATTGTCTATAGGTGTGTTGGTACATTGCAATGCATTGAATTATATTATAGTACATTTATAGAACATTTTTGCAACAGTTCCTGAAAGGAATTCTGAATGTGCGGAAACGATGTAGAAGTTCTATCGAGTCGGATGGCTTCCATATAAATTTGGCGTAAAAAATCAATTGTCTTGTTCATTAAAAAAATGGATTGAAATTGAAATAGATTGAGCTCATAAATTTATTGTTGTACTAGTTAATTATATTTTATTTTTCAAGTAGCAATTAAAATAATATTCCAAATATGGAGTCGTTGAAAAACCTCTCAGTTTGGTACGAGCTCACCAAATCGAGATTGTCTTTAAAGATAGCCATGCATTGCCTTCCTTCCGGAACAAAAAAGAAGTTGAAGAACACAAGAAACAGACTAACCAATTTTTCATTTAATTTAAAAGAATGTAAATTAGGAAAAAGGGCCTCTCCAGACTTCGAGTTTGCGTGTCGAAATGTTGACAAAAAAATATTTCCACCAGGTTCCACCGAGATTTGAACTCGGATCGTTGGATTCAGAGTCCAAAGTGCTAACCATTACACCATGGAACCCATCTGGGGTCCCTGCGTGCTCGCTATCGAACGGGTTTCTGTGTCTATCGTCTAGGCTTGCTGTCTCCTTGCATCAGCTGTGCGGCGAGAAACGAATGAATGAATGGGGACGTCCTTTACCATTCAGAGAAACTTGCTTTATACATAGCACGCGAAATTTATGGCAATGAATGTTTCTTGGTTCCGTAGCAGAGGTCACACTCGACAAGGAATAAGTGTGAAAGTGCACCCTTGTTCGAAAAATTATCAATTCTGTTCGCATCATATTTACCTGCGACAACGACGATCGTCATCGCCGTCTGATGCCGAGAGAAGAGAAGTGCGAAACGATTACGAAAACCCAAAAGTAAACAACCTCATTGGACGTCTGTGCGATGTGGTGGTCGCTGTCTGTCGTCTGTGCCGCCGCGGCAGCGGCATCGTCATCAAGCTGTCAATCCTCGTGTCGAATTTTATTAGGCCACCGCCGGCCGGTGTCATTGCGAATCCAAGAGATTCGAAAAAATGCAACTTTGTAGCTGTGCCCTGTTCCCATCGGTTGATGTTGTTTGTTGGTCCGGTGCCCAGTTTAATCGTGTAAATCATCTGGAAGTAACCCCGATTGGGACGTTGACCGCGAGCCAAGGCGAGCGTTTTGGGCGCATAACCGGTTCAACCGGTCGAACCGGGCCGGAACCGGTTCAGAGCGTTTTCGGTGCCTAATCGAGCGGAGAACCGCCCCCGCTCGCTCGGTTGCACATGGATTCACTGCACTGCACTGGCGGGCGGTGTGTTCTAAGAATAAAACGTGCACTTCTAGGCTGACTTGGCGAATCTGGGTTTGGACCAAGACTCGACATGTGTGTAGAGAAGGTGGAGACAAAAACAAACGACAACGAAAACAAATTTTCTCCCTGCTTCGTTCGGATGCGGTGAGTTTCCTAGAAGAACGCATTCTATTTGGTGCTTCCCGACTTCCACGACGACTGTCGGTGTTTCGAAAATTTCTTCTCGAACGTGGGCGTATGGAAAATTTATTAATTGTTCGAATCGGTTCTTTCACGACGACTCCGTCGTCAGGCGGCCACGTTTCCACAATTTCTAAATTTAGATGCAACTATTACCCGACGATTCGTCTAATAGTCATCGGCGGCCGGCGACGAGATTTTCCCTTTTCTTTGAGAGCGCGATCACACTTCTCCATAAATGTCGGACCATCATTCGTCACGTGACTGGTTTAGACTACGATCGACGTCGACGATGATGATGATCGTCACATTAATTAATTGAATGTGATAAAATCGTTTTCGATTGACGTCGTTTCTGGCTTCTCGGCTACTCGCCGCCAGTAGCCAGTAGAGCGAACCCGTAGGTGACGAATCCATTTGCGAATCAATCTGTCGCGGGAAAATATTTTCCGAATATGTGTGGAACATGTGGATTGGCGACAGTCAACATTTTATTGTCACCGCTGGTAAGTTTCCTTTTTTTTATTTTTGGGTGATCGTTCGGGTAATTTCATCGTCACGGTTCGTTCGGTGTGAATTGGTAAGGCACGACACGAGACGTTGAGTTGAGTTTTATACCGGGGTTCAGTTGTCATGTGCGGAAACGATCAACTGTTGAAGAGGCCTGTTGAGTCAAATGGCTTCTGTTTTTGGAAACTTTCATTTTTCTTTCGTCAAAGTGCATCGATTGAAACTTGTTCCGTTGCGAAACGGTAGAAACTTGGTGTAATAAAGTAATCGTTTGGATGAGTAAAACAATATATAAATGGAACGAGCTCACCAACTCTTTACAATACTTCTTCTAGGTTCAGTTTCATTTCAGAAATTTGCTGTTATATTGGAACGAGCTCATCAAATCGTTCGAAAACTTGTTTTCTTTTTCAAGTTTCCTACCTCATTTCGTTACAATTATATTAGAAAAAAAGAAACAAATGGAACGATCTCATCACTCTCGGTTGAGAACCACCTTACTGTGATACAGCACCTTGAGACTCTACAGAACTGTCTTCCATAGACCTGTAGGATGTTGCACTGCATCAGTAATGTAATAAAAATCTATTGATTATGATTATGGATCTTAAGATCTTTACTCGCGAAAGATCTTGGATTACCTAGAACATCTTTGAAAATAACTTCTCTATAGAACCGTGCTCCATCTGTATGGTGTGACACCGTATAAGTAATAAAAGCAATTAATTAAATTACGCTAGTACATTCAGGTGGATGTTCTGGTTGACCTACATAGAACACGATTACAGAACCATGTACCGCATCAGTTATATAACAACATTTCATTATAATACTTGTAGACCTTAAGGCCTTTACTTGCGGAAGTTCTTGGATGGTCTAGAAATTTTTTGGAAAGTAGTTCTCTACAGACCCATGCTTCATGGACCTATAGGATGTTGCACGGCATCAGTAATGCAACAATTACCCATTGATTTTGCTTATAGATCTTGAGGCCTTTAATCGCGAAAGTTGTTGGATGCAGTAGATCATCTTTGAAAATAACTTTTCTGCAGAACTATGCTCCATGGACATGTAGGATGTTACACCGTATTGGTAATGTAAAAAAAATCCATCGATTCCGTTTGTAGATGTTAAACACTGTACTCGTGGAAATTCTGGATGATCTAGAACATCTTTGGAAAGTAGTTCTCTACAGAACCATGCTCCATAGACTTGTGGATGTTGCAACGCATCATTAATGTTACAATAATCTTTGGACTATGCTTGATTATGATCTTAAGGCCTTAACTCGCGGAACTTCTTGGATGACCTAGAACATCTTTACAAATTACATTTACGTGTTCCAAAAATCTGTATGGTTTTACAGCGTATCAGTAATGTAACAACAATTCATTGAATGCGCTAGTCGATGTTTAGGCCTATACATGCGGAAGTTCTTGGATGACCTAAAACACGTTTACAGAACCGTGTGCCTAGTTCTTTACAGAATCATGCTCCATGGATCTGTAGGATCATACACTGTATCAGTAATGTAGAAATAACCCATTGATTTCGCTTATAGATCTGTAGGCCTTAACTCACGGAAGTTCTTGTAGGTCCTAGAATATCTTTGAAAACCACGTTTCTCAAGAACTATGCTCTAAGGACCTGTAGGATGTTGCACCATATCAGTAAGTAATGTAACTACAATCCATCGATTACGCTTGTGGATCTTAACCTTGAAAATAACTTCTCTTCAGAGCTATGCTCCGTGGACCTGCAGGATGTTACACCGTATCAGTAATGTGACTACACTCCATCGATTACGCTTATAGAATTTAATGCCTGTATTCGCGGAAGTTCTTGGATGCCCTAGAATATCCTTGAAATAACTGCTCTTCAGAACTATGCTCCATGGAACTGTAGGATCTTACACCGTATCAGTTACACTCCCGTTCAAAAGTTTGGGGTCACCCCCTCAAAAACATGTCATTTTTTTAGGCCCATATCTCCGCCAATTTGCGTCCGATTTCAAAACCCTAGGTTTCATTCAAAAGATAATAAGTCAAAGAAACTTTGAACATGATTTAAAAGAAACTTTTTCAAAAAAAATTGTATGTAAACTTAACCCAAAGTTGCCAAATTTTCTAAAAAATGAATATAAACTTACGGCAGTGTCGCTGGAAGTTGGGTCGACCAAATTTTAAGGTGAGAGCGGTAATATGACCCATTTTCTATTACCTTTCAACTGCTTTTTACAGAACTTAGCTAAAAAATCTAGAAAAAAAAAGTTATTAAGTAAATTAATCCTTGATGTCATCGGCCAAAAGTTTGGGGTCACTATCGTAAAACATGGAAAAGTGATTTGTTGATATCTTTGTCATCTTTCATTCGATTTTAGTTCTTCTTGGCTTATTTGAAACAAACTGAATGATACTTACTGCATAGACATTGAACCACACATATTTGTTGAAATTTACATACTAAAACTTAACGTAAAGTTGCCTCACTTTTTGAAGTGTGGTAAAATGTGCTAACATAACATTTTTATATACAAACATTTTTATATACAAAAATCGTTAAATACGTTAAGTTGAAGACATCAAACGTAAATTTAGTTAATTATCTTTGAAATGAGCCAAAAATAATTAAAATTGAACTATAGATGACGAAGATATCACCAAATCACTTTTCCATGTTTTACGAAAGTGACCCCAAACTTTTGGTCGATGACATCAAGGATTAATTTACTTAATTACTTTTTTTTTCTAGATTTTTTAGCTAAGTTCTGTAAAAAGCAGTTGAAAGCTAATAGAAAATGGGTCATATTACCGCTCTTATCTTAAAATTTGGTCGACCCAACTTCCAGCGACACTGCCGTAAGTTTATATCCATTTTTTAGAAAATTTGGCAACTTTGGGTTAAGTTTACATACAAAATTTTTTGAAAAAGTTTGTTCAAAGTTTCTTTGACTTATTATCTTTTGAATGAAACCTAGGGTATTGAAATCGGACGCAAATTGGCGAAGATATGGGCCTAAAATATGACATGTTTTTGAGGGGGTGACCCTAAATTTTTGAACGGGAGTGTATGTAACAAAAATCCATTTATTATGCTTGTAGATCTTAAATTCTTTATTCGCGGAAATTTTTGGTTGACCTAGAGCATATTTGGGAAGAAGTTTTCTACAGAACCATGCTCCATGGATCTGTAGGATGTTACACCGTATCAGTAATCAACAATCAATTGATTACGGTCGTAGATTTTCAGGTTTGTACTCGCGGAAGTTCTTGGAGAATATCTTTGAAAACTACGTTTCTACAGAACTATGCTCTAAGGACCTGTAAGATGTTGCACCGTATCGGTAATGTAACTACAATCCATCGATTACGCTTGTAGATCTTAAGGCTCTTACTCGCGAAAGTAACAAATGGAACGATCTCACCACTCTCGGTCGACAACCACTGTACTGTAATTACACACCTTCCAAGTTAACGTCAAATCCAAAACTGTATTCGAGTCGATGCAAAAAAAAAGTAGAAAATTGGCGTGATAAGGTAATTGTTTGGTTGTGTTAAAATTATAGAAATGGATCGAGCTCACCAAATCGTTGCCATGCTTCTTCACGTGTTCCTTTATTCTATTCCAAATTTCCAAGTCCCCATAATGGAACGAGCTCACCGCACGCTTTCCAAGTTGACCTCAAACACAAATCGGCTCATATTTTTCGACTTATCAAAGAATCTTCATTTCATTTTCTCACACTCACTTCACACGAGCGGATAGGTTGAGGCGCCACAGAGCGCACCGCACCGTCGTTATGAGGCATTTGAACAATTGTCAATTGCTGTCAGTCCGAGACAGCAGCAGCACAACAAAGCGTTCAAACTTTTTATTAGTACCCCTTTGGCAAACGCACACCTAGTAGCAGCAATGGTGGATTGTAGCACGCGCTTGGCCAACTTGTCGACCCGACGAATGGTGCGACATCCTCAAAAGAGTTCGACTGATTTCTCGAACGAACGCGGCAGGAGGAAGTATGTTAATTTACTAGCTAAACAAACCGTTCTTCGTCGTCGTCGACGTTCTCGAGTGTGAAGAGTGGTAGGTAGCGACGGGAAGGTACCCATCGCGCGTAATTTTTGTCAACCGAAAACAACTTGTGGAAAATCTCATCTGAATGAAATGCGATTGAACATTCTTCTTTGGTAAAATTCAGTGAATTCAATTCACGATTCTGAGAGAAACACTCTCCGAATACCGAGGGATTTTGAGAAGAATCCTTTCCCTATCAAGGTTCCGGAAGGAATCCTCTCAAGATTTTAAGGAGAACCCTTTCAAAATTTTGAGGAGAATTCTCTTAGAATTTGAAGAGAATCCTTGCAGGATTCTGAGACGAATCCTTTCATGATTCTGAAGAGAATCCTTTCAGAATTTTGTGGATAAATGTCTCAAAATTGTGTGGAGAATGCTATGAGGATTCTGTAAAGAACCCTAATAGTATCCTGAAAGAATTTTGGCAGGATTATGTGGAGAATACTGACAGGCTTCTAGGGAGAATCCTGACTGAATTCTGAGGAAAATCCTGGCAGAATTCTGAGATGAATCCAGACAAAATTATGTTGAGAACCCTCGAGATTTCAAAGACAATTCATTTGGGATTCTGTGAAGAAACCTCTCTGGATTCTGTGGAAAGTCCTCCCAGTTTCTCTGTGCAGAATCCTCCCAGGAATATATGAGAATCCTGATGGGATTCTGAGGAGGATCAACTCAGGATTCTGTGAAGAACCATCTGAGGATTCTGTTGAAGTCCTCTCATGACTTTGTGGTGAAACTTCTCGAAAGTTTGTTGAAAATCCTCTCAGGATTCTGTGGAGAATCCTCTAAGAATTATGCGGATATTCCTTCCCGGATTCTGTGGAGCATCCTCTCCGGATACTGTGAAGAATCCCCTCCGGATTCTGTGAAGAATCCTCTCCGGATTCTGAGAAGAATCCTTTCCGGATTCTGTGGAAAATCCTCTCCGGATTGTGGAGAATCCTCTCCGGATTGTGGAGAATCCTCTCCGGTTTCTGTGGAAAATCCTCTCCGGATTCTGTGGAGAATCCCCTCCGAATTCTGTGGAGAATCCTCTCCGGATTCTGTGGAGAATCCTGTGCGGATTCTGTGGAAAATCCTCTCCGGATTCTGTGGAGAATCCTCTCCGGATTCTGTGGAGAATCCTCTCGGGATTCTGTGGAGAATCCTCCCCGGATTCTGTGGAGAATCCTCTCCGGATTCTGTGGAGAATCCTCTCCGGATTATGTGGAGAATCCTCCCCGGATTCTGTGGAGAATCCTCTCCGGATTCTGTGAAGAATCCTCTCCGGATTCTGTGGAGAATCCTCTCCGGATTCTGTGGAGAATCCTCTCCGGATTCTGTGGAGAATCCTCTCCGGATTATGTGGAGAATCCTTTGCGGA
Organism: Aedes albopictus; assembly: GCF_035046485.1. Lineage (NCBI taxonomy): Eukaryota > Metazoa > Arthropoda > Insecta > Diptera > Culicidae > Aedes > Aedes albopictus. The sequence goes on from NC_085136.1 coordinate 250,916,169, forward strand.
TTCTGTGGAGAATCCTCTCCGGATTCTGTGGAGAATGCTCTCAGGATTCTGTGGAGAATCCTCACCGGATTCTGTGGAGAATCCGCTCCGGATTCTGTGGAGAATCCGCTCCGGATTCTGTGGAGAATCTTTGCCGGATTCTGTGGAGAATTCTCTCCGGATTCTGTGGAGCATCCTTTCAGGATTCTGAGAAGCATCCCCTCTGGATTCTGTGGAGAATCCTCTAAGGATTCTGTGGAGAATGCTCTCCGGATTCTGTGGAGAATCCTTTCAGGATTCTGTGGAGAATCCTTTCAGGATTCTGTGGAGAATCCTTTTAGGATTCTGTGGAGAATCCTTTCAGGATTCTGTGGAGAATCCTTTCAGGATTCTGTGGAGAATCCTTTCAGGATTCTGTGGAGAATCCTCTCAGGATTCTGTGGAGAATCCTCTCAGGATTCTGTGGAGAATCCTCTCAGGATTCTGTGGAGAATCCTCTCAGGATTCTGTGGAGAATCCTCTCAGGATTCTGTGGAGAATCCTCTCAGGATTCTGTGGAGAATCCTCTCAGGATTCTGTGGAGAATCCTCTCAGGATTCTGTGGAGAATCCTCTCAGGATTCTGTGGAGAATCCTCTCAGGATTCTGTGGAGAATCCTCTCAGGATTCTGTGGAGAATCCTCTCAGGATTCTGTGGAGAATCCTTTCAGGATTCTGTGGAGAATCCTTTCAGGATTCTGTGGAGAATCCTTTCAGGATTCTGTGGAGAATCCTTTCAGGATTCTGTGGAGAATCCTTTCAGGATTCTGAGGAGATTCCTTTCAGGATTCTGAGGAGATTCCTTTCAGGATTCTGAGGAGAATCCTTTCAGAATTCACAGATATATCCTGTCAGGATTCTGAGGAGAATCCTGTCAGGATTTTGAGGAGAATACTCTCCGGATTCTACTGAGAATACTCTCAGAATCATTTCAGGATTGTAAGGAGAAACCATTCAAAATTCTGTGGAGAATCCCAACAATATTATGTGGAGAATCCTCTCGGGATTCTGTGGAGAATCCCAACGGGATTCTTATTGAGCTATGCGAAGCAACGAAACGATCGTAGAATGCTGCGACTCCTTAGCAACTAACTTGTTAGGAAAAATAACATTTGTTCTCATTCTCACTCAAACCACTGTGAAATACAGACGTTATTGTTAAACCGTTATAAAGATATTTCATTCAAACCGTATACTTTGTTCAAGAGGTTATTGGCCCAGGATTTTTTTCGAAAGCACTGAAGAAGTTCCTTGATCCTTGAAATGGCTGAAACGAAGGTGACTGTGGAGAAGCTGGATGGGACGAACTACGCCGTGTGGAAATTCCGTATGGAGCTGTTGCTGACGAAGGAGGAATTGTTCTCGATCGTAACCTGCCGAACGGAACGCAGCTTGGAAGACCAAAGACGGAAAAGCACGGGCGCTGATCCGTCTCGCTTTAGACAACTGCCAGTTGGTACACGTCATGCAGTCCACCACTGCCAAGGAAATGTGGGATTCTCTCAAGAAATACCACGAAAGGGCTACTTTTGCGACGAAGGTGCATGTTCTGCGGAAGTTGATAACGACAAGATTGCCGGAAGGAGGAAACGTTCCTGAGTATCTGGCGAATATGACGACGTTGATCAACAAGTTGAACGCGATGGGTGAGAAGTTTAAGGACCACTGGATTGCCGCAATGATTCTCGCAAGTCTGCCGAAGTCCTACGATGCTCTTGTGACCACGCTGGAAGGTCGTCCCGAGGAAGAGCTAACACTCGAGTACGTGAATGGGAAGCTGCTGGATGACTGGCGTCGGAGAACGGATGGAGAGGAATCTGGCGAGATGGCGTTTAGGACTGCGACTGGCGGCAAACCGAAGTTCCGTGAAGCAAAGAAGAGAGTGTGTCACTATTGCCAGGAAGAAGGTCATTTCCGGAGAGACTGTAAGCTGCTGCAAGGTAAGAAAGTTGAACCGAAGAAGAAGGGTAATCACCGCGTCAATATGGCTGCTGCGTCAAATTCAAGAGAAGCTTGTTTCGGAGTTGGAGTAGCTGATCTTGCCACGGAAGAACAGAAGCTCTGGTATCTGGATTCTGGTGCAACATCTCATATGACGCACGATGCCAGGAATCTCGGTCAGCTGGATACAAGAAGGAAGCATAGCATTAGTCTCGCTGATGGGAATCAAATTGAAGCTTGTGGTGTCGGAAGTGGACAATTCTTCGCGAAGGATGGCGACGGAAATGCGACCAAGGTCACTTTGAAGGAAGTTTACCATGTGCCGAAGCTCAAGTCCAATCTGCTATCGATAAGCAAGAAAACCGATGATGGTTACGTTGTAATTTTCGAGAAGCATGGATGCAAAATCGTCAAGAACAACGAAGTGATTGTGACTGGCACTCGTGATGGAAATCTGTACCACTTGGATCCGACGGCAGCACCAAAGCAAGCAATGTTGGCGAAAGACAATCATCCGAAGCAATGTATACATCTCTGGCATAGAAGGCTCGGACATCGTGACTTGGAAGTTGTTAGGACTATAGCACGTGACAATCTTGGAAGCGGAATGCAGTTGAAGGCGTGTGGTGTTGACAGTATCTGTGGAGTTTGCTACGAAGGAAAAATTAGTCGGTCGAAGTTCCCAAAGCACTCGGACACCAAAACTCAAGCAATCGGAGATTTGGTACACACGGATCTCGTCGGGCCGATGGAGACGGCTACACCGAGCGGGAATCGTTATTACATGGTAATGTTGGGTGATTTTAGCCGATACTGCATCGTGTACTTGTTGAAACACAAGGAGGAAGCTTCGCAGAGGATAGAAGAGTACGTTAGTCTGATGAGGAACCAGCATGGGTGCAAGCCGAAGATAATACGTTCGGACGGAGGAGGAGAATTTTGTAGCAATAATATGAAGCGGATTTTTGCTGACCACGGAATCATCCACCAGATTACTGCACCGTATTGTCCACAGCAGAACGGAAAAGCTGAAAGGAAAAATCGTTATTTGAACGAGATGCTGAGATGTCTTCTGGCTGAGTCAGGACTGCCAAAGCGATATTGGGGTGAAGCAGTGATCACCGCCAATTACCTACAGAACCTGTTACCATCGTCAACATTGAACAAAACGGCATTCGAAATTTGGACGGGATGCAAGCCAAACTACTCCCATTTGCGTGTTTTTGGAAGCGAAGCATACGTACATATTCCCAAAGAGAAGAGGCAGAAACTTGACAAGAAAGCGGAGAAACTAATATTTGTTGGATATGCTGAAGGAAGAAAAGCCTACCGTTTCCTGGATACAAGCAGTAACACCGTAATGATTAGTCGAGATGCCAAATTTCTGGAAGAGCAAGATCGTGATGCAGCTAATGGAGAAGTTCGTTGCGGAGAATCTGCCAATTTGAACGAATTTACCGTTGATTTCGAATGTGAGGAACTGGAAGGGCGAGATGATGCTGACGAGCCGGACGTAGACGTAAATGTCGAGCAAAATGATGAAAGTTTCAAGAGTTTATCAGGAGAAGAAGCCTCGGAAAATGCTGACGATCCGGATATGGAACAAGAAACTCCTAGAAGGTCAACACGTGCAACGAGAGGCATACCCCCGCAGAGATACAACCTGGAGGCTTTGATGGCAACGAATTTCGCTGACATGAACGACCCGGTAAGTTTGAAAGAAGCACTGGACGCACCAGAAGCAGTCGAATGGCAGGCCGCCATGCTGGATGAACTCGAATCACATCGCGAAAATGGAACATGGGATCTGGTTCCACTACCAAAAGGAGGCAAGTGCATCGGATGCAAATGGGTATTTCGGAGAAAACTCAATGCTGCCGGAGAAATCACGAAGTTTAAAGCCCGTTTAGTTGCCCAGGGGTTCACTCAACGATATGGCGAGGATTACCAAGAAATATTTGCTCCTGTGATGAACAGTACCACATTGCGAACATTTCTGGCTGTGGCAAGCAAACGGAAGTTGATACTCAAGCAACTGGATGTCAAGACCGCATATTTATATGGTGAGTTGCAAGAAGAAATTTACATGCGGCAACCGCCAATACACGTCGTGAAAGGCCAAGAGCATCTGGTTTGCAGATTGAGGAGGAGTATATATGGCCTTAAGCAATCCGCAAGATGTTGGAATCAACGATTGCGTAATGTCCTGGTAAAAATCGGCTTCCACCGGAGCAAGACGGACTCCTGTTTGTTTATCAAGACCACTGGTAAGAAGACCATCTATCTCGTTGTGTATGTGGATGATATACTCGTTGGAGCGGAAACCGAAGCCGAAATCCAAGCTGTTCATGATCATTTGAAAAAGTTCTTCAAGTTAACCGACCTCGGAGATTTGTCGTATTTTCTCGGATTGGAAGTTCAACGGAACGCAGGTAACTACAGTTTAACGTTGAAAGGATACATCGAGAAGCTAGCAGAGAAATTTGGAATGATAAACGCCAAAGGTGCAAGGACCCCCATGGAGACTGGATACATCAAAACTACAGAAGGAACCAAAGCTTTGGAAAGCAGCGTCAACTACCGAAGCTTGATTGGAGCTCTTCTCTACGTAGCAACTAACGCTCGACCGGATATTGCGGCATGCGTATCGATTCTTGGGAGGAAAGTATCATCACCAACCGAAGCAGACTGGACAGCCGCTAAACGAGTGGTTCGATATCTACTGGCTACCAAGGACTTCAAGCTGCATTACGGAAGACCGCAAGAGCTCATCGTTTATTCCGATGCTGATTTTGCAGGAGATGTTTCAACCCGCAAGTCTACTACCGGTTTCCTGTACTTGTATGGAGGAGGAGCAATTTCATGGGCAAGCAGATTACAGAATAGTGTCACCCTATCATCCATGGAATCTGAATATGTGGCATTAAGTGAAGCTTGTCAAGAAATAATTTGGATAAGAAACTTGCTAAACGATTTTGGAGAACAACAAGATTTACCCGCCACGATCATGGAAGACAATCAAAGTTGTTTAAGTTTTGTTCAATCAGAACGGACTAGCCGGAGATCAAAACATATTGAAACGAAACAACATTATGTCAAGGAACTAACGGAACGCAACATTATCAAATTGGAGTATTGTCCTTCAGAAGAAATGGTTGCAGATGCTTTGACCAAACCGCTTGATGCCGTAAAGTTGAAGAAGTTTGCTACTAAGATGGGACTTTTCTAGTTTGAGGATCATCTCGTTGAGGAGGAGTATTGAGCTATGCGAAGCAACGAAACGATCGTAGAATGCTGCGACTCCTTAGCAACTAACTTGTTAGGAAAAATAACATTTGTTCTCATTCTCACTCAAACCACTGTGAAATACAGACGTTATTGTTAAACCGTTATAAAGATATTTCATTCAAACCGTATACTCTGTTCAAGAATTCTGTGGAGATACCCAACGGAATTCTGTGGAGAATCCCAACGGGATTCTGTGCAGAATTCCAACGAGATTCTGTGAAGAACCCTCCCAGGATTCTGTGGAGAACCCTCCCAAGATTCAATGGAAAATCCTCCCAGGATACTGTGGAGAATCCTCTCAGAAGTCTGTAGAATACTCCCAGATTTCGGTAGAGAATACCTCCAGGATTCCGTAGAGAAAACTTGCAGAATTTTGAGGAAAATCTTTAGGGATCCTGGGGAGAATCCTCTCGGGATTCTGAGGAGAATGCTTTTAGGATTTCCAAGAGAATCCTTCCGGGATTCCGAAGAGAATCCTTTTAGGATTCCGAAGAGAACCTTTCAGGATTCGAGGGAGAATCCTTTCAGGATTCGAGGGAGAATCCTTTCAGGATTTGAAGGAAAATCCTTGCAGGATTCGAAGGAGAATCCTTTCAGGATTCTAGGGAGAATCCTTTCTGGATTCTAGGGAGAATCCTTTCAGGATTCTAGGGAGAATCCTTTCAGGATTCTAGGGAGAATCCTTTCAGGATTCTAGGGAGAATCCTTTCAGGATTCTAGGGAGAATCCTTTCAGGATTCTAGGGAGAATCCTTTCAGGATTTAGGGAGAATCCTTTCAGGATTCTAGGGAGAATCCTTTCAGGATTCTAGGAAGAATCCTTTCAGGATTCTAGGAAGAATCCTTTCAGGATTCTAGGGAGAATCCTTTCAGGATTCTAGGGAGAATCCTTTCAGGATTCTAGGGAGAATCCTTTCAGGATTCTAGGGAGAATCCTTTCAGGATTCTAGGGAGAATCCTTTCAGGATTCTAGGGAGAATCCTTTCAGGATTCTAGGGAGAATCCTTTCAGGATTCTAGGGAGAATCCTTTCAGGATTCTAGGGAGAATCCTTTCAGGATTCTAGGGAGAATCCTTTCAGGATTCTAGGGAGAATCCTTTCAGGATTCTAGGGAGAAGCCTTTCAGGATTCTAGGGAGAATCCTTTCAGGATTCTAGGAAGAATCCTTTCAGGATTCTAAGAAGAATCCTTTCAGGATTCTAGGAAGAATCCTTTCAGGATTCTAGGAAGAATCCTTTCAGGATTCTAGGAAGAATCCTTTCAGGATTCTAGGAAGAATCCTTTCAGGATTCTAGGAAGAATCCTTTCAGGATTCTAGGAAGAATCCTTTCAGGATTCTAGGAAGAATCCTTTCAGGATTCTAGGGAGAATTCTTTCAGGATTCTAGGGAGAATTCTTTCAGGATTCTAGGGAGAATCCTTTCAGGATTCTAGGGAGAATCCTTTCAGGATTCTAGGGAGAATCCTTTCAGGATTCTAGGGAGAAACCTTTCAGGATTCTAGGGAGAAACCTTTCAGGATTCTAGGGCGAATCTTTTCAGGATTCTAGGGAGAATCCTTTGAGGATTCTAGGGAAAATCCTTTCAGATTTCTATGGAAAATTCTTTTAGAATTCTGTGGAGAATTCTTCCAGGATTCAGCGGAGAATCTTCCCAGGATCAGAATTATCCCAGGTTTCTGTAAAAAATCCTCCTGAATACTGTGGAGAATTCTCTCAGGACTCTGTGGGCAATCCTGACAGAATTCTGCGGAGAATCCTTCCAGGATTTTGCGGAGAAATCTCTCAGGATTCCGTGGAGAATCCTCTCAGTATTCTGTGGTAATTCTCTCCGAATTCTATGGAGAATCCTCTCAGCATTCTGATGAGAATCCTATCAGGATGCGGAGGTTAATCCTCTCAGAATCGTAAGGAGATTCGCATCAGGATTCTTAGGAAAATCTTCTCAGAATTCTGTGAGAATCCTAAGGAAAATCCTCTTAGCATTCATTTATTTATTTGTATTCACATCAGCAGGATTCTGTGGAGAATCCTTTCAGGATTCTGTGGAGAATTTTCTCAGGGTTCTGTGGAGAAGCCTCTCAGGATTCTGAGGAGAATCATCTTGGGATTGATTCTGTGAGGAATCCTCAAGATTCTGTGGAGAATCTTCTCAGGATTCTGCGGAGAATTCTCTCAGGATTCTGCTGAGCAACCTCTCGGGATTCTGTGTAGATGGATTTTGTGAGGAATCGTCTCAGGTTTCTGTGGAAAATTCTCCCAGGATATTAAGGAGAATTCTCACAATCAAAATCTCTCAGGATTTTAAGGAGAATTTTCTCAGGATTCTTTGTATTTATTTATTTATTTATTGAGAATCCTCTTAGGATTCTGTGGAGAATCCTTTAAGGATTTTGTGGTGAATCGTCTCAAGCGGAGAATCCTCTCTGAACTCTGAGAAAAATTCTCTCAGGAATCTGAGAAAAATCCTCTCCGGATTCTGTGTAGAATCCTCTGAGGATTTTGTGGAGAATCCCAGGAGTCTGTGAAGAATTCTATGAGGGTTCTTTATATTTATTTTATTTATTGATAATCCTCTCAGGATGCTCTGAAGAATCTTCTCAAGATTCTGAGGAGAATCCTCACTGAATTATGAGCAAAATACTCTCAGGAATCTGAGAAAAATTCTCTCCAGATTTTCTGGAGAATCCTCTCAGGATTCTGAGGATTATCCTATCTGAATTCTGAGTAAAATCCTCCTTCGATTCTGAGAAAAATCTTCTCCGGATTCTGTGGAGAATCCTCTCAGGATTTTGTGGAGAATCGTATCTGGATTCTGTGAAGAATGCTGTCAGAGTTCTGTGGAGAATTTTTTCAGGATTTTAAGGAGAATTCTCTCAGGATTCTTTATATTTCTTTATATATCCTTAATGATACTGTACTGTAATAGGATCCCGTAATTTTGAAAATAAACTATTAAACTATTAAACTATTAAACTATTTATTTATTTATTAATCCTTTCAGGATTGTGTTGAGAATCCTCTCAGGACTTCCGAGATGATTCTGTGGCGAATTGTGGATGAGGATTTTATTGTCCGAGAAATACTGAGTTGTTGTGCATATAAATGGAAGCATGCCCTAACAAGTGCCACCTGTTTTTTCACCCGAAAAAGCGGAACTATGCTTCCAAAATGGAAAACCTGACAGGAACACTCAGAAGTAGAAGTTCCATTCGAGTAGGGGAAGCAACGACATCACAAGAAAACATCGCAACACGTGGTGTTTCTAGCTGCCGACTGCCGCTTTCCCCCTGCGTCCAGCAACGGAACATATCGAACGAAACAAGGAGGGTTCGATTCTGGGCGAGGAAGAACTTTTTACCCCTTTGTGTGCTTCGATAATCCACCGCATCGCACACACTTCTATCAAATGTGTGTGAGTGCGTTCGATCAAAATTGTCTGTCTGTCACCTTGGTCGTGTCTCACGTATCGCGGCACATGTGAATGCGCTGCGCACGTTGCATGTGTGAGTGATTGAGCGACGACGACGACCACGACTGGATTATGTTTATATTATTTTCAGCGCCTACTGCGATGATGCGGTATAGGGCAGTGCATGAGATTATCTCGTTCTCTTTCACTCTTACAGAAATTTTGTAAACAACAAGGCCACGAAACGTCAAAATCCCATACAAAATCAAAACAGTGCACACTGGGCCACGAGTGGGATCTAGCAAGTAAAAACCTCTAGCGTTTTGAGAGTGCATTTTTTTGAGTTGGTGTCTTCGGAGACTTGTACTTATTTTACCTGCACTTTTATGTGGTGTAGAAATTTAGTTGGTAATTTTGCCGCATAGGTGGCGCTGCGATACTAACTTTTTTGTTTTACGTCCTAGAAGTTTCCCGTCTTCTGCAAAGTTGAAGAGCGTGCAAAAATAAGAAAAGTCGCCGAGGACACCAAAGTTGTGTGACTTCAAATAACAAAGTTATACTAAAAATAGTAAAATTTACGTGAAAATCACGTTTTCATTACTATTTTGAATGTTATTTGCAAATTTATCAATTTTAACACTTCACACGTGTTAATCAAAGTAGCCTGCGCCTGATAATTCCAACTTTTTAATTTTTTGGGACATTTAAAATGGGTTCTTGGGCAAAATAGTAAAAACTACTATGATTTTTACTTGCAGTTTTTTCAAAGAGTTGCAAATTTCGGCAAAATTTGATGCTTGCTTTAAAATATACCACTTAAGACCTTTTAAATCTGAAAGTTTGCCGGAGGTATAATTTGGCGTTTTTGAGATATCTTGTTTTTAAATATTGATGTTTTTATACCTAAATTATTTTGAAAGAGAAGCAATTCTTTATTCCGGAGTTGTCCTGCCAGTAGATCCTCACGGGCCACTTTTCAATTAAGAGTTTTTTGTTGACCCAACTCCCTGATTACTTAAAATTGACGTTTTGTGTTCAATTGTTTTGCGCATTAATTTATTGAACCAACAGTGCTCATATATTTATTGGTCTATTGAAAGAATATGTATGAGCGACTCACGCAAGTGCAATCGTTATACCAATCCGTGTGGTCAATTATGATTTTCAGTTAACTCAACGTACGTACGTAAAAATGAATAAATTATTGGTTAAATTATAAAACAGTCCTCAGCTCAAGATGAGATTTTAATTCACGACTCTTATACAATAGGCAAGTGCTTTACTAATTATGTTTTTATTTTCATAATTTAATCAATATCAATCGAAACATATGTACGTTGAGTTAACTGAAAATCATTATTGATTCCACGTGTTGGTATACCAGAACTTTGCACTAAGTAATTCGCTCAGACAGGGTCAAAACCATTATATTTTTTTTCTTTTGATAGACCAATAAATATATGTGTACTGTTGATTCAATACATCAATACGCAAGGCAATTGAACACAAAACGTTAATTTTAAGTAATTAAGGCGTTGGGTAAACATAAAACTCTTAATTGAAAAGTGATCCGTGAGGATCTAATGACAGGACAACTCCGGAATAAAGAATGTCTTCTCTTTCAAAATAATTTAGGTTTAAAAACATCAATATTTAAAACAAGATATCTCAAAAACAGTAAATTATACCTCCGGCAAACTTTCAGATTTAATAGATCATGAGTGGTATATTTTGAAGCAAGCATCAAATTTTGCCGAAATTGCCGAAACTCTTTGAAAATAACTGCTGGTATAAATCATAGTAGTTTTTACTATTTTGACCAAAACCCCATTTTAAATGTCTCGAAAAATTGTAAAGTTGTTATCATCAGACGCAGGCTACTTTGATCTAAAATTGTGAAGTGTTAGAATTGATGATATTGCAAATAACATTCAAAATAGTAACAAAAACGTGATTTTCACGTAAATTTTACTATTTTTAGTATAACTTTGTTATTTGAAGTCACACAGCTTTGGTGTCTTCGGCGACTTTTCTTATTTTTGCACGCTCTACAACTTTGCAGAAGACGGGAAACCTCTAGGACGTAAAACAAAAAAGTTAGTATCGCAGCGCCACCTATGCGGCGAAATTACCAACTAAATTTCTACACCACATAAAAGTGCAGGTAAAATAAGTACAAGTCTCTGAAGACACCAACTCAAAAAAATGCACTCTCAAAACGCTAGAGGTTTTTACTTGCTAGATCCCGCTCGTGGCCCAGTGTGCAGTGCATTGCCCCATTGCGGTGGCGAGGCGATTGGGATTTTCGGTGATGGATGCATGGATAACTACCTACTAGATTGAGGAGGGGGAGTTGAGTGAGGTTCGCTTCAGTGCTTGTGTTGCACAAAGGAAGCAACAAAAAAAAAGACGACGAATTTGATGAGAAGGGCAAAAACCGACAAAAATGCATCATTTTCGATGGACGGACGGGAATTTGAGCTCCGCGTGTTTTTTAGCTGAGCTGCGTGGGCCGAGGATTATTACTTATTCAATTTAGGTGTCTTTTTTAGGTTGGAAAGAGGAGAAAAAGTCAGGTAATTTGCGACTTTCGGGAACAAACAACAATAAATTTCTGTGTGTGTTTGCGCAAAAAACTTTTCCATACAATTCACCACGCGACGCGATATGCAAAGGAATAGTGCACACAAACCCAAGCAGAAAAGTTTTAAAGGGGAATAAAAAGGGGCGAGACAAAAGCAAGAAAAAGAATGACACTTTTTTAAAAAGCTGAGCGAATGGTTTTTAAATTGAAATTCGAAAAGAAAAAAAAACGAAAAATAATTACTGGAAGTGGAAGCCGGACTTTGGCGAAATGGATAAAGTTATGATAAATGAGCAAAAATAACTACTTTCTCCAGTCTATCTGCTGGAAGGAACTCAGGGGAAAGACAAAAACTTACACAAATTTGCCGGTTCGCTTTCTCGTTGATGCTGCTCTACAGCTGGATTACGATACTCCCCTCGACAGAAGAACACTGTTGGAAACTTCTTTCGCTGCGATGGACACCTTGCACCACGATTGCCAATTAATTATCCTGGCCTGCTTTGACTAGGAGGAGGATGGAGCTTTCACACCTGGTCGCGCACTCAGTACACGATTCAAATCTGGACACAATGCCAACTAGGATATCACTTCCAACAACAAAATTCACTTTTTTTCCAAACCCCCTTATTGAACTTCTTCGCCACAAAAAATGATGACCGAGTCACTCGCGTCGACTCCGATTTCGGGGCGCCGCGGCGAAAGAAAACCACACTGCACCACCGAGTCGCGAAAATGAAAGCGAAAACGAGACCGGAAATCCCGCGGAAAACCACCAGAAAAACCTCGGCCTACTACAATCGCTGGGATGATTGAAAACTCTTCCGATGATGGAGAAAACACCGCACTTCGCGATAGAATCCGAATCAGAAAGGAAAAGGGGCAAATTTCCGAGCCACGCGCGCGTGTGTATCGACTGGGAAAAGTGTTTTCCGAAACTACTCACTGCTTTCCTGAAAAGATCGACGACAAAAGAACGAACGAGCGGCTGATGAATAGAGACGACGACTCTGTGCTTGAGTTGAGACTGACGACGACGACGGCGACTCTCCGAAACTGTGCAGACCACCGATGACAAATTTGCGTTTGTGTGCGAAGTGTTGTGTTGTGTATCCAAAAAGTGTCATCCAAACGCAACTACTGTATTGGCGTGTCTCCGACTCCAACACTTCTTCATCGCCAAACAGCAGGCCGTGCGCCGGCGGACATTGCATGCTTGATGATGCGCTGCGCGCACACACATTCATCCACCGGCGGCGACGATGGAACCGCCGCAACTCAAAAATCACGAACACGATAAAAAACTAATCACGCACACCTACATGCAAATCCATATGATAAATCGGGCTATCCCGGCGCCGACATCAGTGGGCAAAATTGCGGGAGCAAACCAAAATATCTAGATGTAAGTCGTCGATTAGGGGGATTAATGTTGTCTAAAATCTTCACGCAATCAATAATCTCAATACTTTGATATTATAATTTCGTTCCGTATTAAAAGCGTCAATACAAAAACCAAATTTTATTTGTTGAATCGACAAAAATGTCTCTGACGATCCGTTTCACCTTAAAACCGAACCACACACACATAGCACACACACAACTACGGATATACATCGCAGCGAAGCAAGCCATGTGCGCCGGCGGTCCATCGAGAATCGAAGCAGCCGCCGCCGGTGGTGGCGGCGAATTCGATAATCATCGGCATCATTGTACAGTCGGGTCTCCTATTAAACGCTGCCTCCACTTACGTCCATCGCGTTTTCCAGTCGGTCTTCTGACCAATTAGTCCATTTTTTGTATGTGATGAGTCTATATAGTAAGCACTAACTGCCCTAAAAAATAAGCTGGATTGGATGCAAAACAGCTGCGAATTTGAGGTGGGCGTTAAGTGAGCGGCAGCGTCTAATACAAGACTCGACTGTATGGAGGATGCTCGCCGCCTGTCGCCGTCAGTCATCATCCGAAGCCGACTGAACCGAGTTTTGGGTTTGACGCCGCCCGTGCCGGTCGTCCCATGGACGTCGCGACGCAGTGATCGACAAAATGCATCCGCGCTCCGCGGCATTCGGAAAATCAATGACGTGCGGTTTTGAGGCGTCACAGTGGGGCAGAAATGTCAGAATTGTGGATAAAATAACTATCTTGTGTATTTAATTTTTCTTGAATATACCGCATTTAGTTCACCACTGGACTGCGCACAGAGTCTTCATAAGTGCGAAAACGTAAATAAAACTGCGCGATTGCATCAAATCATTCGATGTATGCTGAGTAAGTGCTCCGAAGACACCAACACAGACAAACAGACGTATCACTTAGAACAAAATGCGATAAAAATCATCGTCACGAAAACATCATCGCCCAATGCTAATTACGCTGTGGTTCGCAAATCCACTGAGTAGATGGCGGTAGTGAGCAAACGTCAAACAGGAGCAAAAACGATGCGAGCGCTATGAGCAAGCGATTTGCGAACTACGGAATATTTGAATAGTCAGTTAAAAAGGGAAACGATGGGATGTGAGTAGAGTAAGACGTCTGTTTGTCTGTGACACCAAGTTGATTGGATGCAATCGCGCACTTCTATTTGCGTTTTCGTGAAAACTAGTGCGATAGTCCAGTGGTGAACTAAATGCGCTATATTAAGTGGATCTTCTTGAAGGCGAAGCATAAAATCATTCAACCATTTTTGAAGGTGTCTTTTTAGGATGACGATGAAACTAGATAAATGTTGGAATGAACGAATATCAAACAATAGGGCACTGCAAGTCGTGGTTGCTAAGGTAAATTTTGACGTATCGTGGCCTTCTTTTTAGATAGACTGTTCAGATTTCTGACTTCTCCAATCTCGACTGCTTTTCGTGGAGTAGGGTAACCAATATAATTTGGACCCCATATATTTTGGACCCCCTGGGTCGTATTATCACAACTTACACATATTTAATGAAGAGATGACGTAAAATTTTAGAATCAAACGCTAAATTAGATTGCTCTACACGGGTAGCAATCATTTCCTCACTGGAAATATAATTATTTGCCTTGAAATTAAATTTTATCAATCTGGTCATCCATGCGAGTGTCGCAACATGTTTACAAAAAGAGATTGCGGTGCTGAGGAAACTTGCAGATGTAAACAAAAACGTTTATCATTCTAGCGTATTAAATTCGCAAAGTTCGTCTAATCAGCCTATGTCAATTAAGTAATTAGGATGTGATCCAACTTATTGAAGTGGCAGATTCTTCGAAAATTAACGGGTTTAAACACCGTGTGTCCAAAATATATATTTAAGAGGGTCTAAAATGTATTGGGGTGTCCAAAACAGTGTAAACTGATGCTTTAAAAATCAGTCATTTTCATCAAATATTCTGCCAGAAAAGACCTTTGTATACTTTTAACGGGCAGCGGAGGCTTTCACGATCATACTAACATCATCATTATGTGTAATACCATCTGAATCAGTTTGATTTTGACTTAAATTCAAACTAATGTCCTCTAGGGGTCCAAAATTCGACCGTTACCCTATTTGATTTAGTTAAAAAAAAGTAGGGTTCACGTGCGTGAGACCTCCAGGAGGTCCTTCTGGAATTCCATCCTCCAAGAAATCCTTCACGGTTTCTCCACAAACTTGTTCCAGAACTCCTCCACGAGTTTCTTCTGAGGGAATTCTTGATAAGATTCTTCCAGGTCCTGGCATGTGGTTTCTCCACAAATTTATTCTTAAACCTCTCTAGGGTTTTCTTCTGTAGTTCCTCAGGACGCTTCATCTGAGATTTCTTTTAGAGTTCCATTAGAAGTTCCCTCTGGCACGGTAAAGGCTGGGTATGCTGCGCAATTCAGATCTCATTGTGATCAACTCTGCCCACTCCACCGGCCGGAAAATATGAGCAACCTTAGGAAAGATCGGGTAACCAACCCCGGTTGGAACTTTGGTCATAGGCTAACAGGGAAGGGGGAGTTTACTTCGGCAAACCTGAGCGTCTATTCTCCAGGAGGAGCGATTCACAACAGCTGTTGGCGACTACGCGCCAGCGCGCCTCTATGGTATGGATCTCTACAAAAATCCGATGGATGTACCCCTCGCCGATAGGTACGGTATGGACAGATGGACTGGAATGACAGTGCGGTAAGTCTATATTGTTCGTATGCAGGAGAGAATGCAAAAATGTGCAAATCACGATAGCAATATTGATTACGTTTAGCATACAAAGTTGTTAAATTTCACAGTGAATTAGAATCATAGAATTAATTGTTAAAACAGAACTAGATTACGAATTGTGTTAAGGTAATATCATGCAGTGATGTGGGTGATAATTCTTTCTAATTTAACATGTGTATTGCCAGGAATTCGCCTATCGAAATCGTTCTAAAGCATTCAAATCCTACATTACTGAATTGAACTTACGGACTAGAGTGGTAAACTTACTATTAGCTAAAAACACATACAAAACCTTAATCTATCTTAAATGTTACATTTAATTATTGGCAAGACAAAGTTTGCCGGGACAGCTAGTAAGAAATAAATCCACTTCAAAAAGCGGATCTTCTTGAAGGCGAAAATTAGAGAACGAAACTTAACTAATTTTAATGGTGACTTTAAAATTTCTACAGCTTTCGGACTGAGAAAACTTTTGACAGCTTTTCGTGGATTATTTAATAAACTTAAAAGGGGTTTGCATGCGTGGGACCTCCAGGGTGTCCTTCTGGGATTCCACAGGAATTCCATGCGGAATTCCTCCAAGAAAACCTTTGGGGTTCCTCCACAAATTTGTCCCAGTACTCCTCCACGAGTTTCTCCTGAGATTCCCAGGGAGTTTAATTAGGATTCCTCCAGGAAATACATCTCAGAGATTTTTTCTGGGATATCTTGAAGAATACCTTCTGAAATTCAGAATCACTTCGGCAGCGTGCCGACATTTACGTCGTCGTCGTCGTGCCAAAAATTCGCGACTATCAAGTTGATGCTTTTGTTTGCGGTTTCCCGAAAGTAATGCCGCTTGTAAATACTACACAGGATCAAATATTTTACCAAAAACAAATCAATGCTCAAACATCTGGTTTGACTCAATCGAATTTAAATTAGCATCAACGAAGCGAAGAATCTACCTTATGCCCTCCATCATTCGAAAGATGTTGGCGCGTCGATCGTTGCACGCTAATGATTTTCCGGTGGGTTGAAGGCGTTTGATAACGAATAAAATGCACCAACACCCGATTTTTTATTGTTTGTTCAGTGCATATTTGGGCAAGATTGGACTATTTTACATAAAGTGATTCTTGTAATATGCCTGCCATTTTGTACTGGTATTATCAATGCAGTCGAAACTCGGTATTTGATGCGAGCGAAAATCGGTTGTTTTTCATAATCCTGGGACTTAACTTTGGAAGTGGTGCGCCGTGTAGTTCATCTGGACCGCTAAATAGCGCGAGATGAAAAAAAACTATTTTTGTTCGCATCATATTCCGGATTTCGATTGGGTTGATAATATTATTTATTAAATACCGGTAAAAAATTGTAGAATTAGCCCGAATTAAAATACACCAAAATACATTTAAAATGAAAATAAAAACAATGTCCCGACCAACGTCGTACTGCCGTACGCACGTTCCCTCTCAACTCCCACGTTACGTTGAGCGCATAGTGGCTGAGGTGCGATGCAAAGAGATAAGAGATCGGATAAGCGTCGAAGCACACTCTGTGGAAACTATATGCAGAACGCATGAACCGCACATAGTAGATGAGTTGTGATGAGTGCGGAGATGCGATGGAGCTGCTTCGACGCATGTGAACGCAAGAGAATGCTTGTCGGGTATGGATTTTATGATTCCGTTCGTTGTGTATGTAAGGCAATGCGGATTTAATGTGTTGGGAATGCTAGTAGGTAATATAAAATGCGTTAATATGTTGTTGTTTTTGAACATAACTCAATGCTTTTTCACATGACATGCATTTTGATGGACCAGACGTAATAAAAAATTATCATACTGTCTATCGATCACCATGTAAAATAACATATTTCATTGCATATAAAATAGTATTCCATCATATCGTTTAAGTATTTTACAGCATAATTTTGTTATTATATGTGTATAAGAAAACATTTTATTTTCTCTGTTCGGGATTTGAATCAAGTGATCAATGTTTGATATGGTCGTTTGTTATTCATGCATGTTATGTGCATGTTATTCATGTGCAAGTTAGAAAGTTTAAGGTTTTATGGTATTCAACTTGCTAAATTGCTAAAAGGATTCTTTTAGCAGGTTGCAAAGTTCTGCTTTTTTCTTTGTTAGGCAAAACTATATCTCTTAGAGCACCTTTACCGGTGCGCGACTAAACTAAATTACATAGCGCAGTATCATAGCGCTATACCTTATCGGGGGCTACTAACCGGGCTAGTAAAATAGCAGCGAGGCTTTCGGGAAACATCGAGCGCACAAATTTAGGCGCCCGATAGTTGCGCAGGAAACGATTGCTATTTCATATGTGTCAAAAGTGTTGTGTTCTTTTTATTTGTTTGTTTCGAACAAAACGCACCAGTGGTAAGCAACACATTTTGTAAACACTTGCAGTTAGAGAAAATCTGCTGCGAATATCACAAGCGAAAATGTCCAGGTGTACCCGTCGCAGCGTTCGGGTGAGTGAAGTGCTGGAAGAATAAAAAGAAAATATCACTCCCAAACGGAAGGGACAGCCTCCACGAAGGAAGCACGACACCGCAATAGAGGAGGAGGAGTGGAAGCCTATCCACCAAAGCGGGGCAGAGTACGACCACCGAAAGAATCACCGGAGGACAAGCCGGAAGATATGAGTGTCACAGCTGTGGGATGTCTCCCGGGGCGTGAGCGAGAAACGGAAAATCTTGCTCAGCATGTCGAGGGGATTTCGGTGAATAATGGTTCGGGAACTGTGTAGATCACTGGTTCCTCCGCAAATACCTACGGGAATTCCTCCGGGGATTCCTCCAGAAACTCCTCCGAGAATTCCTCCAAGAATTCCGTCGGTAATTCCTCCAAGAATTCCTTCGG
Source organism: Aedes albopictus (assembly GCF_035046485.1). NCBI lineage: Eukaryota > Metazoa > Arthropoda > Insecta > Diptera > Culicidae > Aedes > Aedes albopictus. Next base: position 250,934,428 of record NC_085136.1, read on the forward strand.
GAATTCCTCCGAGAATTCCTCTAGGAATTCCTCCGGGAATCCCTCCAGAAATTCCTCCGGGAATTCCTCCAGAAATTCCTCCGAGGATTCCTCCGGGAATTCCTCCGGGAACTCCTCCGGGAATTCCTCCAGGAATTCCTCCGGGGATTCATTCAGGAATTCCTCCGGGGATTCATTCAGGAATTCTTCCGGGGATTCATTCAGGAATTCCTCCGGGGATTCATTCAGGAATCCCTCCGGGGAATTATCCAGGGATTCCTCCGGGGAATTTTCCAGGAATTCCTCCGGGGAATTTTCCAAGAATTCTTCCGGAGGATCCTCAAGAAATTCCTCCGGGAAACCCGACAGCATTTTCTCCTTGGATTCCTCAATAAACTCCTCAAAGAGTTCCTCCAGGAATTTCTTCGGGAATTTCTTCAGGCATCCCTCCGGAGATTAATATAGAAATCGATCCGGGTATTTCTCTTGGGATTTCTCCAGGAATTCTTCCAGAGATTCCTGTAGCAATTGATCCTGTGATTCATTAAGGAACTTCTCCGGGAATTTCTTCAGAAATTCCTTTTGTAATATTTCTAGAGTTCTTTTACGATTCCTTCTTTAATTTCTTCTGGCATTCCTGCAAGAGTTCGTTCAGGAATTCCTCCGGAAATTTCTCCAGCAATTCTTCCGGTTATTACTACGGGGATTATTGCAGGATTGCTCAAGAATTTATCCGGGGATTAATCCGGAAGTTCCTCCGGAAATTTCATATAAAATTTCTGTGGAGATTCCTCCTAGAATTCCTTCAAAGATTCCCTTAGAAATTCATCCGTAAATTCCTCAGGTGAATTCCCGGAGGAATTTCCCTAAAGATTTCCTGGAGAAATCTTCAGGGAATATTGGGAAGGAATTCCTGGAAAAAAAAATCCACGGAGGAATTTCCTGAAGGAACATCCGAATAAATTTCTGAATGAATCCCCGGAGGAATTTCTGGAGAAAATCCTAATGAAATTCCTGGAGAAATTATTGGAAAAATTCCCGGAGGAATTCTCGGCGGAATTCCTGGAGGAATTCTTGGAGGAATCCTCGGTGAAATTCCTGGTGAAATCCTCGGAGGAGTTCCCGGAGAAATTCCTGGAGGAATTCCCGGAGGAATTACTTGAAGGAATTCCCGGAGGTATTCCTTGAGGAATTCCCGGAGGTATTCCTTGAGGAATTCCCGGAGAATCCTGGAGGAATTCCCGGAGGAATTCCTGGAGGAGTAAAAATTCATGCTAGAATTTCAGAGGAAATCCCAGAAGAAATTCTTCCATAATATGTTTCCAAAATATTTTGTTTATACCGCAACAGTATTTGGCAACGACCGGTACGCAATCCGGTAACTAAATATAGTAGCGACCGGTGTGGAAATGAGTAACTAAACTAAAATGACAACTCTGTGGGCAATCATTTTACTCGCCCGGATAGTAGCCCCCGGTAAACTTGCTCTTAAGGTGTCATGATGCATCACTATTCTTTCAAACGAATCATTGATTTTTTGCTTTTCAATGATTGTTTGCCACGCGTTTTTGAAGTGATAAAAAACTGTAAATTCTGCAGCCACGGAGCAGAAAAAATATCATCGCAATCACTGCGAGTGAGCATATAGGATGATACTTTTTCATACGGATATTCGTTTTGCTGGCAGAAAAATATCACTTTGAAATTTCGACCCACATATCCAACATGGCTGCCGATGCTGATGATGCCGTAAAAAGCCTTAACGAAAGTGTGTGACATCAATTTCGATTGATACTCTTTTACCTAATATAAGAACTGTATCGTTAATTATGAGTACACCTGAAAATTGCTATATCTGAAAATGTTTTATTTGTTTTGTAAATTAAATTCAATTACATTGTTTATTGACCATCAAAAAAGCCCATGGTATCATTTTATATTTAATTTTTCGTGGATCTTGCCAGCTCTCGCACCTTCTTCTTGGTGTTCTTCATAAGGTTTTGGACAACCGTTCCGTCGATGGTTTTGCTTGGGTTGGCCCAGTTTTTTTTGAATTTGATGACGTCCTCTGCTCCTCTATCCTTTTGCCGTAGTTTCCCTTTCATCAAAGCCAAATACTTCTTAATGTGCCTAAATTCCGGGCAATTTGAAGGGTTCATTGCCTTTGCCACAAATCGGACATTGTTTTCTTCATACCAGTCAAAGGTGTCACGCGCATAGTGGCAGGATGCCAAATCCGATCAAAATAATGTAGGACCTTTGTGCTTTCAGATGAGTGGCAGAATTGGTTTCTGGAGGCATTCCTTCCGGTATATTTCGACGTTCATACTTGGGACGGTTAAGAAAGGTGACGATTTCATACCACTTTGACAAATTGCTTGCCAAACTAATACTAACACTTTTTTGCAAAAAATCGATTTCTCAGAATTCGGAACATCAGTACCACGCTTCACAGTGACAAACTGTGCCCCTGGAAGTGCCTTGTTGTCCAATATGACATACGTTTCATCATCCATGATTATGCACTTGTAATTTTTGCTCAAAACATCGTCGTACAGTTTCCGAGCCCGAGTTTTCACATAATCCACCAGAATTTGACTGTTTTTGGACATTTCTGTTTTGGGTAAGTCTTCAGGGAATTACGCTCCTTGGCGCGGTGCGCTGAACCATACCAATAGTCGTTCCACACTTTTTTGTGCAATCTATGATGAATACCTCCTTTTTTCTTTTGAAGATTTTGCAAACTTTGCTGTCCAAATTTGATTTGGACGCACCTGGTTTTCGGTCGCGTTCGGGTGAGTCTATCAGTGTGTTATGCATACCGAATCGTTTGACAGCATTTTGGACAGAAAAAACGCTAACACCTTAAACTTTTGCTTATTTTCTTAGCGATAATCATTTTTCATAGCAGTACCTGGTCACATTCGATTTTCGCTTCTCATCCGTAAACACTCGCGTTGCTGCACTGGAGGAAAAATTTTAACTTTTAATGACACATAAACACACAGCAGTTGTCAAAATAAGACTTATTATTTTTAATACAGGGCCTCAAAGGTGTACTCATAACTAACGATACAGTCCTTATGATGAATATTGTGTACTTATTAGAGACATCTTTTCTCGTAGATATCGCCGAAAATTTTGTAATAAAAAAACCTATACCCTTAATAATGCATACTTGCCAAATTTTTGTTTCTTTTTGCCGAGGTCAGCACAATCAAGTTATGTTTTAATGCCGAAAATCAGTATATCAGTCTCATATTGATTTAAATTGAAATCAACACTCAGATAGCCCAGTTCGGAAAGTAAAAATATATGTATACATAAAGACATCGCTCACGCGGATATAATTACATGTTATACATTCTTTTCTCAAATAATTAATTCAATAATCTCAATCTTGTACAGTTACACCAGATTTTTTTAAACTTTTTGCTATTGCAACAGGATCAAAACTGACTAAGTTATAGCCAAAAAAAAAAACGGCCCGCGCAAAACAAAAAGCGGGTGCATTTTATCTTTCCGCTCTTATAGATGAAACGATCATTTCACTACCCACATCCAAAGCCCACTCCCACAATCCACGCTTCAACATACAAGCGACTTCATCGCTCAAATCACGCGAGTCGTTGATGCGCACGAAATAGGCGAAAAAGGATGTGAAAACAACATGCGCACCCTCATTGAAAACCTCATGCACTATGGCCTATCAAACTTCTCTCTTCTCATCTCATAACTTATCGTATCCGATCGCATCTCACCTTACCCACTATGGTCACAGCCTTAGTGGCTTCGTTTTTGTGTGCCAACAAATTATACGAGGTTTCGCATTTGAACGGTTTCCCTGCGTTTCCACAGAGGATGAATAATGAAACACTAATTTCTTTCTCAGCATCATCAACAATTTTCTACCTGCTGCAAAACCAGTGGGGTGACACGGCTGTCAAACTCGGTACATCGCCGCTTCACCCAACATCATTTTTGATACGGCGCGTTTTGGTACCCACTTTCTGGTCGGTTTACCCTAACTTGCTCCTGATTTTCGGGTGTGTGGCTCGTGTGTTGCTAGTGCTTATTTCAGAAATTACACATTTCAAACGAAGTCGTTGTTTTTGATTATTGTTTCTCTTTCCTTATCACTTTGCACGATATTATATGTAGCAGCGAAGCAGTGTCGATGTTTCCAGCGCATTTTTTCCATGAATTAAGGTTGAAGGATTCGTAATCTTGTTTTGGATGTCTTCTTCATCTTTTTGTTCTTAGTTTTATTTAATAATCATTGATTTGTTTTGTGTTTGTGAATCTGCTTAGTTGTGTGTGTGGCACAAAAACACGTGTTCCGTTTTACGATACCATTCCATGCGTGATAAGTATTGTAATTCGGTACATATAATTTCAAATTAATTAAAGATAAATTAAAATATCAATTTTACAACACACCCAATCTTCTTTTAAATAATTAAAAAAAGTTAAACACGTACATTTTTGTATTTTTTTTTAAATTTAGATGTTTTAAAAAATATTAGGTTTGATCATTGGTTTGGCGATTGTATATTTTTTCGCTCAGTCATCGTTGGACATAGAAAAGGATGAAGTTTTTCCTTTCTTTCAACTAAAGACAGGTGAGTCTGATCTCAGGATGCGGTCTAAGCTAATTAAAAAACTTTTTATATTAATTCAGAGGAAATCCAAAACCAAGAATTGCAGAACAAATGGAGAGCTAAATTGTCTATATTTAGTTCTATCTGACTAGATTTTCAAACTCCAAGGAGAAAACTAAAAAAAAAAAGTTGTCATGTTTTCTTCAGAAATTTTGACAGCTTTTTAAATATGGTTCGAAATGCCGTGGCTCTACAGAAGCGTCACGTTTTTTCCATGCTTTCCATCTACGAACTACTTTACGTAATATTTATAGCAGATTCATTACTTGTCTCTCTAGCGATACCAGAGCACATTTTGCCCTCCTCTGTCCATTTGCCGATCACCGTGCACATACTATATACGCTACTGCTAATTAAGAGGGGGCAACATGCGCTCTGGAGCCGCTAGTGACTCGTCCCACTCTATTGCAAAATATTCATGAAGTAGAAACTACTTCACCTCTTGACATGTCTCCCGAATCCGTTTCTGTGACAGCAAAATCCTCAATCTAACGTTCACAATAACTTGTTGCAAACTCAGCCCGTCTAGCTCCAACGTTTCGTTCGCAGTACCAAATTTCATGGTTTTCATTTTCAGGCAATAAATGATTTTCTCCAACAATATTTCAACTCACTTTAAAATCACGCTCAGGCTGTGCAATGTTTGTTTACAAAGTATCGCAAGGGAGAAACGAGAAACGCGAATCGCAAGATTGAATGAGCATATCAGCTGACAAACAAGGTTGCCAATTTGGGAAATATGTTCATTTGAACGAAACATTCTGATGCTTCGTAGGCCATTTTTTCATGCATATGATCCCGCATAGAAAAAAACAGTATGACATACACTTCCAACAATAAATTTGCTCCAAACGGTAAGGTTGCATCATCTTTTCACGAGCACAAATCTGGAAATCCAACACCAGCTTCAGTTTGTAATGACTACTCAATATAATATTTACTGCGAGTAAGCAAAACTAAACTTATCAACCAGACGTGATAAATCTGGAGACCCATCAATCTCCAGATTTATCCTCCGCCTTCTCATAACATAGGTATGTTTGTACATGCCACACGCCACATGCCAACTGTGGTTAATGAATACGACATCATCAGTCGAAAAAGTATGCTCTTATTTGACCTTCAAGCTCCCTTGCCGACTTTTTCGGTTTTCATTTTTGGGACATATAACTTCCTAAACTAGAAACATTTCATCTCAATCTGAAAGTCACGATCAAGCTGCACAAAGTTTGTTTACAAAATAATCGAACAAAATGTAGGCGAATGAAAATATCAGCTGATGAGCAATGTTGCCAAATCAGGGCAAATGACGAAGCAATTAAAAATTTGTTGCTTTTTGTATGAATGTTTTCGAAGCATTTAAACGAATTAAAATGCTCAACTGTAATGGTTCTATAATATACAATTAAATCAGATGACACGTTTAATTTTTAAGCCATTTTTTCACAGTTTTCGAAGTAACTTTATAAAATTGGTTTAAAATATCAGAACATTGAACTGGCAACTTCACATTGATGATGCTTTTCTGGCTCGGTCGTAGTGCATGTACCGTCTGGAGTGTGGCTGTGCTGGCGTAGTGAGTGTGCTGCTCGCAGTACGCATATTATTGTGCTGATTCACAAAGTTTGAATCGAACGCATATATCTTGATCTTATCGCTTAGTGCGCGGTTGTTTTTTCACGGTTTTCTCAATCGCGCGATTTAACTGGAATGACGATACAATGTTCTAGTTTGATTCCCGGTATTGATTTTTTAAAAGCAGTTTCTACTGTAACGAGGTGCTCGGGGGACAAAAAGTTGGTGTTGTTTTGCGTGAAAATAACTGCTGAGTGCCATGAATGCATTTAAAAACTACGGAAATGAATAGAATAGTGATTTTTTCTTTGAAAAAGATTTGAGTGTCGGTTTTTTTGAGGATTCGATGAGAATGTGTGCGTGCCATAAGCCAGTGTCAAGTTGGTAGTGGTGATAGCAGCCAAGAAATATTTTTGTGGATTTTAGCAGATTTCTGTGATTTGAAGGCATTTTCGAAGGAAAATCCCATGAAAAATTATTGGTATTTTTTCCTGCTATCTACTGAATATATGCAGGTGAAGGTAAGTTCACGTTTATTTCATAAAAAAGGCAAAAATAGCTTTTCAAGTAAAAGAAGACAAACAAGAAGCAGACAGTCATCGTCATTGACTGAATCAATTACAAATCCTTCAACCTTAAGCAATCAAAACAAAAACATTGGACGCCATGTTGCATTGAATGCTGGGTAGATGATTCTGGCCCTTCGTCATCCCCCTGTGCAAAACATTCCCACATCATCCTCGCGCTTCTTTTATTTCGCCATTTTTCGTTTTGCATGCAACAGGAACCCACAATGCCGCGGATGCTTGCAAACAAACTGCTCTCGCTGCTTTGCTTTTACCAATCAGAGAAAATTTCTTCAGAGTGATGCTCTGGAGTGGGCTCACTACAGTGTACACGCGCGTGTGGTGATCCCACAAGTAGGTTGGCGTGAGAGAACTGAGGTGCGCAGAAAGTATATTTCTCTTGAGTGGTGAGTTCAGTTTCGCTCTATGGCTTTGCTTTACCGGCACTCTCGCGCACTGAATAGTTTCAACTACCAGTGAAAACATTCTCTTTGTCTCCCGGGTGATACGGTACATGCATCCTCAGAGAGGCTGGTTCTCTCGCTCGTCAGTGCCGAACTCTAGTGAAATGCCATCACTGATTCAGATATTACTTTAGGAGTTCTGTAGCCCCCTGGGCTATGCTCAGTGGAAAAGGGGTATCTCCAGGGTCGGAATGAGGGGGAACCGGTATATAACACTCACCAAAACTCAACCTTCCATTTCCAGCGGGAACCCCAAGCAACACACATGTTATATAAAAGATACGACAGCGCAAGTTTTGGTTGTATAGAAGTTTATTTTACGGTATTTTAACACAATGTTAGAATTACGTAAAATAAACTTCTATACAACCAAAACTTGCGCTGTCGTAACTCTATTATAACATGTGTGTTGCTTGGGACTCGCATTAGAGCATATCCACAGATATGCTTTAGTTTGGTGGCAACTCATTAAGGGAAACTTGACTCAAAGGCCACACTGCCAATACAATTCTGAACGAAACGCAAAGAGAGAGAGGTATGAAGACTCAATTGGGTTTTTAAATTAAGAAAAACTCAATGATTTTTTATTTTTAAACAAAAGAGCACCTTTTTCTGAGCCGCTATGTTTTTTTTTCAGATTTTTAGAACTTTATTTTGGTATCTAAAATCAATTTCAAAGAGATTTTTTGAAATCACCTTTTGACAGCTGGGCAACTGCTTGACAGCTCCGCTCAGTACAAACTGCGACGAGGGGTGATTCGACAAATCGCTCACATACAAATTTCAAATTGATTTTTAAATAGGTTCCCGGGCACCAAAATTGATGAAAATTAGGATTTCGGCTCAGTTTGGCATGCAGATTCAGAATATGGAATTATCTCAACACCACTAAAGAAGCCAATTCGAGTCCGAACTGAACGACACAAAAACAAAACTAATAGTGAATGTTTCAACTTTTTGAATGAACTTACACAACAACCAGAATTTACGTGCACATCTTATATTACAAATATTTACAAAAGTTTGGTTGGAAATTGGCCATGGCTTATCTAAAACTATTGTGACGTCACATTTTAATACTACTACTTGCGGTTTTTGACACTGGTTGGAACACTGCGGGCTAGTGGCTGATGGCTTCGGATCGTGGTGTGTACCGACGAGCTGTCAGGTTGATGGAACTAATCGTGTGGAAATCCGGGACGGCTGGCAACTTGGAGTTCTCGCCGGGTGACTATCGGGACCCCAGATGACGTCAATGAGTCCTAGTCACTTGTCATATGACATTTATCACTTTAGACCAATGGTGGAGCTTATCCGTCGCTATACGGTCCACGGATTTGCCGGAGTACGACCAGCGCAGCGATCAACCGATGTCCGAGGCTCAGTCTCCGAGGATCCTTGGTATGCCAATCAACGACAAGATGGCTTCCTTGCCGGCGATTCAAAGGATCACCGATACTCCTTTGTGTCTACATAATACATGAATAATAGTTGGAGTATATTACCTTGGTATTCAGATACGTTGCCGTTGGAAAGGGTTGGGATTGTGAGAGTGGGAGAGTTTTTAATGAGCCATTTTACGAGACGTTTCGGATCAGCTGATCGCTCATTTAATGAATGAAAATTTGACAGGAGATTGCGCCCAAGCCCGTGAGCGTTAATATCAATATCAACACTGTTGTCGTTTCGTAAAATAGACTATTCTCACTCTAAGCATGGTGAGCATAGCTCAGGGTTGTATCTTAGGGTTAATAATTCCTGTTTATTTGTGATGAAGTCACAAGGCTAATTCTGGAACCATCGGTTCCAGTTCCTGGATTCCTTTAAAATTCCTTCCGAAATTAATCTAGAAATATATTCCGAGATTCCTCTAGGAATTCTTTTAAGAATGTCCCCAGCAATTTTTCCTAAGATTCAACCAAGAATTTCTTCCGTGGTTTTTCACAAATTTATTCTAGGATTCATCCGGGAGCTCCATCTTAGATTCTTTTTAGGGGGTTCCTTCAGAAGCTCCCTCTGGGATCGCTTCTGAGATTCTTAAAGAGTTCCAGCTGAGGTTTCTTCAGGGACACCTTTCAGGATTCCTTAGAGATTCTTTTTGGGACTTCAAGGGATTGCTTCCGGGATTTCTCAAAGAGTTCCGAGAACCCTCCATGCATTCCATTCGAAATTCTCCAAATACAGTAGACGTTTGATAACTGCAACATGTTTATGTTTCACTTAGCGAACGAAATTCGGTAACTGCAACGACTGACAGATGTCAACAGGTTGTCAAACGACAAAAAATAACCGTGAACGTGATCCGACTGTTCATTTGGGCTAACATGGCGCACCATTTTGACGTTTGGCGGTGCGATAACTGCAAATTTGTTGCACTTACCGGACTTGCAGCTAAAAGCATTGCAGTTAAACCATTTGCACCGACCGAACGTCTACTGTAATTTATTTTGGAATTACATTATTCATAAGTTTTCATTTTTATTTCTGTGAATATTGCGAAACTCAGTGGAACGATCCGTTCCTTGCCATCTAAGCAAACCAAGAAGAATTACTTGACATGATACGGGACCTCGCACGATGCTTGTTGTCATCGACGCTTGCTATATCTACAGGGAAGGACACCAAAAGGGAATGTCACTAATCTTTGTTCACACCCCACAATTTCCAGAAGGTTTTGTATTCTTATTTATTTACTTCCAGAAAATATTCCTGGAGATTTCAGTTATTTCACCTGGATTTTTTTCTGGAATTCATCCAGAAGTTCTTTCGGGGATTGCTAGAAAAATTTCTTCAGAGATTTCTCCTTCTTCTTCTTCTTCTTCTTTTATGGCTCTACGTCCGCACTGGGACTTGGCCTGCCTCACTTCAACTTAGTGTTCTTTGGGCACTTCCACAGTTATTAATTGAAGGGCTTTCTTTGCCTGCCATTGCATGAACTTATACATTGTGTGGCAAGGACAATGATACACTATGCCCAGGAAATCGAGAAAATTTTCCCGAACGGAACGGGAATCGAACCCGCCGTCTCCGGATTGGCGATCCATAGCCTTAACCACTAGGCTAACTGGAGACCCAGAGATTCCTCCAGAAACTTCTTTAAAAATTCTGTCAGGGATTTCCTCCAGGGATTCCATGCCCGATTCTTCTCGGAATATCTGGGATTTCTTCAAAAATGCTGTGTGAGATCCTGCCAGGAATCCTGCAGGAACTTCTTTCAGTATTCCTTCCAAAAGTTCTCCATGATTCCTCCAGGAGTTTTTTCCGGGTTTCTTCAGGAACTAGTTTAAAAAATTCCTTCTGGGATTCCTACGGTAATTCCTTCGGGAACTCCTTCCGGGTTTCCTCCAAGACACGATCCAGGAACTACTTCCAGTATTCCTCCGGGAACTTCTTCTGGGCTTCTTTCAGGATTAGCTTCTGGAATTTCTTCAAGAACTCGTTCGTGTATTCCTCCGGAAACTTCTGCCGCGAGTCCTTTTAAAATCGCTTTCCGGGATTCCTCTAGGAACATCTATCGGGATTCTTCTGGGAACTTCTTCTGGAATTCTTTCAGAAACTGCTTCCTGGATTTCTCAGGTTTCATCTAGGAACTCTTTTCTCTAGTTTTCTTCAAGAATTCCGACTGAAATTCGCCCGGAAATACTTTCTGGAGTTCTTTCAGATGTTTCTAATGGAAATGTTCCAGTGGTTAGGGAATACATCCAGTAGTATTTTCATGAATTCCTCCAGCAGTTTTTGTTTATGGAATTCCCAACAAGTTTCTTTTGGGTTTCCTGCAACACTTCCTTCCAGGTTTCCAATTTTTTTTCAGAAATCAGCTGACCCTTAAACATAAACCGATTTGTTTTGCTTTTGCGTTCGAAAACGTTATGAAGGCCTTCCCAAATCTGTTTCGGACTAACCTTATCCTTAACGCAGTTTTGGTGGCTGTCGGCGAAGGCGCGGAAAGAGTACGGATCGACATTGTTGTCCTGTTTAATGCGCACTGCCTGCTGAACTTTTCTCTTCTTCTTCTTCTCCGGCTGTGTTCGGAATGTGCCAGAAACCTTTGCCTTCGAACTCTTTCTCGATGCAATGCAAAGCATGCAACCGTTGCAAATGGGCTCTCATCCGGAAATCCGGAAACACAAGTCATTGAAATCAGTGCCATCGAATGGCCTCAGGAACAATTGGAAGACTTCGTCTTCCATACCGACCAACACGTTCTTTCTAATTGCACTTCGAATGCTTCCACACAGTTTGAGGTTGGACTGGGCCCATAACCGTTTAACAGTTACAAAAATAAAACGCAGAAGGACGACACCATATCCCAGAGACAATACACTGTCAATAGTTCGGACGTAGTCAATAAACATTTATTGTGAACTCAAGTCTTTTCCTCCAGTGATATCCGTCGTTTCAAATCTCCCTCTCAACAGGTTATGGGCCCAGACACGACAACGATCGGAGTTGGAACGGAGTGGATTCGCTGGAATTGGATTTGGGGTAATTGGAAACGGGCGTTGTCCGAAAGCCTGCGATCCCAAATGGGGAAGAATTTGGAGCAGTTTGACGTGTGTAGGTGAGTTGCAAAGGCAGTATCTAGTAAAGCTGGAAAGGCACAGATCAACCGATGTGAACGATTTGCTGGAGTTGGGCGATGAGGTCTGCAAATCGAAGCTGACTGGTGCTGATAGAGACGTACGATAACCTTCAGGGACGTTCGAGATGCTTCTGCAGTCAACCAGTAAACCGGGGATCGTTTTTTTGCAAACTTGACGATGACCATCTTTTGTTGGAACAGTGGTCAGATAGTCAGCAAGAAGATCATACACGACATTTTCAACGATTTTTAGTTGAGATTGTTCATTCTACGAGTGCTAAAGGCGCACTTTCTGGTAGGGACAAACAATCTGATATCTGATCTGTGTCGTTTGATAGTTGATCGATGAGAGTGATGATCAAATGACATAAACATCAGAATGTCTGATATCCACAAAAAAAGAAGCATAACATTGGCGAAAATCAACGCTCATAAAATGCTAAATGCTTTTTTGAAACAAAGCAGAAAAAGCCTTGCAAACAAACAAATGCCACCCGTGTTGTCATGCCATAATGAATATTCAACAGGTTGTACATGGTAGCGAACCACAGTTTGTTCCAATATAGCTTAGTTCTACGCATCATAACAAAGGAAACCACCTACCAACCGGACAGTCAAAATCCATTCTCTACTAGGTAGACTGATCGTTTTGTCATGCAAAATGACACACGCTATAGCCTCTATAATGCCAAAAGTCCACTTATATTGGGATGCACCCCTTCAAAACTGTGACTTCTTGTTGGTCTGTCCAACAATATGCATATAACATGATGACGCATATGCCCAAGAGGTATCCACCGACATCTCTCAGTAAATTTTGTGGGGATACAAAAGCAGGCGGCTTCCATCAGATGGTATGAAATGACAACTTCTCCAACATGTAAGAGTCACAGCCATACGCTGCTCTCTCTCTCCATCATTTTCTGTTTCACCAAAAAATGATTTAGTTCGGCACAGTCGACCACATCGACTGTCATCATCATTTAAAATATAATATTTTATTGAAATAGAAAAGTCGTGACTGTTGATGACTGCCGATTGTAGCTTACCGTACGTACAGGTCAAATAAATCAAGACTAATAGTGGTCAGTCTCGAGTCAGTATACCATTCACATACATAAGTCAAGTCCGTCGATCTGAACGCAAAAAAAACGAGGATAAAACACAACAAACAGAACAAACTGATTTGTTTAGATGTGTGTGAGTTGAGTACTCTGTGTGACTTATTTCATTTTATTTTGGTCACATTCAAACTAACGAACGCCTACTAATACCGATGCTGCACGGAGCGGAGACGCAGACGACGCAACAAAAAGCAGAGAGCCATAGAAGAGAGACAATATTTGAAGTTCTCTCGCGCATGCTGAGTTTCTCTCGCACAATGCGACATGGCGTCGCGACGCTTGAGCTGGTTGGTTACTCTCCATAAGCAAGCGCATCGTCTTTAGGAGCAACGCACACGTGTTTCTATTTTTTGGCATAAATATACCTGTTCAGAGGAAATATTACCGCTTTTCTCGTTCTTCTCTCCGCCTAAACGATTATTTACGACAATGATGACGACTGATCGACGACGCGACGATGGAGGAGCAAAAGTGTAGGAGTCAAAGTCAGAGTTTTTGGTGCAAAAATAATAACTAGCTCGAAACCAGAAGCCGGCTATATTTCAACCATCCCCTGTATCATATAGCGAGTTATAAAAAGGTATGACATGGATGATACCATACTACATTACATTTTGTTAACGAAATTATGCGATCTGATAATTAACCTATTTGGTCTATCATAAAAAAGTTAGAAAATTGTATCTGATATCATCCATATGATTCACACTATCGTTGGCGTATGGTCCATCGTACGATAACAAGGGAACGTTAACCTGTATGATACTGTTTTAATCGAGTTACATCTTCTTTATGCATTTTTAATCATTTGATTTGTGACATCTGTCATCGAAACGATAAGTACTTAAAGCATTTAAACGATCAAACCGGCATGAATGCCAACAATCAGCGCATGAACGTTCCGTCCGACGGACGATAAACTTCTGGCTGCTAATTAATCGCTTCCCGAGAACAATCATCCCCCCAAACTATACACCGTTTCGTCGCTGTCGTTAATATAAATCCCATAAAATCCTCCTCTCGACGCATGTTTCCGTCGCGTAAAATCGTTGTCTCGACGTTGTCGACGGTGAGATTCCGCCTGTTTAGAAAACGATAAAAGCCAATTGCTCGCGCTGGTTCTTGTTACTAACCTATGTAGATATAGCTCTCTCGCTTCGACCACGATGCCATGCGATGCTCATCGTGCCATAAAAATTTATCGACGAATAAAAGTTAGTGCGCGGGAGGAAATAGTTTAAAATAATTTACCCCCTCGGAGTCCCTGTTGCGCGGCTTGGATCGGAATGGCTTCTTCCATTCCACACCACGCCACTTCCGTGCCAGATTTATCCTTTGCGGGATCCAATCCGCACGCAGGGGGTGCGTACCTACGCTGTTCCGACGATTATCGATTCGATTACTCAGTTGGCGAGGGATGATCAAAACAGGGACTAAGAGTTTGCTCAAAAGTAACCGGTGGTGTACCGAAAGTGCACAGGCTGTGCACTGAAAGTGCACTAGATGTATGATTCTTTGAAGTGAAAGTGCACTGGACGTAAACTCAAAGAGCACTTGAAGTGAACAGAAAGCGCACCAAAAATGACCAGCGAGTTTGAAAGTGAACAGGAAGTGCACTGACAGTGAACTGAAAGTGCACTGACAGTGAACTGAAAGTGTACTGACAGTGAACTGAAAGTGCACTGACAGTGAACTGAAAGTGCACTGACAGTGAACTGAAAGTGCACTGACAGTGAACTGAAAGTGCACTGACAGTGAACTGAAAGTGCACTGACAGCGAACTGAAAGTGCACTGACAGAGAACTGCAAGTGCACTGACAGTGAACTGCAAGTGCACTGACAGTGAACTGCAAGTGCACTGACAGTGAACTGAAAGTGCACTGACAGTGAACTGAAAGTGCACTGACAGCGAACTGGAAGTTCACTGAATGAAAACTGAAATTTAATTTGGCATCCCTACCGCGTGTACTGAACGGATCTACAATATGGCTGGGCACACGGCGCCTCTGTCTATTTGCCAGGATCACGCCGATAGTGCGAAATCCGGTGCTCGATGGGTCACCACCTGATGCCGCAAGACGCGGGAGGGGTCTGAGTTTTAATTAAGTTGTAACCGATGCCTGCTGTGTTTAAAATTAAGTGACGTCGTGTCGTTGCTTTACCGTGATTGGCAGCTCCGATCCCGGCATACGACGACTACCAGGTTCTGATTTTCTCCAGCGGGAAATGGGCCCATAACTCTAATCGGTTGCTCCGATTAAACCCCTTTTTGATAGGACGGCGGCGCAATGACCAAAGCTAATGGTTCTTCTAATGACGATGATGAGCTCTCGCAATGAAGCCGAAATTTTCGCAGAGCCTACTTCGCATGACGGCTCGCAGTAATTCAATTAGTCATTATTCGTGAATGCTTGACATAGCTTCTGAAGCACGGTCGGATGCCAGAGGGAAGCGATAATCTGTCACGTCGTAAGTAATAAAAATGTAAACATTCTCAAACGCCGGCGTGTTGCTTTGCTTGGTGAATAAATAATACTGAAAATCGGGACGATGACGGACATTACAATCTTTCATTTCGTACAGTAGATGTTCGATAACTGCAAACTGTTTACGTTTCACTTGTCGATGTTTTTTTTTGATAATCACAACAATTGACAGACGTCAAAGAACTGTCAGCTGCAGCCTGGGGGCAAGACACGGTGTAAACAAAAGCAAATCTGAGAAGTTACTCTTTTTATCGATGATCGATGAAATTTGTTGAACAACATTTAAATGCTGCAATTTTCATTCAGCACACGCAACACTTAGCAGATTGACATCGGTGCCAGATCACACTTTAGTAGAGATGGGGAAAATGTGAGGAACTGTAAGGAATTCTGAACAACACTTCGAACACAGATTTTCTCTCGTTTGATCTGTCTTACCTCTAGGCTGCAGAAAATGTGCACTTGAAAAACATCACACTTCAAGTAAAGTACACTCTGGAAACATCGCATTGCTGTTGACGTTTTATTTTGACAGCAGCGAAGCGAAAGTTGTAAAATAGTTGCACTTAACGAATTCCAATTAGTGAACATTGCAAGCTTCTATGTGACAAGCCCTGCGACCTCAGTTGTGGTGTACAATTCAGAGCTTTGCTACAAAAAATCAAAACATTTTTGACAGTTCCCGGTCAAGAATTGACAGCAGTAGGTGATCCACATGAGTTGTAATTGAAAAATGTCAAAAATTTCACAACTTCTGACAATTTAATTGCAATCTATAAATTTGATAAATTTACGCTTGCTTTGGTATTCAGCGTTCACCGATGTAAACAAACCCGTTCGGCAACCGTGTCCCGATCGTTTGACAATCAAAGTAGACGCAGACGCAAGCGGCCGACCAACTAAAACTATAATCCCCTCGGAAATTGTTTACATTTTCGCGAACAGTTTTCATCATTTGTTTTTTCTCACAAAATCCTCGTTCGATCCATAAAATCGGACAAAGAATCGGCGGCCAGCAAACGCCGTGAACACGAATAAATCTTTTCCGAGAGGTTAGGAGGAAGCGTGCCCACATCTGCCTGATCGTACGTTACGGCCACGCGGCGACTCAGAATAGAAACAACAAAATGCACATATAGTTCAGCCGAACCGAAGATAAACTGTGGCGTAAAGTTGTGTAATTTTCTCGGGGTTTTTTGAAATAGGATCGGCATTGTTTACATCTCGGACGCGGGAAAAACGTCCGATTCCAGCGATTTATGAGATGTGCGGGTTGCGTTGCGGTTACATGGGAATTTTCGTTATTTATAGTCGCATTTTTGACAGTTCAGGGTTGCCAGAGGGCGCGAAGAAACTGCTGGGGCAGAGGTGACAGATGAAATGTGACAGCTTGTGGGTTTTGGCTTCGGATGGAGTAATTTTTGCATACAGTAGACGTTCGATAACTACAACATGTTTGCGTTTCACTTAGCGAATGAAATTCAATAACTGCAGCAACTGACAGACGTCAAAGAGCTGTCAATAGCCAAGCTTTCGGAAAACATCGAAACAAGAAAAGGTTCATGCGACAAAAACATCGCACGGTTGTTGAAATAACACTTTGACGGTTAGTGGTGCCATAATTGCAAAATTGTTGCACTTAGCCGACTTTCAGTTAAAAAGCATTACATACAAAGAGATATTGGCACCTAGAAAACATCAACTGTATCTGTTTATCTTGGTTTCAAAACAATTCCGCATTTATTTATTTTACTCACAAATATTGCCTGCGTATGTAATCCTAGATGTAATCTGACGCTACGGCGAAAAATCCCAGTCAAAACCTCAAAACAGTAGTGACATTTTGACAGCTTGAAACGTCATCTGTTGTCACCCTGTGGCCGGCGCCAACTTTGACCTTCCGTTACACTGACCGTCTAGGCACAGATAGGTATTGAAATCGATCGTCTTTGGCTGCCGCCGCCGCCACCGTCACCTGATTTCAATTGTCCTATAAATAATAAGTCTAGGATTTTCACTTTCGACAAAAAAAACCTGACGTTTTGAAGCCGCACACTTGTC
Source organism: Aedes albopictus (assembly GCF_035046485.1). Classification (NCBI taxonomy): domain Eukaryota; kingdom Metazoa; phylum Arthropoda; class Insecta; order Diptera; family Culicidae; genus Aedes; species Aedes albopictus. The sequence continues at coordinate 250,951,926 of NC_085136.1, forward strand.
ACACAAGTCGCGTCCCGTTGCGACGAGGCGACGAGTGACGTCGAGTGGGCGTCGCCGCAAAGCCGCATGTGGAAAAATGGAAAACGATCGAACCGTGTTTACTACGTGTGTACTATACACGCGTGCTTCGTTCGCTTGTCCAAACCACAGAGAAACAGGCATAACACTTAGAAACAAACTATATTCAAAATCATCGTCACGAAATCGCAATCGCCCAATATTTACTAATCATGCCATGTTTGGACAAGCCACTTCTAGATGGCGGCAGTGGCCAAACGTCAAACAGGAGCAAAAACAATGCCAGCGCCGCGACTGGTCAATTGACCAACTAACGAATATTTGAATCAACCATTAAATAAGTAATCCATGGAAAGCGAGTAGAGTGTGACGTCTGTTTCTCTGTGTCCAAACTCAAACATGAAAGAGGAAACCCGAAAATAAATCCGGCGTAACGGCGTGGCGTAGGGCAAATGAATGAAATACGAGGTCTATTTTGAGCGGTCAGGTGACAGGAAGAATCTCGGAGAAGGTGGATTGAAGTTCAAAGCGGGAAGTTTGTTGTAAAATTTATCTTCAAACCGCAAATTTCATTAGAGATTCTCGAATCAGATGTTTTTCGTCACATGCCAAAAAGAGACCTTCTCATGCAACACGAAAAAGAAAACATAAACAAGCGCATTGTTCGCACGGAAGCTTCTAAAATGTTTTCTGGCGTCATGTGACACGGTGAAGAATATGGCCTCGATTGCGTCGGACAATGCTGAATTTGAAATATTAACTCTGCTGAGATGAACATGATTTCTACATTTGCAAACAGTGTTGCCAAACCAGGATTCTTGACAGTTGATTTGACAGGTCATTCTGGCAGCCATCGACATTGTGAGAGATGGATGAACTCGAAAATCTGGCAACCCTGCCAACTACATTAATTCGCGTCGGTGTCAAACAAGTCGCTTAGAATGAATGAAAAATTCGGATTAAATCGTTAATTTCCAATGAATGTCGTTGGTGTCGTCGAATGCGAGTGAGGAAGTGTTTTCCCGCTCGGTTGACGGGCGGTGGTAAGCGTAACGCGGCAAAGGCGCGGAGATCATTTGTTATAATTTAGCGGCATTAGTAGCGCCCTGCGCGGGGATGATTTATTTCGAGTTGACAGTACCGTCGCCAACGACTACGGCGACGGCGAAGATGAAGAGTTTTGATTTCATGGCACTGAGAAACTCGAAATCAAAGTAGGCGCGAAGCGACCGTGCAATATTCTTGCCAAAAATAAAAACAACGACGGTAGGTACATAGTGACAGCCAGACAGGTGAATTTATCAGAGCGAAGTGATGTTGATTCTGGCAACGTCATATTTAGTATCTTTTTATTTAGAATGGTGAATGCTTCGAGATTCGAGTGCAAGTTTTGTTTACATTTGTTGTTGGCCAAAAACACGACGCGTTGCCAAGAAGCTGAGTTTACGGTGAATTTCTCCAGATTTATCGAAAAATGTAAACAAAATTACAGAATTTTGGCAATTGAAACCTGGTTTACCGATTACGGTGATAGTATTTACCGAAATCATCTGTAAAAGAGCTCTAACACCGATTTCGCTTCTAACTTCTGTACAACGGAGCAACCTTCGAACTGGCCATCACCCACGAGCACACTATTCCTTGACCTGCAGAACCTGCACACTGCGGTCTGGTGTGCGCTCACCAATGCCTTCCAGAAATTCGTTACAGATCTTGAACCCACCTTAGGACTGGACAATCCTCTCAGGATTCTGTGGAGAATCCTCTCGGGATTCTGTGGAGAATCCTCTCAGGATTCTGTGGAGAATCCTCTCAGGATTCTGTGGAGAATCCTCTCAGGATTCTGTGGAGAATCCTCTCAGGATTCTGTGGAGAATCCTCTCAGGATTCTGTGGAGAATCCTCTCAGGATTCTGTGGAGAATCCTCTCAGGATTCTGTGGAGAATCCTCTCAGGATTCTGTGGAGAATCCTCTCAGGATTCTGTGGAGAATCCTCTAAGGATTCTGTGGAGAATCCTCTCAGGATTCTGTGGAGAATCCTCTCCGGATTCTGTGGAGAATCCTCTCCGGATTCTGTGGAGAATCCTCTCCGGATTCTGTGGAGAATCCTCTCCGGATTCTGTGGAGAATCCTCTCCGGATTCTGTGGAGAATCCTCTCCGGATTCTGTGGAGAATCCTCTCCGGATTCTGTGGAGAATCCTCTCCGGATTCTGTGGAGAATCTTCTCCGGATTCTGTGGAGAATCCTCTCTGGATTCTGTGGAGAATCCTCTCCGGATTCTGTGGAGAATCCTCTCCGGATTCTGTGGAGAATCCTCTCCGGATTCTGTGGAGAATCCTCTCCGGATTCTGTGGAGAATCCTCTCCGGATTCTGTGGAGAATCCTCTCCGGATTCTGTGGAGAATCCTCTCCGGATTCTGTGGAGAATCCTCTCCGGATTCTGTGGAGAATCCTCTCCGGATTCTGTGGAGAATCCTCTCCGGATTCTGTGGAGAATCCTCTCCGGATTCTGTGGAGAATCCTCTCCGGATTCTGTGGAGAATCCTCTCCGGATTCTGTGGAGAATCCTCTCTGGATTCTGTGGAGAATCCTTCCAGGATTCTGTGGAGAATCCTTCCAGGATTCTGTGGAGAATTTTTCCAGGATTCTGTGGA